>NC_133952.1:10713669-11029726 GCF_031877795.1 Strix aluco | reverse complement strand
CTGGAGAGCTTGCAGAGCACTGGGGAAAGGCAGGCAGAGAATTCCTTGCTAGCACCTTCTCTGTGCCTGGGAAGCAGAAGTGTTCACATTGCTTCGCAAGAATCGCTTTTGTGCAGAAAACACTAACACTTGTTCAGAACGAAAGAAAGCACAGAGCCCCAGATTTTATGTTGTCCTGGAGAGCTTGCAGAGCACTGGGGAAAGGCAGGCAGAGAGTTCCCTGATAGCACCTTCTCTGTGCCTGTTCACATTGCTTCGCAGAATCGCTTTTGTGCAGAAAACAGTAACACTTGTTCAGAACGAAAGAAAGCACAGAGCCCCAGATTTTATGTTGTCCTGGAGAGCTTGCAGAGCACTGGGGAAAGGCAGGCAGAGAATTCCCTGCTAGCACCTTCTCTGTGCCTGGGAAGCAGAAGTGTTCACATTGCTTCGCAGAATCGCTTTTGTGCAGAAAACTGTAACACTTGTTCATAACGAAAGAAAGCACAGAGCCCCAGATTCTATGTTGTCCTGGAGAGCTTGCAGAGCACTGGGGAAAGGCAGGCAGAGAATTCCCTGCTAGCACCTTCTCTGTGCCTGGGAAGCAGAAGTGTTCACATTGCTTCGCAAGAATCGCTTTTGTGCAGAAAACACTAACACTTGTTCAGAATGAAAGAAAGCACAGAGCCCCAGATTTTATGTTGTCCTGGAGAGCTTGCAGAGCACTGGGGAAAGGCAAACACAGAATTCCTTGCTAGCACCTTCTCTGTGCCTGGGAAGCAGAAGTGTTCACATTGCTTCGCAGAATCGCTTTTGTGCAGAAAACAGTAACACTTGTTCAGAACGAAAGAAAGCACAGAGCCCCAGATTCTATGTTGTCCTGGAGAGCTTGCAGAGCACTGGGGAAAGGCAGGCAGAGAATTCCCTGCTAGCACCTTCTCTGTGCCTGGGAAGCAGAAGTGTTCACATTGCTTGGAAGAATCGCTTTTGTGCAGAAAACAGTAACACTTGTTCAGAACGAAAGAAAGCACAGAGCCCCAGATTCTATGTTGTCCTGGAGAGCTTGCAGAGCACTGGGGAAAGGCAGGCAGAGAATTCCCTGATAGCACCTTCTCTGTGCCTGGGAAGCAGAAGTGTTCACATTGCTTCGCAAGAATCGCTTTTGTGCAGAAAACAGTAACACTTGTTCAGAACGAAAGAAAGCACAGAGCCCCAGATTCTATGTTGTCCTGGAGAGCTTGCAGAGCACTGGGGAAAGGCAGGCAGAGAGTTCCCTGATAGCACCTTCTCTGTGCCTGTTCACATTGCTTCGCAGAATCGCTTTTGTGCAGAAAACAGTAACACTTGTTCAGAACGAAAGAAAGCACAGAGCCCCAGATTCTATGTTGTCCTGGAGAGCTTGCAGAGCACTGGGGAAAGGCAGGCAGAGAATTCCCTGATAGCACCTTCTCTGTGCCTGGGAAGCAGAAGTGTTCACATTGCTTCGCAAGAATCGCTTTTGTGCAGAAAACAGTAACACTTGTTCAGAACGAAAGACAGCACAGAGCCCCAGATTCTATGTTGTCCTGGAGAGCTTGCAGAGCACTGGGGAAAGGCAGGCAGAGAATTCCCTGCTAGCACCTTCTCTGTGCCTGGGAAGCAGAAGTGTTCACATTGCTTCGCAAGAATCGCTTTTGTGCAGAAAACACTAACACTTGTTCAGAAGGAAAGAAAGCACAGAGCCCCAGATTTTATGTTGTCCTGGAGAGCTTGCAGAGCACTGGGGAAAGGCAAACACAGAATTCCTTGCTAGCACCTTCTCTGTGCCTGGGAAGCAGAAGTGTTTACATTGCTTCGCACAATCGCTTTTGTGCAGAAAACAGTAACACTTGTTCAGAACGAAAGAAAGCACAGAGCCCCAGATTCTATGTTGTTCTGGAGAGCTTGCAGAGCACTGGGGAAAGGCAGGCAGAGAATTCCCTGCTAGCACCTTCTCTGTGCCTGGGAAGCAGAAGTGTTCACATTGCTTGGCAGAATCGCTTTTGTGCAGAAAACAGTAACACTTGTTCAGAACGAAAGAAAGCACAGAGCCCCAGATTCTATGTTGTCCTGGAGAGCTTGCAGAGCACTGGGGAAAGGCAGGCAGAGAATTCCCTGATAGCACCTTCTCTGTGCCTGGGAAGCAGAAGTGTTCACATTGCTTCGCAAGAATCGTTTTTGTGCAGAAAACAGTAACACTTGTTCAGAACGAAAGAAAGCACAGAGCCCCAGATTCTATGTTGTCCTGGAGAGCTTGCAGAGCACTGGGGAAAGGCAGGCAGAGAATTCCCTGCTAGCACCTTCTCTGTGCCTGGGAAGCAGAAGTGTTCACATTGCTTCGCAAGAATCGCTTTTGTGCAGAAAACACTAACACTTGTTCAGAAGGAAAGAAAGCACAGAGCCCCAGATTTTATGTTGTCCTGGAGAGCTTGCAGAGCACTGGGGAAAGGCAAACACAGAATTCCTTGCTAGCACCTTCTCTGTGCCTGGGAAGCAGAAGTGTTCACATTGCTTCGCACAATCGCTTTTGTGCAGAAAACAGTAACACTTGTTCAGAACGAAAGAAAGCACAGAGCCCCAGATTCTATGTTGTTCTGGAGAGCTTGCAGAGCACTGGGGAAAGGCAGGCAGAGAATTCCCTGCTAGCACCTTCTCTGTGCCTGGGAAGCAGAAGTGTTCACATTGCTTCGCAGAATCGCTTTTGTGCAGAAAACAGTAACACTTGTTCAGAACGAAAGAAAGCACAGAGCCCCAGATTCTATGTTGTCCTGGAGAGCTTGCAGAGCACTGGGGAAAGGCAGGCAGAGAATTCCCTGCTAGCACCTTCTCTGTGCCTGGGAAGCAGAAGTGTTCACATTGCTTCGCAAGAATCGCTTTTGTGCAGAAAACAGTAACACTTGTTCAGAACGAAAGAAAGCACAGAGCCCCAGATTCTATGTTGTCCTGGAGAGCTTGCAGAGCACTGGGGAAAGGCAGGCAGAGAGTTCCCTGATAGCACCTTCTCTGTGCCTGTTCACATTGCTTCGCAGAATCGCTTTTGTGCAGAAAACAGTAACACTTGTTCAGAAGGAAAGAAAGCACAGAACTCCAGATTTGCTGTTGTGCTGGAGAGCTTGCAGAGCACTGGGGAAAGGCAGGCAGAGAATTCCCTGATAGCACCTTCTCTGTGCCTGTTCACATTGCTTCGCAGAATCGCTTTTGTGCAGAAAACACTAACACTTGTTCAGAAGGAAAGAAAGCACAGAGCCCCAGATTTGCTGTTGTCCTGGAGAGCTTGCAGAGCACTGGGGAAAGGCAGGCAGAGAATTCCTTGCTAGCACCTTCTCTGTGCCTGGGAAGCAGAAGTGTTCACATTGCTTCGCACAATCGCTTTTGTGCAGAAAACACTAACACTTGTTCAGAACGAAAGAAAGCACAGAGCCCCAGATTTTATGTTGTCCTGGAGAGCTTGCAGAGCACTGGGGAAAGGGAAACAGAGAATTCCTTGCTAGCACCTTCTCTGTGCCTGGGAAGCAGAAGTGTTCACATTGCTTCGCACAATCGCTTTTGTGCAGAAAACAGTAACACTTGTTCAGAAGGAAAGAAAGCACAGAGCCCCAGATTCTATGTTGTCCTGGAGAGCTTGCAGACCACTGGGGAAAGGAAGGCAGAGAATTCCCTGATAGCACCTTCTCTGTGCCTGTTCACATTGCTTCGCAGAATCGCTTTTGTGCAGACAACACTAACAATTGTTCAGAAGGAAAGAAAGCACAGAGCCCCAGATTTTATGTTGTCCTGGAGAGCTTGCAGAGCACTGGGGAAAGGCAGGCAGAGAATTCCCTGATAGCACCTTCTCTGTGCCTGTTCACATTGCTTCGCAGAATCGCTTTTGTGCAGAAAACAGTAACACTTGTTCAGAAGGAAAGAAAGCACAGAGCCCCAGATTTTATGTTGTCCTGGAGAGCTTGCAGAGCACTGGGGAAAGGCAGGCAGAGAATTCCCTGCTAGCACCTTCTCTGTGCCTGGGAAGCAGAAGTGTTCACATTGCTTCGCAAGAATCGCTTTTGTGCAGAAAACACTAACACTTGTTCAGAAGGAAAGAAAGCACAGAGCCCCAGTTTTTATGTTGTCCTGGAGAGCTTGCAGAGCACTGGGGAAAGGCAAACACAGAATTCCTTGCTAGCACCTTCTCTGTGCCTGGGAAGCAGAAGTGTTCACATTGCTTCGCAGAATCGCTTTTGTGCAGAAAACAGTAACACTTGTTCAGAACGAAAGAAAGCACAGAGCCCCAGATTCTATGTTGTTCTGGAGAGCTTGCAGAGCACTGGGGAAAGGCAGGCAGAGAATTCCCTGCTAGCACCTTCTCTGTGCCTGGGAAGCAGAAGTGTTCACATTGCTTGGCAGAATCGCTTTTGTGCAGAAAACAGTAACACTTGTTCAGAACGAAAGAAAGCACAGAGCCCCAGATTCTATGTTGTCCTGGAGAGCTTGCAGAGCACTGGGGAAAGGCAGGCAGAGAATTCCCTGATAGCACCTTCTCTGTGCCTGGGAAGCAGAAGTGTTCACATTGCTTCGCAAGAATCGCTTTTGTGCAGAAAACAGTAACACTTGTTCAGAACGAAAGAAAGCACAGAGCCCCAGATTCTATGTTGTCCTGGAGAGCTTGCAGAGCACTGGGGAAAGGCAGGCAGAGAATTCCTTGCTAGCACCTTCTCTGTGCCTGGGAAGCAGAAGTGTTCACATTGCTTCGCACAATCGCTTTTGTGCAGAAAACACTAACACTTGTTCAGAACGAAAGAAAGCACAGAGCCCCAGATTTTATGTTGTCCTGGAGAGCTTGCAGAGCACTGGGGAAAGGGAAACAGAGAATTCCTTGCTAGCACCTTCTCTGTGCCTGGGAAGCAGAAGTGTTCACATTGCTTCGCAAGAATCGCTTTTGTGCAGAAAACAGTAACACTTGTTCAGAACGAAAGAAAGCACAGAGCTCCAGATTCTATGTTGTCCTGGAGAGCTTGAAGAGCACTGGGGAAAGGCAGGCAGAGAATTACCTGATAGCACCTTCTCTGTGCCTGGGAAGCAGAAGTGTTCACATTGCTTCGCACAATCGCTTTTGTGCAGAAAACAGTAACACTTGTTCAGAAGGAAAGAAAGCACAGAGCCCCAGATTCTATGTTGTCCTGGAGAGCTTGCAGACCACTGGGGAAAGGAAGGCAGAGAATTCCCTGATAGCACCTTCTCTGTGCCTGTTCACATTGCTTCGCAGAATCGCTTTTGTGCAGACAACACTAACAATTGTTCAGAAGGAAAGAAAGCACAGAGCCCCAGATTTTATGTTGTCCTGGAGAGCTTGCAGAGCACTGGGGAAAGGCAGGCAGAGAATTCCCTGATAGCACCTTCTCTGTGCCTGTTCACATTGCTTCGCAGAATCGCTTTTGTGCAGAAAACAGTAACACTTGTTCAGAACGAAAGAAAGCACAGAGCCCCAGATTTTATGTTGTCCTGGAGAGCTTGCAGAGCACTGGGGAAAGGCAGGCAGAGAATTCCCTGCTAGCACCTTCTCTGTGCCTGTTCACATTGCTTCGCAAGAATCTCTTTTGTGCAGAAAACACTAACACTTGTTCAGAAGGAAAGAAAGCACAGAGCCCCAGATTTTATGTTGTCCTGGAGAGCTTGCAGAGCACTGGGGAAAGGCAGGCAGAGAATTCCCTGCTAGCACCTTCTCTGTGCCTGGGAAGCAGAAGTGTTCACATTGCTTCGCAGAATCGCTTTTGTGCAGAAAACTGTAACACTTGTTCATAACGAAAGAAAGCACAGAGCCCCAGATTCTATGTTGTCCTGGAGAGCTTGCAGAGCACTGGGGAAAGGCAGGCAGAGAATTCCCTGCTAGCACCTTCTCTGTGCCTGGGAAGCAGAAGTGTTCACATTGCTTCGCAAGAATCGCTTTTGTGCAGAAAACACTAACACTTGTTCAGAAGGAAAGAAAGCACAGAGCCCCAGTTTTTATGTTGTCCTGGAGAGCTTGCAGAGCACTGGGGAAAGGCAAACACAGAATTCCTTGCTAGCACCTTCTCTGTGCCTGGGAAGCAGAAGTGTTCACATTGCTTCGCAGAATCGCTTTTGTGCAGAAAACAGTAACACTTGTTCAGAACGAAAGAAAGCACAGAGCCCCAGATTCTATGTTGTTCTGGAGAGCTTGCAGAGCACTGGGGAAAGGCAGGCAGAGAATTCCCTGCTAGCACCTTCTCTGTGCCTGGGAAGCAGAAGTGTTCACATTGCTTGGCAGAATCGCTTTTGTGCAGAAAACAGTAACACTTGTTCAGAACGAAAGAAAGCACAGAGCCCCAGATTCTATGTTGTCCTGGAGAGCTTGCAGAGCACTGGGGAAAGGCAGGCAGAGAATTCCCTGATAGCACCTTCTCTGTGCCTGGGAAGCAGAAGTGTTCACATTGCTTCGCAAGAATCGCTTTTGTGCAGAAAACAGTAACACTTGTTCAGAACGAAAGAAAGCACAGAGCCCCAGATTCTATGTTGTCCTGGAGAGCTTGCAGAGCACTGGGGAAAGGCAGGCAGAGAGTTCCCTGATAGCACCTTCTCTGTGCCTGTTCACATTGCTTCAAAGAATCGCTTTTGTGCAGAAAACACTAACACTTGTTCAGAAGGAAAGAAAGCACAGAGCCCCAGATTTTATGTTGTCCTGGAGAGCTTGCAGAGCACTGGGGAAAGGCAGGCAGAGAATTCCTTGCTAGCACCTTCTCTGTGCCTGGGAAGCAGAAGTGTTCACATTGCTTCGCAAGAATCGCTTTTGTGCAGAAAACAGTAACACTTGTTCAGAACGAAAGAAAGCACAGAGCCCCAGATTCTATGTTGTCCTGGAGAGCTTGCAGAGCTCTGGGGAAAGGCAGGCAGAGAATTCCTTGCTAGCACCTTCTCTGTGCCTGGGAAGCAGAAGTGTTCACATTGCTTGGCAGAATCGCTTTTGTGCAGAAAACAGTAACACTTCTTCAGAACGAAAGAAAGCACAGAGCCCCAGATTCTATGTTGTCCTGGAGAGCTTGCAGAGCACTGGGGAAAGGCAGGCAGAGAATTCCCTGATAGCACCTTCTCTGTGCCTGGGAAGCAGAAGTGTTCACATTGCTTCGCAAGAATCGCTTTTGTGCAGAAAACAGTAACACTTGTTCAGAACGAAAGAAAGCACAGAGCCCCAGATTCTATGTTGTCCTGGAGAGCTTGCAGAGCACTGGGGAAAGGCAGGCAGAGAGTTCCCTGATAGCACCTTCTCTGTGCCTGTTCACATTGCTTGGCAGAATCGCTTTTGTGCAGAAAACAGTAACACTTGTTCAGAACGAAAGAAAGCACAGAGCCCCAGATTTGCTGTTGTCCTGGAGAGCTTGCAGAGCACTGGGGAAAGGCAGGCAGAGAATTCCCTGCTAGCACCTTCTCTGTGCCTGGGAAGCAGAAGTGTTCACATTGCTTCGCAAGAATCGCTTTTGTGCAGAAAACACTAACACTTGTTCAGAAGGAAAGAAAGCACAGAGCCCCAGATTTTATGTTGTCCTGGAGAGCTTGCAGAGCACTGGGGAAAGGCAAACACAGAATTCCTTGCTAGCACCTTCTCTGTGCCTGGGAAGCAGAAGTGTTCACATTGCTTCGCACAATCGCTTTTGTGCAGAAAACAGTAACACTTGTTCAGAACGAAAGAAAGCACAGAGCCCCAGATTCTATGTTGTTCTGGAGAGCTTGCAGAGCACTGGGGAAAGGCAGGCAGAGAATTCCCTGCTAGCACCTTCTCTGTGCCTGGGAAGCAGAAGTGTTCACATTGCTTCGCACAATCGCTTTTGTGCAGAAAACAGTAACACTTGTTCAGAACGAAAGAAAGCACAGAGCCCCAGATTCTATGTTGTCCTGGAGAGCTTGCAGAGCACTGGGGAAAGGCAGGCAGAGAATTCCCTGCTAGCACCTTCTCTGTGCCTGGGAAGCAGAAGTGTTCACATTGCTTCGCAAGAATCGCTTTTGTGCAGAAAACAGTAACACTTGTTCAGAACGAAAGAAAGCACAGAGCCCCAGATTCTATGTTGTCCTGGAGAGCTTGCAGAGCACTGGGGAAAGGCAGGCAGAGAGTTCCCTGATAGCACCTTCTCTGTGCCTGTTCACATTGCTTCGCAGAATCGCTTTTGTGCAGAAAACAGTAACACTTGTTCAGAAGGAAAGAAAGCACAGAACTCCAGATTTGCTGTTGTCCTGGAGAGCTTGCAGAGCACTGGGGAAAGGCAGGCAGAGAATTCCGTGATAGCACCTTCTCTGTGCCTGTTCACATTGCTTCGCAGAATCGCTTTTGTGCAGAAAACACTAACACTTGTTCAGAAGGAAAGAAAGCACAGAGCCCCAGATTTTATGTTGTCCTGGAGAGCTTGCAGAGCACTGGGGAAAGGCAGGCAGAGAATTCCTTGCTAGCACCTTCTCTGTGCCTGGGAAGCAGAAGTGTTCACATTGCTTCACAAGAATCGCTTTTGTGCAGAAAACACTAACACTTGTTCAGAACGAAAGACAGCACAGAGCCCCAGATTCTATGTTGTCCTGGAGAGCTTGCAGAGCACTGGGGAAAGGCAGGCAGAGAATTCCCTGCTAGCACCTTCTCTGTGCCTGGGAAGCAGAAGTGTTCACCTTGCTTCGCAAGAATCGCTTTTGTGCAGAAAACACTAACACTTGTTCAGAAGGAAAGAAAGCACAGAGCCCCAGATTTTATGTTGTCCTGGAGAGCTTGCAGAGCACTGGGGAAAGGCAGACACAGAATTCCTTGCTAGCACCTTCTCTGTGCCTGGGAAGCAGAAGTGTTCACATTGCTTCGCACAATCGCTTTTGTGCAGAAAACAGTAACACTTGTTCAGAACGAAAGACAGCACAGAGCCCCAGATTCTATGTTGTTCTGGAGAGCTTGCAGAGCACTGGGGAAAGGCAGGCAGAGAATTCCCTGCTAGCACCTTCTCTGTGCCTGGGAAGCAGAAGTGTTCACATTGCTTGGCAGAATCGCTTTTGTGCAGAAAACAGTAACACTTGTTCAGAACGAAAGAAAGCACAGAGCCCCAGATTCTATGTTGTCCTGGAGAGCTTGCAGAGCACTGGGGAAAGGCAGGCAGAGAATTCCCTGCTAGCACCTTCTCTGTGCCTGGGAAGCAGAAGTGTTCACATTGCTTCGCAAGAATCGCTTTTGTGCAGAAAACAGTAACACTTGTTCAGAACGAAAGAAAGCACAGAGCCCCAGATTCTATGTTGTCCTGGAGAGCTTGCAGAGCACTGGGGAAAGGCAGGCAGAGAATTCCCTGATAGCACCTTCTCTGTGCCTGTTCACATTGCTTCGCAGAATCGCTTTTGTGCAGAAAACAGTAACACTTGTTCAGAAGGAAAGAAAGCACAGAACTCCAGATTTGCTGTTGTCCTGGAGAGCTTGCAGAGCACTGGGGAAAGGCAGGCAGAGAATTCCCTGATAGCACCTTCTCTGTGCCTGTTCACATTGCTTCGCAGAATCGCTTTTGTGCAGAAAACACTAACACTTGTTCAGAAGGAAAGAAAGCACAGAGCCCCAGATTTTATGTTGTCCTGGAGAGCTTGCAGAGCACTGGGGAAAGGCAGGCAGAGAATTCCTTGCTAGCACCTTCTCTGTGCCTGGGAAGCAGAAGTGTTCACATTGCTTCGCACAATCGCTTTTGTGCAGAAAACACTAACACTTGTTCAGAACGAAAGAAAGCACAGAGCCCCAGATTTTATGTTGTCCTGGAGAGCTTGCAGAGCACTGGGGAAAGGGAAACAGAGAATTCCTTGCTAGCACCTTCTCTGTGCCTGGGAAGCAGAAGTGTTCACATTGCTTCGCAAGAATCGCTTTTGTGCAGAAAACAGTAACACTTGTTCAGAACGAAAGAAAGCACAGAGCTCCAGATTCTATGTTGTCCTGGAGAGCTTGAAGAGCACTGGGGAAAGGCAGGCAGAGAATTACCTGATAGCACCTTCTCTGTGCCTGGGAAGCAGAAGTGTTCACATTGCTTCGCACAATCGCTTTTGTGCAGAAAACAGTAACACTTGTTCAGAAGGAAAGAAAGCACAGAGCCCCAGATTCTATGTTGTCCTGGAGAGCTTGCAGACCACTGGGGAAAGGAAGGCAGAGAATTCCCTGATAGCACCTTCTCTGTGCCTGTTCACATTGCTTCGCAGAATCGCTTTTGTGCAGACAACACTAACAATTGTTCAGAAGGAAAGAAAGCACAGAGCCCCAGATTTTATGTTGTCCTGGAGAGCTTGCAGAGCACTGGGGAAAGGCAGGCAGAGAATTCCCTGATAGCACCTTCTCTGTGCCTGTTCACATTGCTTCGCAGAATCGCTTTTGTGCAGAAAACTTTAACACTTGTTCATAACGAAAGAAAGCACAGAGCCCCAGATTCTATGTTGTCCTGGAGAGCTTGCAGAGCACTGGGGAAAGGCAGGCAGAGAATTCCCTGCTAGCACCTTCTCTGTGCCTGGGAAGCAGAAGTGTTCACATTGCTTCGCAAGAATCGCTTTTGTGCAGAAAACACTAACACTTGTTCAGAAGGAAAGAAAGCACAGAGCCCCAGATTTTATGTTGTCCTGGAGAGCTTGCAGAGCACTGGGGAAAGGCAGGCAGAGAATTCCCTGCTAGCACCTTCTCTGTGCCTGGGAAGCAGAAGTGTTCACATTGCTTCGCAGAATCGCTTTTGTGCAGAAAACAGTAACACTTGTTCAGAACGAAAGAAAGCACAGAGCCCCAGATTCTATGTTGTTCTGGAGAGCTTGCAGAGCACTGGGGAAAGGCAGGCAGAGAATTCCCTGCTAGCACCTTCTCTGTGCCTGGGAAGCAGAAGTGTTCACATTGCTTCGCAAGAATCGCTTTTGTGCAGAAAACAGTAACACTTGTTCAGAACGAAAGAAAGCACAGAGCCCCAGATTCTATGTTGTCCTGGAGAGCTTGCAGAGCACTGGGGAAAGGCAGGCAGAGAGTTCCCTGATAGCACCTTCTCTGTGCCTGTTCACATTGCTTCGCAGAATCGCTTTTGTGCAGAAAACACTAACACTTGTTCAGAAGGAAAGAAAGCACAGAGCCCCAGATTTTATGTTGTCCTGGAGAGCTTGCAGAGCACTGGGGAAAGGCAGGCAGAGAATTCCTTGCTAGCACCTTCTCTGTGCCTGGGAAGCAGAAGTGTTCACATTGCTTCGCAAGAATCGCTTTTGTGCAGAAAACAGTAACACTTGTTCAGAACGAAAGAAAGCACAGAGCCCCAGATTCTATGTTGTCCTGGAGAGCTTGCAGAACTCTGGGGAAAGGCAGGCAGAGAATTACTTGCTAGCACCTTCTCTGTGCCTGGGAAGCAGAAGTGTTCACATTGCTTCGCAAGAATCGCTTTTGTGCAGAAAACAGTAACACTTGTTCAGAAGGAAAGAAAGCACAGAGCCCCAGATTCTATGTTGTCCTGGAGAGCTTGCAGAGCACTGGGGAAAGGCAGGCAGAGAATTCCCTGATAGCACCTTCTCTGTGCCTGGGAAGCAGAAGTGTTCACATTGCTTCGCAAGAATCGCTTTTGTGCAGAAAACAGTAACACTTGTTCAGAACGAAAGAAAGCACAGAGCCCCAGATTCTATGTTGTCCTGGAGAGCTTGCAGAGCACTGGGGAAAGGCAGGCAGAGAGTTCCCTGATAGCACCTTCTCTGTGCCTGTTCACATTGCTTGGCAGAATCGCTTTTGTGCAGAAAACAGTAACACTTGTTCAGAACGAAAGAAAGCACAGAGCCCCAGATTTGCTGTTGTCCTGGAGAGCTTGCAGAGCACTGGGGAAAGGCAGGCAGAGAATTCCCTGCTAGCACCTTCTCTGTGCCTGGGAAGCAGAAGTGTTCACATTGCTTCGCAGAATCGCTTTTGTGCAGAAAACAGTAACACTTGTTCAGAACGAAAGAAAGCACAGAGCCCCAGATTCTATGTTGTTCTGGAGAGCTTGCAGAGCACTGGGGAAAGGCAGGCAGAGATTTCCCTGCTACCACCTTCTCTGTGCCTGGGAAGCAGAAGTGTTCACATTGCTTGGCAGAATCGCTTTTGTGCAGAAAACAGTAACACTTGTTCAGAACGAAAGAAAGCACAGAGCCCCAGATTCTATGTTGTCCTGGAGAGCTTGCAGAGCACTGGGGAAAGGCAGGCAGAGAATTCCCTGCTAGCACCTTCTCTGTGCCTGGGAAGCAGAAGTGTTCACATTGCTTGGCAGAATCGCTTTTGTGCAGAAAACAGTAACACTTGTTCAGAAGGAAAGAAAGCACAGAGCCCCAGATTCTATGTTGTCCTGGAGAGCTTGCAGAGCACTGGGGAAAGGCAGGCAGAGAGTTCCCTGATAGCACCTTCTCTGTGCCTGTTCACATTGCTTCGCAGAATCGCTTTTGTGCAGAAAACAGTAACACTTGTTCAGAAGGAAAGAAAGCACAGAGCCCCAGATTTGCTGTTGTCCTGGAGAGCTTGCAGAGCACTGGGGAAAGGCAGGCAGAGAATTCCTTGCTAGCACCTTCTCTGTGCCTGGGAAGCAGAAGTGTTCACATTGCTTCGCAAGAATCGCTTTTGTGCAGAAAACAGTAACACTTGTTCAGAAGGAAAGAAAGCACAGAGCCCCAGATTCTATGTTGTCCTGGAGAGCTTGCAGAGCTCTGGGGAAAGGCAGGCAGAGAATTCCCTGCTAGCACCTTCTCTGTGCCTGGGAAGCAGAAGTGTTCACATTGCTTGGCAGAATCGCTTTTGTGCAGAAAACAGTAACACTTGTTCAGAACGAAAGAAAGCACAGAGCCCCAGATTCTATGTTGTCCTGGAGAGCTTGCAGAGCACTGGGGAAAGGCAGGCAGAGAATTCCCTGATAGCACCTTCTCTGTGCCTGGGAAGCCAAAGTGTTCACATTGCTTCGCAAGAATCGCTTTTGTGCAGAAAACAGTAACACTTGTTCAGAACGAAAGAAAGCACAGAGCCCCAGATTCTATGTTGTCCTGGAGAGCTTGCAGAGCACTGGGGAAAGGGAAACAGAGAATTCCCTGATAGCACCTTCTCTGTGCCTGTTCACATTGCTTCGCAGAATCGCTTTTGTGCAGAAAACAGTAACACTTGTTCAGAACGAAAGAAAGCACACAACCCCAGATTCTATGTTGTCCTGGAGAGCTTGCAGAGCACTGGGGAAAGGCAGGCAGAGAATTCCCTGCTAGCACCTTCTCTGTGCCTGGGAAGCAGAAGTGTTCACATTGCTTCGCAGAATCGCTTTTGTGCAGAAAACAGTAACACTTGTTCAGAAGGAAAGAAAGCACAGAGCCCCAGATTTTATGTTGTCCTGGAGAGCTTGCAGAGCACTGGGGAAAGGCAGGCAGAGAATTCCCTGCTAGCACCTTCTCTGTGCCTGGGAAGCAGAAGTGTTCACATTGCTTCGCAAGAATCGCTTTTGTGCAGAAAACAGTAACACTTGTTCAGAAGGAAAGAAAGCACAGAGCCCCAGATTCTATGTTGTCCTGGAGAGCTTGCAGAGCACTGGGGAAAGGCAGGCAGAGAATTCCCTGATAGCACCTTCTCTGTGCCTGTTCACATTGCTTCGCAGAATCGCTTTTGTGCAGACAACACTAACACTTGTTCAGAAGGAAAGAAAGCACAGAGCCCCAGATTTTATGTTGTCCTGGAGAGCTTGCAGAGCACTGGGGAAAGGCAGGCAGAGAATTCCCTGATAGCACCTTCTCTGTGCCTGTTCACATTGCTTCGCAGAATCGCTTTTGTGCAGAAAACACTAACACTTGTTCAGAAGGAAAGAAAGCACAGAGCCCCAGATTTGCTGTTGTCCTGGAGAGCTTGCAGAGCACTGGGGAAAGGCAGGCAGAGAATTCCTTGCTAGCACCTTCTCTGCGCCTGGGAAGCAGAAGTGTTCACATTGCTTCGCAAGAATCGCTTTTGTGCAGAAAACACTAACACTTGTTCAGAAGGAAAGAAAGCACAGAGCCCCAGATTTTATGTTGTCCTGGAGAGCTTGCAGAGCACTGGGGAAAGGCAAACACAGAATTCCTTGCTAGCACCTTCGCTGTGCCTGGGAAGCAGAAGTGTTCACATTGCTTCGCACAATCGCTTTTGTGCAGAAAACAGTAACACTTGTTCAGAACGAAAGAAAGCACAGAGCCCCAGATTCTATGTTGTTCTGGAGAGCTTGCAGAGCACTGGGGAAAGGCAGGCAGAGAATTCCCTGCTAGCACCTTCTCTGTGCCTGGGAAGCAGAAGTGTTCACATTGCTTGGCAGAATCGCTTTTGTGCAGAAAACAGTAACACTTGTTCAGAACGAAAGAAAGCACAGAGCCCCAGATTCTATGTTGTCCTGGAGAGCTTGCAGAGCACTGGGGAAAGGCAGGCAGAGAATTCCCTGATAGCACCTTCTCTGTGCCTGGGAAGCAGAAGTGTTCACATTGCTTCGCAAGAATCGCTTTTGTGCAGAAAACAGTAACACTTGTTCAGAACGAAAGAAAGCACAGAGCCCCAGATTCTATGTTGTCCTGGAGAGCTTGCAGAGCACTGGGGAAAGGCAGGCAGAGAGTTCCCTGATAGCACCTTCTCTGTGCCTGTTCACATTGCTTCAAAGAATCGCTTTTGTGCAGAAAACACTAACACTTGTTCAGAAGGAAAGAAAGCACAGAGCCCCAGATTTTATGTTGTCCTGGAGAGCTTGCAGAGCACTGGGGAAAGGCAGGCAGAGAATTCCTTGCTAGCACCTTCTCTGTGCCTGGGAAGCAGAAGTGTTCACATTGCTTCGCAAGAATCGCTTTTGTGCAGAAAACAGTAACACTTGTTCAGAACGAAAGAAAGCACAGAGCCCCAGATTCTATGTTGTCCTGGAGAGCTTGCAGAGCTCTGGGGAAAGGCAGGCAGAGAATTACTTGCTAGCACCTTCTCTGTGCCTGGGAAGCAGAAGTGTTCACATTGCTTGGCAGAATCGCTTTTGTGCAGAAAACAGTAACACTTGTTCAGAACGAAAGAAAGCACAGAGCCCCAGATTCTATGTTGTCCTGGAGAGCTTGCAGAGCACTGGGGAAAGGCAGGCAGAGAATTCCCTGATAGCACCTTCTCTGTGCCTGGGAAGCAGAAGTGTTCACATTGCTTCGCAAGAATCGCTTTTGTGCAGAAAACAGTAACACTTGTTCAGAACGAAAGAAAGCACAGAGCCCCAGATTCTATGTTGTCCTGGAGAGCTTGCAGAGCACTGGGGAAAGGCAGGCAGAGAGTTCCCTGATAGCACCTTCTCTGTGCCTGTTCACATTGCTTGGCAGAATCGCTTTTGTGCAGAAAACAGTAACACTTGTTCAGAACAAAAGAAAGCACAGAGCCCCAGATTTGCTGTTGTCCTGGAGAGCTTGCAGAGCACTGGGGAAAGGCAGGCAGAGAATTCCCTGCTAGCACCTTCTCTGTGCCTGGGAAGCAGAAGTGTTCACATTGCTTCGCAAGAATCGCTTTTGTGCAGAAAACACTAACACTTGTTCAGAAGGAAAGAAAGCACAGAGCCCCAGATTTTATGTTGTCCTGGAGAGCTTGCAGAGCACTGGGGAAAGGCAGGCAGAGAGTTCCCTGATAGCACCTTCTCTGTGCCTGTTCACATTGCTTCAAAGAATCGCTTTTGTGCAGAAAACACTAACACTTGTTCAGAAGGAAAGAAAGCACAGAGCCCCAGATTTTATGTTGTCCTGGAGAGCTTGCAGAGCACTGGGGAAAGGCAGGCAGAGAATTCCTTGCTAGCACCTTCTCTGTGCCTGGGAAGCAGAAGTGTTCACATTGCTTCGCAAGAATCGCTTTTGTGCAGAAAACAGTAACACTTGTTCAGAACGAAAGAAAGCACAGAGCCCCAGATTCTATGTTGTCCTGGAGAGCTTGCAGAGCTCTGGGGAAAGGCAGGCAGAGAATTACTTGCTAGCACCTTCTCTGTGCCTGGGAAGCAGAAGTGTTCACATTGCTTGGCAGAATCGCTTTTGTGCAGAAAACAGTAACACTTGTTCAGAACGAAAGAAAGCACAGAGCCCCAGATTCTATGTTGTCCTGGAGAGCTTGCAGAGCACTGGGGAAAGGCAGGCAGAGAATTCCCTGATAGCACCTTCTCTGTGCCTGGGAAGCAGAAGTGTTCACATTGCTTCGCAAGAATCGCTTTTGTGCAGAAAACAGTAACACTTGTTCAGAACGAAAGAAAGCACAGAGCCCCAGATTCTATGTTGTCCTGGAGAGCTTGCAGAGCACTGGGGAAAGGCAGGCAGAGAGTTCCCTGATAGCACCTTCTCTGTGCCTGTTCACATTGCTTGGCAGAATCGCTTTTGTGCAGAAAACAGTAACACTTGTTCAGAACGAAAGAAAGCACAGAGCCCCAGATTTGCTGTTGTCCTGGAGAGCTTGCAGAGCACTGGGGAAAGGCAGGCAGAGAATTCCCTGCTAGCACCTTCTCTGTGCCTGGGAAGCAGAAGTGTTCACATTGCTTCGCAAGAATCGCTTTTGTGCAGAAAACACTAACACTTGTTCAGAAGGAAAGAAAGCACAGAGCCCCAGATTTTATGTTGTCCTGGAGAGCTTGCAGAGCACTGGGGAAAGGCAAACACAGAATTCCTTGCTAGCACCTTCTCTGTGCCTGGGAAGCAGAAGTGTTCACATTGCTTCGCACAATCGCTTTTGTGCAGAAAACAGTAACACTTGTTCAGAACGAAAGAAAGCACAGAGCCCCAGATTCTATGTTGTTCTGGAGAGCTTGCAGAGCACTGGGGAAAGGCAGGCAGAGAATTCCCTGCTAGCACCTTCTCTGTGCCTGGGAAGCAGAAGTGTTCACATTGCTTCGCACAATCGCTTTTGTGCAGAAAACAGTAGCACTTGTTCAGAACGAAAGAAAGCACAGAGCCCCAGATTCTATGTTGTCCTGGAGAGCTTGCAGAGCACTGGGGAAAGGCAGGCAGAGAATTCCCTGATAGCACCTTCTCTGTGCCTGGGAAGCAGAAGTGTTCACATTGCTTCGCAAGAATCGCTTTTGTGCAGAAAACAGTAACACTTGTTCAGAACGAAAGAAAGCACAGAGCCCCAGATTCTATGTTGTCCTGGAGAGCTTGCAGAGCACTGGGGAAAGGCAGGCAGAGAGTTCCCTGATAGCACCTTCTCTGTGCCTGTTCACATTGCTTCGCAGAATCGCTTTTGTGCAGAAAACAGTAACACTTGTTCAGAAGGAAAGAAAGCACAGAACTCCAGATTTGCTGTTGTCCTGGAGAGCTTGCAGAGCACTGGGGAAAGGCAGGCAGAGAATTCCCTGATAGCACCTTCTCTGTGCCTGTTCACATTGCTTCGCAGAATCGCTTTTGTGCAGAAAACACTAACACTTGTTCAGAAGGAAAGAAAGCACAGAGCCCCAGATTTTATGTTGTCCTGGAGAGCTTGCAGAGCACTGGGGAAAGGCAGGCAGAGAATTCCTTGCTAGCACCTTCTCTGTGCCTGGGAAGCAGAAGTGTTCACATTGCTTCACAAGAATCGCTTTTGTGCAGAAAACACTAACACTTGTTCAGAACGAAAGACAGCACAGAGCCCCAGATTCTATGTTGTCCTGGAGAGCTTGCAGAGCACTGGGGAAAGGCAGGCAGAGAATTCCCTGCTAGCACCTTCTCTGTGCCTGGGAAGCAGAAGTGTTCACCTTGCTTCGCAAGAATCGCTTTTGTGCAGAAAACACTAACACTTGTTCAGAAGGAAAGAAAGCACAGAGCCCCAGATTTTATGTTGTCCTGGAGAGCTTGCAGAGCACTGGGGAAAGGCAGACACAGAATTCCTTGCTAGCACCTTCTCTGTGCCTGGGAAGCAGAAGTGTTCACATTGCTTCGCACAATCGCTTTTGTGCAGAAAACAGTAACACTTGTTCAGAACGAAAGACAGCACAGAGCCCCAGATTCTATGTTGTTCTGGAGAGCTTGCAGAGCACTGGGGAAAGGCAGGCAGAGAATTCCCTGCTAGCACCTTCTCTGTGCCTGGGAAGCAGAAGTGTTCACATTGCTTGGCAGAATCGCTTTTGTGCAGAAAACAGTAACACTTGTTCAGAACGAAAGAAAGCACAGAGCCCCAGATTCTATGTTGTCCTGGAGAGCTTGCAGAGCACTGGGGAAAGGCAGGCAGAGAATTCCCTGCTAGCACCTTCTCTGTGCCTGGGAAGCAGAAGTGTTCACATTGCTTCGCAAGAATCGCTTTTGTGCAGAAAACAGTAACACTTGTTCAGAACGAAAGAAAGCACAGAGCCCCAGATTCTATGTTGTCCTGGAGAGCTTGCAGAGCACTGGGGAAAGGCAGGCAGAGAATTCCCTGATAGCACCTTCTCTGTGCCTGTTCACATTGCTTCGCAGAATCGCTTTTGTGCAGAAAACAGTAACACTTGTTCAGAAGGAAAGAAAGCACAGAACTCCAGATTTGCTGTTGTCCTGGAGAGCTTGCAGAGCACTGGGGAAAGGCAGGCAGAGAATTCCCTGATAGCACCTTCTCTGTGCCTGTTCACATTGCTTCGCAGAATCGCTTTTGTGCAGAAAACACTAACACTTGTTCAGAAGGAAAGAAAGCACAGAGCCCCAGATTTTATGTTGTCCTGGAGAGCTTGCAGAGCACTGGGGAAAGGCAGGCAGAGAATTCCTTGCTAGCACCTTCTCTGTGCCTGGGAAGCAGAAGTGTTCACATTGCTTCGCACAATCGCTTTTGTGCAGAAAACACTAACACTTGTTCAGAACGAAAGAAAGCACAGAGCCCCAGATTTTATGTTGTCCTGGAGAGCTTGCAGAGCACTGGGGAAAGGGAAACAGAGAATTCCTTGCTAGCACCTTCTCTGTGCCTGGGAAGCAGAAGTGTTCACATTGCTTCGCAAGAATCGCTTTTGTGCAGAAAACAGTAACACTTGTTCAGAACGAAAGAAAGCACAGAGCTCCAGATTCTATGTTGTCCTGGAGAGCTTGAAGAGCACTGGGGAAAGGCAGGCAGAGAATTACCTGATAGCACCTTCTCTGTGCCTGGGAAGCAGAAGTGTTCACATTGCTTCGCACAATCGCTTTTGTGCAGAAAACAGTAACACTTGTTCAGAAGGAAAGAAAGCACAGAGCCCCAGATTCTATGTTGTCCTGGAGAGCTTGCAGACCACTGGGGAAAGGAAGGCAGAGAATTCCCTGATAGCACCTTCTCTGTGCCTGTTCACATTGCTTCGCAGAATCGCTTTTGTGCAGACAACACTAACAATTGTTCAGAAGGAAAGAAAGCACAGAGCCCCAGATTTTATGTTGTCCTGGAGAGCTTGCAGAGCACTGGGGAAAGGCAGGCAGAGAATTCCCTGATAGCACCTTCTCTGTGCCTGTTCACATTGCTTCGCAGAATCGCTTTTGTGCAGAAAACTTTAACACTTGTTCATAACGAAAGAAAGCACAGAGCCCCAGATTCTATGTTGTCCTGGAGAGCTTGCAGAGCACTGGGGAAAGGCAGGCAGAGAATTCCCTGCTAGCACCTTCTCTGTGCCTGGGAAGCAGAAGTGTTCACATTGCTTCGCAAGAATCGCTTTTGTGCAGAAAACACTAACACTTGTTCAGAAGGAAAGAAAGCACAGAGCCCCAGATTTTATGTTGTCCTGGAGAGCTTGCAGAGCACTGGGGAAAGGCAAACACAGAATTCCTTGCTAGCACCTTCTCTGTGCCTGGGAAGCAGAAGTGTTCACATTGCTTCGCAGAATCGCTTTTGTGCAGAAAACAGTAACACTTGTTCAGAACGAAAGAAAGCACAGAGCCCCAGATTCTATGTTGTTCTGGAGAGCTTGCAGAGCACTGGGGAAAGGCAGGCAGAGAATTCCCTGCTAGCACCTTCTCTGTGCCTGGGAAGCAGAAGTGTTCACATTGCTTGGCAGAATCGCTTTTGTGCAGAAAACAGTAACACTTGTTCAGAACGAAAGAAAGCACAGAGCCCCAGATTCTATGTTGTCCTGGAGAGCTTGCAGAGCACTGGGGAAAGGCAGGCAGAGAATTCCCTGATAGCACCTTCTCTGTGCCTGGGAAGCAGAAGTGTTCACATTGCTTCGCAAGAATCGCTTTTGTGCAGAAAACAGTAACACTTGTTCAGAACGAAAGAAAGCACAGAGCCCCAGATTCTATGTTGTCCTGGAGAGCTTGCAGAGCACTGGGGAAAGGCAGGCAGAGAGTTCCCTGATAGCACCTTCTCTGTGCCTGTTCACATTGCTTCGCAGAATCGCTTTTGTGCAGAAAACACTAACACTTGTTCAGAAGGAAAGAAAGCACAGAGCCCCAGATTTTATGTTGTCCTGGAGAGCTTGCAGAGCACTGGGGAAAGGCAGGCAGAGAATTCCTTGCTAGCACCTTCTCTGTGCCTGGGAAGCAGAAGTGTTCACATTGCTTCGCAAGAATCGCTTTTGTGCAGAAAACAGTAACACTTGTTCAGAAGGAAAGAAAGCACAGAGCCCCAGATTCTATGTTGTCCTGGAGAGCTTGCAGAACTCTGGGGAAAGGCAGGCAGAGAATTACTTGCTAGCACCTTCTCTGTGCCTGGGAAGCAGAAGTGTTCACATTGCTTCGCAAGAATCGCTTTTGTGCAGAAAACAGTAACACTTGTTCAGAAGGAAAGAAAGCACAGAGCCCCAGATTCTATGTTGTCCTGGAGAGCTTGCAGAGCACTGGGGAAAGGCAGGCAGAGAATTCCCTGATAGCACCTTCTCTGTGCCTGGGAAGCAGAAGTGTTCACATTGCTTCGCAAGAATCGCTTTTGTGCAGAAAACAGTAACACTTGTTCAGAACGAAAGAAAGCACAGAGCCCCAGATTCTATGTTGTCCTGGAGAGCTTGCAGAGCACTGGGGAAAGGCAGGCAGAGAGTTCCCTGATAGCACCTTCTCTGTGCCTGTTCACATTGCTTGGCAGAATCGCTTTTGTGCAGAAAACAGTAACACTTGTTCAGAACGAAAGAAAGCACAGAGCCCCAGATTTGCTGTTGTCCTGGAGAGCTTGCAGAGCACTGGGGAAAGGCAGGCAGAGAATTCCCTGCTAGCACCTTCTCTGTGCCTGGGAAGCAGAAGTGTTCACATTGCTTCGCAGAATCGCTTTTGTGCAGAAAACAGTAACACTTGTTCAGAACGAAAGAAAGCACAGAGCCCCAGATTCTATGTTGTTCTGGAGAGCTTGCAGAGCACTGGGGAAAGGCAGGCAGAGAATTCCCTGCTACCACCTTCTCTGTGCCTGGGAAGCAGAAGTGTTCACATTGCTTGGCAGAATCGCTTTTGTGCAGAAAACAGTAACACTTGTTCAGAACGAAAGAAAGCACAGAGCCCCAGATTCTATGTTGTCCTGGAGAGCTTGCAGAGCACTGGGGAAAGGCAGGCAGAGAATTCCCTGCTAGCACCTTCTCTGTGCCTGGGAAGCAGAAGTGTTCACATTGCTTGGCAGAATCGCTTTTGTGCAGAAAACAGTAACACTTGTTCAGAAGGAAAGAAAGCACAGAGCCCCAGATTCTATGTTGTCCTGGAGAGCTTGCAGAGCACTGGGGAAAGGCAGGCAGAGAGTTCCCTGATAGCACCTTCTCTGTGCCTGTTCACATTGCTTCGCAGAATCGCTTTTGTGCAGAAAACAGTAACACTTGTTCAGAAGGAAAGAAAGCACAGAGCCCCAGATTTGCTGTTGTCCTGGAGAGCTTGCAGAGCACTGGGGAAAGGCAGGCAGAGAATTCCTTGCTAGCACCTTCTCTGTGCCTGGGAAGCAGAAGTGTTCACATTGCTTCGCAAGAATCGCTTTTGTGCAGAAAACAGTAACACTTGTTCAGAAGGAAAGAAAGCACAGAGCCCCAGATTCTATGTTGTCCTGGAGAGCTTGCAGAGCTCTGGGGAAAGGCAGGCAGAGAATTCCCTGCTAGCACCTTCTCTGTGCCTGGGAAGCAGAAGTGTTCACATTGCTTGGCAGAATCGCTTTTGTGCAGAAAACAGTAACACTTGTTCAGAACGAAAGAAAGCACAGAGCCCCAGATTCTATGTTGTCCTGGAGAGCTTGCAGAGCACTGGGGAAAGGCAGGCAGAGAATTCCCTGATAGCACCTTCTCTGTGCCTGGGAAGCCAAAGTGTTCACATTGCTTCGCAAGAATCGCTTTTGTGCAGAAAACAGTAACACTTGTTCAGAACGAAAGAAAGCACAGAGCCCCAGATTCTATGTTGTCCTGGAGAGCTTGCAGAGCACTGGGGAAAGGGAAACAGAGAATTCCCTGATAGCACCTTCTCTGTGCCTGTTCACATTGCTTCGCAGAATCGCTTTTGTGCAGAAAACAGTAACACTTGTTCAGAACGAAAGAAAGCACACAACCCCAGATTCTATGTTGTCCTGGAGAGCTTGCAGAGCACTGGGGAAAGGCAGGCAGAGAATTCCCTGCTAGCACCTTCTCTGTGCCTGGGAAGCAGAAGTGTTCACATTGCTTCGCAGAATCGCTTTTGTGCAGAAAACAGTAACACTTGTTCAGAAGGAAAGAAAGCACAGAGCCCCAGATTTTATGTTGTCCTGGAGAGCTTGCAGAGCACTGGGGAAAGGCAGGCAGAGAATTCCCTGCTAGCACCTTCTCTGTGCCTGGGAAGCAGAAGTGTTCACATTGCTTCGCAAGAATCGCTTTTGTGCAGAAAACAGTAACACTTGTTCAGAAGGAAAGAAAGCACAGAGCCCCAGATTCTATGTTGTCCTGGAGAGCTTGCAGAGCACTGGGGAAAGGCAGGCAGAGAATTCCCTGATAGCACCTTCTCTGTGCCTGTTCACATTGCTTCGCAGAATCGCTTTTGTGCAGAAAACACTAACACTTGTTCAGAAGGAAAGAAAGCACAGAGCCCCAGATTTGCTGTTGTCCTGGAGAGCTTGCAGAGCACTGGGGAAAGGCAGGCAGAGAATTCCTTGCTAGCACCTTCTCTGCGCCTGGGAAGCAGAAGTGTTCACATTGCTTCGCAAGAATCGCTTTTGTGCAGAAAACACTAACACTTGTTCAGAAGGAAAGAAAGCACAGAGCCCCAGATTTTATGTTGTCCTGGAGAGCTTGCAGAGCACTGGGGAAAGGCAAACACAGAATTCCTTGCTAGCACCTTCGCTGTGCCTGGGAAGCAGAAGTGTTCACATTGCTTCGCACAATCGCTTTTGTGCAGAAAACAGTAACACTTGTTCAGAACGAAAGAAAGCACAGAGCCCCAGATTCTATGTTGTCCTGGAGAGCTTGCAGAGCACTGGGGAAAGGCAGGCAGAGAATTCCCTGCTAGCACCTTCTCTGTGCCTGGGAAGCAGAAGTGTTCACATTGCTTGGCAGAATCGCTTTTGTGCAGAAAACAGTAACACTTGTTCAGAACGAAAGAAAGCACAGAGCCCCAGATTCTATGTTGTCCTGGAGAGCTTGCAGAGCACTGGGGAAAGGCAGGCAGAGAATTCCCTGATAGCACCTTCTCTGTGCCTGGGAAGCAGAAGTGTTCACATTGCTTCGCAAGAATCGCTTTTGTGCAGAAAACAGTAACACTTGTTCAGAACGAAAGAAAGCACAGAGCCCCAGATTCTATGTTGTCCTGGAGAGCTTGCAGAGCACTGGGGAAAGGCAGGCAGAGAGTTCCCTGATAGCACCTTCTCTGTGCCTGTTCACATTGCTTCGCAGAATCGCTTTTGTGCAGAAAACACTAACACTTGTTCAGAAGGAAAGAAAGCACAGAGCCCCAGATTTTATGTTGTCCTGGAGAGCTTGCAGAGCACTGGGGAAAGGCAGGCAGAGAATTCCTTGCTAGCACCTTCTCTGTGCCTGGGAAGCAGAAGTGTTCACATTGCTTCGCAAGAATCGCTTTTGTGCAGAAAACAGTAACACTTGTTCAGAAGGAAAGAAAGCACAGAGCCCCAGATTCTATGTTGTCCTGGAGAGCTTGCAGAACTCTGGGGAAAGGCAGGCAGAGAATTACTTGCTAGCACCTTCTCTGTGCCTGGGAAGCAGAAGTGTTCACATTGCTTCGCAAGAATCGCTTTTGTGCAGAAAACAGTAACACTTGTTCAGAAGGAAAGAAAGCACAGAGCCCCAGATTCTATGTTGTCCTGGAGAGCTTGCAGAGCACTGGGGAAAGGCAGGCAGAGAATTCCCTGATAGCACCTTCTCTGTGCCTGGGAAGCAGAAGTGTTCACATTGCTTCGCAAGAATCGCTTTTGTGCAGAAAACAGTAACACTTGTTCAGAACGAAAGAAAGCACAGAGCCCCAGATTCTATGTTGTCCTGGAGAGCTTGCAGAGCACTGGGGAAAGGCAGGCAGAGAGTTCCCTGATAGCACCTTCTCTGTGCCTGTTCACATTGCTTGGCAGAATCGCTTTTGTGCAGAAAACAGTAACACTTGTTCAGAACGAAAGAAAGCACAGAGCCCCAGATTTGCTGTTGTCCTGGAGAGCTTGCAGAGCACTGGGGAAAGGCAGGCAGAGAATTCCCTGCTAGCACCTTCTCTGTGCCTGGGAAGCAGAAGTGTTCACATTGCTTCGCAGAATCGCTTTTGTGCAGAAAACAGTAACACTTGTTCAGAACGAAAGAAAGCACAGAGCCCCAGATTCTATGTTGTTCTGGAGAGCTTGCAGAGCACTGGGGAAAGGCAGGCAGAGAATTCCTTGCTACCACCTTCTCTGTGCCTGGGAAGCAGAAGTGTTCACATTGCTTGGCAGAATCGCTTTTGTGCAGAAAACAGTAACACTTGTTCAGAACGAAAGAAAGCACAGAGCCCCAGATTCTATGTTGTCCTGGAGAGCTTGCAGAGCACTGGGGAAAGGCAGGCAGAGAATTCCCTGCTAGCACCTTCTCTGTGCCTGGGAAGCAGAAGTGTTCACATTGCTTGGCAGAATCGCTTTTGTGCAGAAAACAGTAACACTTGTTCAGAACGAAAGAAAGCACAGAGCCCCAGATTCTATGTTGTCCTGGAGAGCTTGCAGAGCACTGGGGAAAGGCAGGCAGAGAGTTCCCTGATAGCACCTTCTCTGTGCCTGTTCACATTGCTTCGCAGAATCGCTTTTGTGCAGAAAACAGTAACACTTGTTCAGAAGGAAAGAAAGCACAGAGCCCCAGATTTGCTGTTGTCCTGGAGAGCTTGCAGAGCACTGGGGAAAGGCAGGCAGAGAATTCCTTGCTAGCACCTTCTCTGTGCCTGGGAAGCAGAAGTGTTCACATTGCTTCGCAAGAATCGCTTTTGTGCAGAAAACAGTAACACTTGTTCAGAAGGAAAGAAAGCACAGAGCCCCAGATTCTATGTTGTCCTGGAGAGCTTGCAGAGCTCTGGGGAAAGGCAGGCAGAGAATTCCCTGCTAGCACCTTCTCTGTGCCTGGGAAGCAGAAGTGTTCACATTGCTTGGCAGAATCGCTTTTGTGCAGAAAACAGTAACACTTGTTCAGAACGAAAGAAAGCACAGAGCCCCAGATTCTATGTTGTCCTGGAGAGCTTGCAGAGCACTGGGGAAAGGCAGGCAGAGAATTCCCTGATAGCACCTTCTCTGTGCCTGGGAAGCAGAAGTGTTCACATTGCTTCGCAAGAATCGCTTTTGTGCAGAAAACAGTAACACTTGTTCAGAACGAAAGAAAGCACAGAGCCCCAGATTCTATGTTGTCCTGGAGAGCTTGCAGAGCACTGGGGAAAGGGAAACAGAGAATTCCCTGATAGCACCTTCTCTGTGCCTGTTCACATTGCTTCGCAGAATCGCTTTTGTGCAGAAAACAGTAACACTTGTTCAGAACGAAAGAAAGCACAGAGCCCCAGATTTGCTGTTGTCCTGGAGAGCTTGCAGAGCACTGGGGAAAGGCAGGCAGAGAATTCCCTGCTAGCACCTTCTCTGTGCCTGGGAAGCAGAAGTGTTCACATTGCTTCGCAAGAATCGCTTTTGTGCAGAAAACAGTAACACTTGTTCAGAAGGAAAGAAAGCACAGAGCCCCAGATTCTATGTTGTCCTGGAGAGCTTGCAGAGCACTGGGGAAAGGCAGGCAGAGAATTCCCTGATAGCACCTTCTCTGTGCCTGTTCACATTGCTTCGCAGAATCGCTTTTGTGCAGACAACACTAACACTTGTTCAGAAGGAAGGAAAGCACAGAGCCCCAGATTTTATGTTGTCCTGGAGAGCTTGCAGAGCACTGGGGAAAGGCAGGCAGAGAATTCCCTGATAGCACCTTCTCTGTGCCTGTTCACATTGCTTCGCAGAATCGCTTTTGTGCAGAAAACACTAACACTTGTTCAGAAGGAAAGAAAGCACAGAGCCCCAGATTTGCTGTTGTCCTGGAGAGCTTGCAGAGCACTGGGGAAAGGCAGGCAGAGAATTCCTTGCTAGCACCTTCTCTGCGCCTGGGAAGCAGAAGTGTTCACATTGCTTCGCAAGAATCGCTTTTGTGCAGAAAACACTAACACTTGTTCAGAAGGAAAGAAAGCACAGAGCCCCAGATTTTATGTTGTCCTGGAGAGCTTGCAGAGCACTGGGGAAAGGCAAACACAGAATTCCTTGCTAGCACCTTCTCTGTGCCTGGGAAGCAGAAGTGTTCACATTGCTTCGCACAATCGCTTTTGTGCAGAAAACAGTAACACTTGTTCAGAACGAAAGAAAGCACAGAGCCCCAGATTCTATGTTGTCCTGGAGAGCTTGCAGAGCACTGGGGAAAGGCAGGCAGAGAATTCCCTGCTAGCACCTTCTCTGTGCCTGGGAAGCAGAAGTGTTCACATTGCTTGGCAGAATCGCTTATGTGCAGAAAACAGTAACACTTGTTCAGAACGAAAGAAAGCACAGAGCCCCAGATTCTATGTTGTCCTGGAGAGCTTGCAGAGCACTGGGGAAAGGCAGGCAGAGAATTCCCTGATAGCACCTTCTCTGTGCCTGGGAAGCAGAAGTGTTCACATTGCTTCGCAAGAATCGCTTTTGTGCAGAAAACAGTAACACTTGTTCAGAACGAAAGAAAGCACAGAGCCCCAGATTCTATGTTGTCCTGGAGAGCTTGCAGAGCACTGGGGAAAGGCAGGCAGAGAGTTCCCTGATAGCACCTTCTCTGTGCCTGTTCACATTGCTTCGCAGAATCGCTTTTGTGCAGAAAACACTAACACTTGTTCAGAAGGAAAGAAAGCACAGAGCCCCAGATTTTATGTTGTCCTGGAGAGCTTGCAGAGCACTGGGGAAAGGCAGGCAGAGAATTCCTTGCTAGCACCTTCTCTGTGCCTGGGAAGCAGAAGTGTTCACATTGCTTCGCAAGAATCGCTTTTGTGCAGAAAACAGTAACACTTGTTCAGAACGAAAGAAAGCACAGAGCCCCAGATTCTATGTTGTCCTGGAGAGCTTGCAGAGCTCTGGGGAAAGGCAGGCAGAGAATTACTTGCTAGCACCTTCTCTGTGCCTGGGAAGCAGAAGTGTTCACATTGCTTGGCAGAATCGCTTTTGTGCAGAAAACAGTAACACTTGTTCAGAAGGAAAGAAAGCACAGAGCCCCAGATTCTATGTTGTCCTGGAGAGCTTGCAGAGCACTGGGGAAAGGCAGGCAGAGAATTCCCTGATAGCACCTTCTCTGTGCCTGGGAAGCAGAAGTGTTCACATTGCTTCGCAAGAATCGCTTTTGTGCAGAAAACAGTAACACTTGTTCAGAACGAAAGAAAGCACAGAGCCCCAGATTCTATGTTGTCCTGGAGAGCTTGCAGAGCACTGGGGAAAGGCAGGCAGAGAGTTCCCTGATAGCACCTTCTCTGTGCCTGTTCACATTGCTTCGCAGAATCGCTTTTGTGCAGAAAACAGTAACACTTGTTCAGAACGAAAGAAAGCACAGAGCCCCAGATTCTATGTTGTCCTGGAGAGCTTGCAGAGCACTGGGGAAAGGCAGGCAGAGAATTCCCTGCTAGCACCTTCTCTGTGCCTGGGAAGCAGAAGTGTTCACATTGCTTCGCAGAATCGCTTTTGTGCAGAAAACAGTAACACTTGTTCAGAACGAAAGAAAGCACAGAGCCCCAGATTCTATGTTGTTCTGGAGAGCTTGCAGAGCACTGGGGAAAGGCAGGCAGAGAATTCCCTGCTAGCACCTTCTCTGTGCCTGGGAAGCAGAAGTGTTCACATTGCTTGGCAGAATCGCTTTTGTGCAGAAAACAGTAACACTTGTTCAGAACGAAAGAAAGCACAGAGCCCCAGATTCTATGTTGTCCTGGAGAGCTTGCAGAGCACTGGGGAAAGGCAGGCAGAGAATTCCCTGCTAGCACCTTCTCTGTGCCTGGGAAGCAGAAGTGTTCACATTGCTTCGCAGAATCGCTTTTGTGCAGAAAACAGTAACACTTGTTCAGAACGAAAGAAAGCACAGAGCCCCAGATTCTATGTTGTCCTGGAGAGCTTGCAGAGCACTGGGGAAAGGCAGGCAGAGAGTTCCCTGATAGCACCTTCTCTGTGCCTGTTCACATTGCTTCGCAGAATCGCTTTTGTGCAGAAAACAGTAACACTTGTTCAGAAGGAAAGAAAGCACAGAGCCCCAGATTTGCTGTTGTCCTGGAGAGCTTGCAGAGCACTGGGGAAAGGCAGGCAGAGAATTCCTTGCTAGCACCTTCTCTGTGCCTGGGAAGCAGAAGTGTTCACATTGCTTCGCACAATCGCTTTTGTGCAGAAAACAGTAACACTTGTTCAGAACGAAAGAAAGCACAGAGCCCCAGATTCTATGTTGTTCTGGAGAGCTTGCAGAGCACTGGGGAAAGGCAGGCAGAGAATTCCCTGCTAGCACCTTCTCTGTGCCTGGGAAGCAGAAGTGTTCACATTGCTTCGCACAATCGCTTTTGTGCAGAAAACAGTAACACTTGTTCAGAACGAAAGAAAGCACAGAGCCCCAGATTCTATGTTGTCCTGGAGAGCTTGCAGAGCACTGGGGAAAGGCAGGCAGAGAATTCCCTGCTAGCACCTTCTCTGTGCCTGGGAAGCAGAAGTGTTCACATTGCTTCGCAAGAATCGCTTTTGTGCAGAAAACAGTAACACTTGTTCAGAACGAAAGAAAGCACAGAGCCCCAGATTCTATGTTGTCCTGGAGAGCTTGCAGAGCACTGGGGAAAGGCAGGCAGAGAGTTCCCTGATAGCACCTTCTCTGTGCCTGTTCACATTGCTTCGCAGAATCGCTTTTGTGCAGAAAACAGTAACACTTGTTCAGAAGGAAAGAAAGCACAGAACTCCAGATTTGCTGTTGTCCTGGAGAGCTTGCAGAGCACTGGGGAAAGGCAGGCAGAGAATTCCCTGATAGCACCTTCTCTGTGCCTGTTCACATTGCTTCGCAGAATCGCTTTTGTGCAGAAAACACTAACACTTGTTCAGAAGGAAAGAAAGCACAGAGCCCCAGATTTTATGTTGTCCTGGAGAGCTTGCAGAGCACTGGGGAAAGGCAGGCAGAGAATTCCTTGCTAGCACCTTCTCTGTGCCTGGGAAGCAGAAGTGTTCACATTGCTTCACAAGAATCGCTTTTGTGCAGAAAACACTAACACTTGTTCAGAACGAAAGACAGCACAGAGCCCCAGATTCTATGTTGTCCTGGAGAGCTTGCAGAGCACTGGGGAAAGGCAGGCAGAGAATTCCCTGCTAGCACCTTCTCTGTGCCTGGGAAGCAGAAGTGTTCACCTTGCTTCGCAAGAATCGCTTTTGTGCAGAAAACACTAACACTTGTTCAGAAGGAAAGAAAGCACAGAGCCCCAGATTTTATGTTGTCCTGGAGAGCTTGCAGAGCACTGGGGAAAGGCAGACACAGAATTCCTTGCTAGCACCTTCTCTGTGCCTGGGAAGCAGAAGTGTTCACATTGCTTCGCACAATCGCTTTTGTGCAGAAAACAGTAACACTTGTTCAGAACGAAAGACAGCACAGAGCCCCAGATTCTATGTTGTTCTGGAGAGCTTGCAGAGCACTGGGGAAAGGCAGGCAGAGAATTCCCTGCTAGCACCTTCTCTGTGCCTGGGAAGCAGAAGTGTTCACATTGCTTGGCAGAATCGCTTTTGTGCAGAAAACAGTAACACTTGTTCAGAACGAAAGAAAGCACAGAGCCCCAGATTCTATGTTGTCCTGGAGAGCTTGCAGAGCACTGGGGAAAGGCAGGCAGAGAATTCCCTGCTAGCACCTTCTCTGTGCCTGGGAAGCAGAAGTGTTCACATTGCTTCGCAAGAATCGCTTTTGTGCAGAAAACAGTAACACTTGTTCAGAACGAAAGAAAGCACAGAGCCCCAGATTCTATGTTGTCCTGGAGAGCTTGCAGAGCACTGGGGAAAGGCAGGCAGAGAATTCCCTGATAGCACCTTCTCTGTGCCTGTTCACATTGCTTCGCAGAATCGCTTTTGTGCAGAAAACAGTAACACTTGTTCAGAAGGAAAGAAAGCACAGAACTCCAGATTTGCTGTTGTCCTGGAGAGCTTGCAGAGCACTGGGGAAAGGCAGGCAGAGAATTCCCTGATAGCACCTTCTCTGTGCCTGTTCACATTGCTTCGCAGAATCGCTTTTGTGCAGAAAACACTAACACTTGTTCAGAAGGAAAGAAAGCACAGAGCCCCAGATTTTATGTTGTCCTGGAGAGCTTGCAGAGCACTGGGGAAAGGCAGGCAGAGAATTCCTTGCTAGCACCTTCTCTGTGCCTGGGAAGCAGAAGTGTTCACATTGCTTCGCACAATCGCTTTTGTGCAGAAAACACTAACACTTGTTCAGAACGAAAGAAAGCACAGAGCCCCAGATTTTATGTTGTCCTGGAGAGCTTGCAGAGCACTGGGGAAAGGGAAACAGAGAATTCCTTGCTAGCACCTTCTCTGTGCCTGGGAAGCAGAAGTGTTCACATTGCTTCGCAAGAATCGCTTTTGTGCAGAAAACTGTAACACTTGTTCAGAACGAAAGAAAGCACAGAGCTCCAGATTCTATGTTGTCCTGGAGAGCTTGAAGAGCACTGGGGAAAGGCAGGCAGAGAATTACCTGATAGCACCTTCTCTGTGCCTGGGAAGCAGAAGTGTTCACATTGCTTCGCACAATCGCTTTTGTGCAGAAAACAGTAACACTTGTTCAGAAGGAAAGAAAGCACAGAGCCCCAGATTCTATGTTGTCCTGGAGAGCTTGCAGACCACTGGGGAAAGGAAGGCAGAGAATTCCCTGATAGCACCTTCTCTGTGCCTGTTCACATTGCTTCGCAGAATCGCTTTTGTGCAGACAACACTAACAATTGTTCAGAAGGAAAGAAAGCACAGAGCCCCAGATTTTATGTTGTCCTGGAGAGCTTGCAGAGCACTGGGGAAAGGCAGGCAGAGAATTCCCTGATAGCACCTTCTCTGTGCCTGTTCACATTGCTTCGCAGAATCGCTTTTGTGCAGAAAACTTTAACACTTGTTCATAACGAAAGAAAGCACAGAGCCCCAGATTCTATGTTGTCCTGGAGAGCTTGCAGAGCACTGGGGAAAGGCAGGCAGAGAATTCCCTGCTAGCACCTTCTCTGTGCCTGGGAAGCAGAAGTGTTCACATTGCTTCGCAAGAATCGCTTTTGTGCAGAAAACACTAACACTTGTTCAGAAGGAAAGAAAGCACAGAGCCCCAGATTTTATGTTGTCCTGGAGAGCTTGCAGAGCACTGGGGAAAGGCAAACACAGAATTCCTTGCTAGCACCTTCTCTGTGCCTGGGAAGCAGAAGTGTTCACATTGCTTCGCAGAATCGCTTTTGTGCAGAAAACAGTAACACTTGTTCAGAACGAAAGAAAGCACAGAGCCCCAGATTCTATGTTGTTCTGGAGAGCTTGCAGAGCACTGGGGAAAGGCAGGCAGAGAATTCCCTGCTAGCACCTTCTCTGTGCCTGGGAAGCAGAAGTGTTCACATTGCTTGGCAGAATCGCTTTTGTGCAGAAAACAGTAACACTTGTTCAGAACGAAAGAAAGCACAGAGCCCCAGATTCTATGTTGTCCTGGAGAGCTTGCAGAGCACTGGGGAAAGGCAGGCAGAGAATTCCCTGATAGCACCTTCTCTGTGCCTGGGAAGCAGAAGTGTTCACATTGCTTCGCAAGAATCGCTTTTGTGCAGAAAACAGTAACACTTGTTCAGAACGAAAGAAAGCACAGAGCCCCAGATTCTATGTTGTCCTGGAGAGCTTGCAGAGCACTGGGGAAAGGCAGGCAGAGAGTTCCCTGATAGCACCTTCTCTGTGCCTGTTCACATTGCTTCGCAGAATCGCTTTTGTGCAGAAAACACTAACACTTGTTCAGAAGGAAAGAAAGCACAGAGCCCCAGATTTTATGTTGTCCTGGAGAGCTTGCAGAGCACTGGGGAAAGGCAGGCAGAGAATTCCTTGCTAGCACCTTCTCTGTGCCTGGGAAGCAGAAGTGTTCACATTGCTTCGCAAGAATCGCTTTTGTGCAGAAAACAGTAACACTTGTTCAGAAGGAAAGAAAGCACAGAGCCCCAGATTCTATGTTGTCCTGGAGAGCTTGCAGAACTCTGGGGAAAGGCAGGCAGAGAATTACTTGCTAGCACCTTCTCTGTGCCTGGGAAGCAGAAGTGTTCACATTGCTTCGCAAGAATCGCTTTTGTGCAGAAAACAGTAACACTTGTTCAGAAGGAAAGAAAGCACAGAGCCCCAGATTCTATGTTGTCCTGGAGAGCTTGCAGAGCACTGGGGAAAGGCAGGCAGAGAATTCCCTGATAGCACCTTCTCTGTGCCTGGGAAGCAGAAGTGTTCACATTGCTTCGCAAGAATCGCTTTTGTGCAGAAAACAGTAACACTTGTTCAGAACGAAAGAAAGCACAGAGCCCCAGATTCTATGTTGTCCTGGAGAGCTTGCAGAGCACTGGGGAAAGGCAGGCAGAGAGTTCCCTGATAGCACCTTCTCTGTGCCTGTTCACATTGCTTGGCAGAATCGCTTTTGTGCAGAAAACAGTAACACTTGTTCAGAACGAAAGAAAGCACAGAGCCCCAGATTTGCTGTTGTCCTGGAGAGCTTGCAGAGCACTGGGGAAAGGCAGGCAGAGAATTCCCTGCTAGCACCTTCTCTGTGCCTGGGAAGCAGAAGTGTTCACATTGCTTCGCAGAATCGCTTTTGTGCAGAAAACAGTAACACTTGTTCAGAACGAAAGAAAGCACAGAGCCCCAGATTCTATGTTGTTCTGGAGAGCTTGCAGAGCACTGGGGAAAGGCAGGCAGAGAATTCCCTGCTACCACCTTCTCTGTGCCTGGGAAGCAGAAGTGTTCACATTGCTTGGCAGAATCGCTTTTGTGCAGAAAACAGTAACACTTGTTCAGAACGAAAGAAAGCACAGAGCCCCAGATTCTATGTTGTCCTGGAGAGCTTGCAGAGCACTGGGGAAAGGCAGGCAGAGAATTCCCTGCTAGCACCTTCTCTGTGCCTGGGAAGCAGAAGTGTTCACATTGCTTGGCAGAATCGCTTTTGTGCAGAAAACAGTAACACTTGTTCAGAAGGAAAGAAAGCACAGAGCCCCAGATTCTATGTTGTCCTGGAGAGCTTGCAGAGCACTGGGGAAAGGCAGGCAGAGAGTTCCCTGATAGCACCTTCTCTGTGCCTGTTCACATTGCTTCGCAGAATCGCTTTTGTGCAGAAAACAGTAACACTTGTTCAGAAGGAAAGAAAGCACAGAGCCCCAGATTTTATGTTGTCCTGGAGAGCTTGCAGAGCACTGGGGAAAGGCAGGCAGAGAATTCCTTGCTAGCACCTTCTCTGTGCCTGGGAAGCAGAAGTGTTCACATTGCTTCGCAAGAATCGCTTTTGTGCAGAAAACAGTAACACTTGTTCAGAAGGAAAGAAAGCACAGAGCCCCAGATTCTATGTTGTCCTGGAGAGCTTGCAGAACTCTGGGGAAAGGCAGGCAGAGAATTACTTGCTAGCACCTTCTCTGTGCCTGGGAAGCAGAAGTGTTCACATTGCTTCGCAAGAATCGCTTTTGTGCAGAAAACAGTAACACTTGTTCAGAAGGAAAGAAAGCACAGAGCCCCAGATTCTATGTTGTCCTGGAGAGCTTGCAGAGCACTGGGGAAAGGCAGGCAGAGAGTTCCCTGATAGCACCTTCTCTGTGCCTGTTCACATTGCTTCGCAGAATCGCTTTTGTGCAGAAAACAGTAACACTTGTTCAGAAGGAAAGAAAGCACAGAGCCCCAGATTTTATGTTGTCCTGGAGAGCTTGCAGAGCACTGGGGAAAGGCAGGCAGAGAATTACTTGCTAGCACCTTCTCTGTGCCTGGGAAGCAGAAGTGTTCACATTGCTTCGCAAGAATCGCTTTTGTGCAGAAAACAGTAACACTTGTTCAGAAGGAAAGAAAGCACAGAGCCCCAGATTCTATGTTGTCCTGGAGAGCTTGCAGAGCACTGGGGAAAGGCAGGCAGAGAGTTCCCTGATAGCACCTTCTCTGTGCCTGTTCACATTGCTTCGCAGAATCGCTTTTGTGCAGAAAACAGTAACACTTGTTCAGAAGGAAAGAAAGCACAGAGCCCCAGATTTTATGTTGTCCTGGAGAGCTTGCAGAGCACTGGGGAAAGGCAGGCAGAGAATTCCTTGCTAGCACCTTCTCTGTGCCTGGGAAGCAGAAGTGTTCACATTGCTTCGCAAGAATCGCTTTTGTGCAGAAAACAGTAACACTTGTTCAGAAGGAAAGAAAGCACAGAGCCCCAGATTCTATGTTGTCCTGGAGAGCTTGCAGAACTCTGGGGAAAGGCAGGCAGAGAATTACTTGCTAGCACCTTCTCTGTGCCTGGGAAGCAGAAGTGTTCACATTGCTTCGCAAGAATCGCTTTTGTGCAGAAAACAGTAACACTTGTTCAGAAGGAAAGAAAGCACAGAGCCCCAGATTCTATGTTGTCCTGGAGAGCTTGCAGAGCACTGGGGAAAGGCAGGCAGAGAATTCCCTGATAGCACCTTCTCTGTGCCTGGGAAGCAGAAGTGTTCACATTGCTTCGCAAGAATCGCTTTTGTGCAGAAAACAGTAACACTTGTTCAGAACGAAAGAAAGCACAGAGCCCCAGATTCTATGTTGTCCTGGAGAGCTTGCAGAGCACTGGGGAAAGGCAGGCAGAGAGTTCCCTGATAGCACCTTCTCTGTGCCTGTTCACATTGCTTGGCAGAATCGCTTTTGTGCAGAAAACAGTAACACTTGTTCAGAACGAAAGAAAGCACAGAGCCCCAGATTTGCTGTTGTCCTGGAGAGCTTGCAGAGCACTGGGGAAAGGCAGGCAGAGAATTCCCTGCTAGCACCTTCTCTGTGCCTGGGAAGCAGAAGTGTTCACATTGCTTCGCAGAATCGCTTTTGTGCAGAAAACAGTAACACTTGTTCAGAACGAAAGAAAGCACAGAGCCCCAGATTCTATGTTGTTCTGGAGAGCTTGCAGAGCACTGGGGAAAGGCAGGCAGAGAATTCCCTGCTACCACCTTCTCTGTGCCTGGGAAGCAGAAGTGTTCACATTGCTTGGCAGAATCGCTTTTGTGCAGAAAACAGTAACACTTGTTCAGAACGAAAGAAAGCACAGAGCCCCAGATTCTATGTTGTCCTGGAGAGCTTGCAGAGCACTGGGGAAAGGCAGGCAGAGAATTCCCTGCTAGCACCTTCTCTGTGCCTGGGAAGCAGAAGTGTTCACATTGCTTGGCAGAATCGCTTTTGTGCAGAAAACAGTAACACTTGTTCAGAACGAAAGAAAGCACAGAGCCCCAGATTCTATGTTGTCCTGGAGAGCTTGCAGAGCACTGGGGAAAGGCAGGCAGAGAGTTCCCTGATAGCACCTTCTCTGTGCCTGTTCACATTGCTTCGCAGAATCGCTTTTGTGCAGAAAACAGTAACACTTGTTCAGAAGGAAAGAAAGCACAGAGCCCCAGATTTGCTGTTGTCCTGGAGAGCTTGCAGAGCACTGGGGAAAGGCAGGCAGAGAATTCCTTGCTAGCACCTTCTCTGTGCCTGGGAAGCAGAAGTGTTCACATTGCTTCGCAAGAATCGCTTTTGTGCAGAAAACAGTAACACTTGTTCAGAAGGAAAGAAAGCACAGAGCCCCAGATTCTATGTTGTCCTGGAGAGCTTGCAGAGCTCTGGGGAAAGGCAGGCAGAGAATTCCCTGCTAGCACCTTCTCTGTGCCTGGGAAGCAGAAGTGTTCACATTGCTTGGCAGAATCGCTTTTGTGCAGAAAACAGTAACACTTGTTCAGAACGAAAGAAAGCACAGAGCCCCAGATTCTATGTTGTCCTGGAGAGCTTGCAGAGCACTGGGGAAAGGCAGGCAGAGAATTCCCTGATAGCACCTTCTCTGTGCCTGGGAAGCCAAAGTGTTCACATTGCTTCGCAAGAATCGCTTTTGTGCAGAAAACAGTAACACTTGTTCAGAACGAAAGAAAGCACAGAGCCCCAGATTCTATGTTGTCCTGGAGAGCTTGCAGAGCACTGGGGAAAGGGAAACAGAGAATTCCCTGATAGCACCTTCTCTGTGCCTGTTCACATTGCTTCGCAGAATCGCTTTTGTGCAGAAAACAGTAACACTTGTTCAGAACGAAAGAAAGCACACAACCCCAGATTCTATGTTGTCCTGGAGAGCTTGCAGAGCACTGGGGAAAGGCAGGCAGAGAATTCCCTGCTAGGACCTTCTCTGTGCCTGGGAAGCAGAAGTGTTCACATTGCTTCGCAGAATCGCTTTTGTGCAGAAAACAGTAACACTTGTTCAGAAGGAAAGAAAGCACAGAGCCCCAGATTTTATGTTGTCCTGGAGAGCTTGCAGAGCACTGGGGAAAGGCAGGCAGAGAATTCCCTGCTAGCACCTTCTCTGTGCCTGGGAAGCAGAAGTGTTCACATTGCTTCGCAAGAATCGCTTTTGTGCAGAAAACAGTAACACTTGTTCAGAAGGAAAGAAAGCACAGAGCCCCAGATTCTATGTTGTCCTGGAGAGCTTGCAGAGCACTGGGGAAAGGCAGGCAGAGAATTCCCTGATAGCACCTTCTCTGTGCCTGTTCACATTGCTTCGCAGAATCGCTTTTGTGCAGACAACACTAACACTTGTTCAGAAGGAAAGAAAGCACAGAGCCCCAGATTTTATGTTGTCCTGGAGAGCTTGCAGAGCACTGGGGAAAGGCAGGCAGAGAATTCCCTGATAGCACCTTCTCTGTGCCTGTTCACATTGCTTCGCAGAATCGCTTTTGTGCAGAAAACACTAACACTTGTTCAGAAGGAAAGAAAGCACAGAGCCCCAGATTTGCTGTTGTCCTGGAGAGCTTGCAGAGCACTGGGGAAAGGCAGGCAGAGAATTCCTTGCTAGCACCTTCTCTGCGCCTGGGAAGCAGAAGTGTTCACATTGCTTCGCAAGAATCGCTTTTGTGCAGAAAACACTAACACTTGTTCAGAAGGAAAGAAAGCACAGAGCCCCAGATTTTATGTTGTCCTGGAGAGCTTGCAGAGCACTGGGGAAAGGCAAACACAGAATTCCTTGCTAGCACCTTCGCTGTGCCTGGGAAGCAGAAGTGTTCACATTGCTTCGCACAATCGCTTTTGTGCAGAAAACAGTAACACTTGTTCAGAACGAAAGAAAGCACAGAGCCCCAGATTCTATGTTGTCCTGGAGAGCTTGCAGAGCACTGGGGAAAGGCAGGCAGAGAATTCCTTGCTAGCACCTTCTCTGTGCCTGGGAAGCAGAAGTGTTCACATTGCTTGGCAGAATCGCTTTTGTGCAGAAAACAGTAACACTTGTTCAGAACGAAAGAAAGCACAGAGCCCCAGATTCTATGTTGTCCTGGAGAGCTTGCAGAGCACTGGGGAAAGGCAGGCAGAGAATTCCCTGATAGCACCTTCTCTGTGCCTGGGAAGCAGAAGTGTTCACATTGCTTCGCAAGAATCGCTTTTGTGCAGAAAACAGTAACACTTGTTCAGAACGAAAGAAAGCACAGAGCCCCAGATTCTATGTTGTCCTGGAGAGCTTGCAGAGCACTGGGGAAAGGCAGGCAGAGAGTTCCCTGATAGCACCTTCTCTGTGCCTGTTCACATTGCTTCGCAGAATCGCTTTTGTGCAGAAAACACTAACACTTGTTCAGAAGGAAAGAAAGCACAGAGCCCCAGATTTTATGTTGTCCTGGAGAGCTTGCAGAGCACTGGGGAAAGGCAGGCAGAGAATTCCTTGCTAGCACCTTCTCTGTGCCTGGGAAGCAGAAGTGTTCACATTGCTTCGCAAGAATCGCTTTTGTGCAGAAAACAGTAACACTTGTTCAGAAGGAAAGAAAGCACAGAGCCCCAGATTCTATGTTGTCCTGGAGAGCTTGCAGAACTCTGGGGAAAGGCAGGCAGAGAATTACTTGCTAGCACCTTCTCTGTGCCTGGGAAGCAGAAGTGTTCACATTGCTTCGCAAGAATCGCTTTTGTGCAGAAAACAGTAACACTTGTTCAGAAGGAAAGAAAGCACAGAGCCCCAGATTCTATGTTGTCCTGGAGAGCTTGCAGAGCACTGGGGAAAGGCAGGCAGAGAATTCCCTGATAGCACCTTCTCTGTGCCTGGGAAGCAGAAGTGTTCACATTGCTTCGCAAGAATCGCTTTTGTGCAGAAAACAGTAACACTTGTTCAGAACGAAAGAAAGCACAGAGCCCCAGATTCTATGTTGTCCTGGAGAGCTTGCAGAGCACTGGGGAAAGGCAGGCAGAGAATTCCCTGCTAGCACCTTCTCTGTGCCTGGGAAGCAGAAGTGTTCACATTGCTTGGCAGAATCGCTTTTGTGCAGAAAACAGTAACACTTGTTCAGAACGAAAGAAAGCACAGAGCCCCAGATTCTATGTTGTCCTGGAGAGCTTGCAGAGCACTGGGGAAAGGCAGGCAGAGAGTTCCCTGATAGCACCTTCTCTGTGCCTGTTCACATTGCTTCGCAGAATCGCTTTTGTGCAGAAAACAGTAACACTTGTTCAGAAGGAAAGAAAGCACAGAGCCCCAGATTTGCTGTTGTCCTGGAGAGCTTGCAGAGCACTGGGGAAAGGCAGGCAGAGAATTCCTTGCTAGCACCTTCTCTGTGCCTGGGAAGCAGAAGTGTTCACATTGCTTCGCAAGAATCGCTTTTGTGCAGAAAACAGTAACACTTGTTCAGAAGGAAAGAAAGCACAGAGCCCCAGATTCTATGTTGTCCTGGAGAGCTTGCAGAGCTCTGGGGAAAGGCAGGCAGAGAATTCCCTGCTAGCACCTTCTCTGTGCCTGGGAAGCAGAAGTGTTCACATTGCTTCGCAAGAATCGCTTTTGTGCAGAAAACAGTAACACTTGTTCAGAAGGAAAGAAAGCACAGAGCCCCAGATTCTATGTTGTCCTGGAGAGCTTGCAGAGCACTGGGGAAAGGCAGGCAGAGAATTCCCTGATAGCACCTTCTCTGTGCCTGGGAAGCAGAAGTGTTCACATTGCTTCGCAAGAATCGCTTTTGTGCAGAAAACAGTAACACTTGTTCAGAACGAAAGAAAGCACAGAGCCCCAGATTCTATGTTGTCCTGGAGAGCTTGCAGAGCACTGGGGAAAGGCAGGCAGAGAGTTCCCTGATAGCACCTTCTCTGTGCCTGTTCACATTGCTTGGCAGAATCGCTTTTGTGCAGAAAACAGTAACACTTGTTCAGAACGAAAGAAAGCACAGAGCCCCAGATTTGCTGTTGTCCTGGAGAGCTTGCAGAGCACTGGGGAAAGGCAGGCAGAGAATTCCCTGCTAGCACCTTCTCTGTGCCTGGGAAGCAGAAGTGTTCACATTGCTTCGCAAGAATCGCTTTTGTGCAGAAAACAGTAACACTTGTTCAGAAGGAAAGAAAGCACAGAGCCCCAGATTCTATGTTGTCCTGGAGAGCTTGCAGAGCACTGGGGAAAGGCAGGCAGAGAATTCCCTGATAGCACCTTCTCTGTGCCTGTTCACATTGCTTCGCAGAATCGCTTTTGTGCAGACAACACTAACACTTGTTCAGAAGGAAAGAAAGCACAGAGCCCCAGATTTTATGTTGTCCTGGAGAGCTTGCAGAGCACTGGGGAAAGGCAGGCAGAGAATTCCCTGATAGCACCTTCTCTGTGCCTGTTCACATTGCTTCGCAGAATCGCTTTTGTGCAGAAAACACTAACACTTGTTCAGAAGGAAAGAAAGCACAGAGCCCCAGATTTGCTGTTGTCCTGGAGAGCTTGCAGAGCACTGGGGAAAGGCAGGCAGAGAATTCCTTGCTAGCACCTTCTCTGCGCCTGGGAAGCAGAAGTGTTCACATTGCTTCGCAAGAATCGCTTTTGTGCAGAAAACACTAACACTTGTTCAGAAGGAAAGAAAGCACAGAGCCCCAGATTTTATGTTGTCCTGGAGAGCTTGCAGAGCACTGGGGAAAGGCAAACACAGAATTCCTTGCTAGCACCTTCTCTGTGCCTGGGAAGCAGAAGTGTTCACATTGCTTCGCACAATCGCTTTTGTGCAGAAAACAGTAACACTTGTTCAGAACGAAAGAAAGCACAGAGCCCCAGATTCTATGTTGTCCTGGAGAGCTTGCAGAGCACTGGGGAAAGGCAGGCAGAGAATTCCCTGCTAGCACCTTCTCTGTGCCTGGGAAGCAGAAGTGTTCACATTGCTTGGCAGAATCGCTTATGTGCAGAAAACAGTAACACTTGTTCAGAACGAAAGAAAGCACAGAGCCCCAGATTCTATGTTGTCCTGGAGAGCTTGCAGAGCACTGGGGAAAGGCAGGCAGAGAATTCCCTGATAGCACCTTCTCTGTGCCTGGGAAGCAGAAGTGTTCACATTGCTTCGCAAGAATCGCTTTTGTGCAGAAAACAGTAACACTTGTTCAGAACGAAAGAAAGCACAGAGCCCCAGATTCTATGTTGTCCTGGAGAGCTTGCAGAGCACTGGGGAAAGGCAGGCAGAGAGTTCCCTGATAGCACCTTCTCTGTGCCTGTTCACATTGCTTCGCAGAATCGCTTTTGTGCAGAAAACACTAACACTTGTTCAGAAGGAAAGAAAGCACAGAGCCCCAGATTTTATGTTGTCCTGGAGAGCTTGCAGAGCACTGGGGAAAGGCAGGCAGAGAATTCCTTGCTAGCACCTTCTCTGTGCCTGGGAAGCAGAAGTGTTCACATTGCTTCGCAAGAATCGCTTTTGTGCAGAAAACAGTAACACTTGTTCAGAACGAAAGAAAGCACAGAGCCCCAGATTCTATGTTGTCCTGGAGAGCTTGCAGAGCTCTGGGGAAAGGCAGGCAGAGAATTACTTGCTAGCACCTTCTCTGTGCCTGGGAAGCAGAAGTGTTCACATTGCTTGGCAGAATCGCTTTTGTGCAGAAAACAGTAACACTTGTTCAGAAGGAAAGAAAGCACAGAGCCCCAGATTCTATGTTGTCCTGGAGAGCTTGCAGAGCACTGGGGAAAGGCAGGCAGAGAATTCCCTGATAGCACCTTCTCTGTGCCTGGGAAGCAGAAGTGTTCACATTGCTTCGCAAGAATCGCTTTTGTGCAGAAAACAGTAACACTTGTTCAGAACGAAAGAAAGCACAGAGCCCCAGATTCTATGTTGTCCTGGAGAGCTTGCAGAGCACTGGGGAAAGGCAGGCAGAGAGTTCCCTGATAGCACCTTCTCTGTGCCTGTTCACATTGCTTCGCAGAATCGCTTTTGTGCAGAAAACAGTAACACTTGTTCAGAACGAAAGAAAGCACAGAGCCCCAGATTTGCTGTTGTCCTGGAGAGCTTGCAGAGCACTGGGGAAAGGCAGGCAGAGAATTCCCTGCTAGCACCTTCTCTGTGCCTGGGAAGCAGAAGTGTTCACATTGCTTCGCAGAATCGCTTTTGTGCAGAAAACAGTAACACTTGTTCAGAAGGAAAGAAAGCACAGAGCCCCAGATTTTATGTTGTCCTGGAGAGCTTGCAGAGCACTGGGGAAAGGCAAACACAGAATTCCTTGCTAGCACCTTCTCTGTGCCTGGGAAGCAGAAGTGTTCACATTGCTTCGCACAATCGCTTTTGTGCAGAAAACAGTAACACTTGTTCAGAAGGAAAGAAAGCACAGAGCCCCAGATTCTATGTTGTCCTGGAGAGCTTGCAGAGCACTGGGGAAAGGCAGGCAGAGAATTCCCTGCTAGCACCTTCTCTGTGCCTGGGAAGCAGAAGTGTTCACATTGCTTGGCAGAATCGCTTTTGTGCAGAAAACAGTAACACTTGTTCAGAACGAAAGAAAGCACAGAGCCCCAGATTCTATGTTGTCCTGGAGAGCTTGCAGAGCACTGGGGAAAGGCAGGCAGAGAATTCCCTGATAGCACCTTCTCTGTGCCTGGGAAGCAGAAGTGTTCACATTGCTTCGCAAGAATCGCTTTTGTGCAGAAAACACTAACACTTGTTCAGAAGGAAAGAAAGCACAGAGCCCCAGATTCTATGTTGTCCTGGAGAGCTTGCAGAGCACTGGGGAAAGGCAGGCAGAGAGTTCCCTGATAGCACCTTCTCTGTGCCTGTTCACATTGCTTCGCAGAATCGCTTTTGTGCAGAAAACACTAACACTTGTTCAGAAGGAAAGAAAGCACAGAGCCCCAGATTTTATGTTGTCCTGGAGAGCTTGCAGAGCACTGGGGAAAGGCAGGCAGAGAATTCCTTGCTAGCACCTTCTCTGTGCCTGGGAAGCAGAAGTGTTCACATTGCTTCGCAAGAATCGCTTTTGTGCAGAAAACAGTAACACTTGTTCAGAACGAAAGAAAGCACAGAGCCCCAGATTCTATGTTGTCCTGGAGAGCTTGCAGAGCTCTGGGGAAAGGCAGGCAGAGAATTACTTGCTAGCACCTTCTCTGTGCCTGGGAAGCAGAAGTGTTCACATTGCTTGGCAGAATCGCTTTTGTGCAGAAAACAGTAACACTTGTTCAGAAGGAAAGAAAGCACAGAGCCCCAGATTCTATGTTGTCCTGGAGAGCTTGCAGAGCACTGGGGAAAGGCAGGCAGAGAATTCCCTGATAGCACCTTCTCTGTGCCTGGGAAGCAGAAGTGTTCACATTGCTTCGCAAGAATCGCTTTTGTGCAGAAAACAGTAACACTTGTTCAGAACGAAAGAAAGCACAGAGCCCCAGATTCTATGTTGTCCTGGAGAGCTTGCAGAGCACTGGGGAAAGGCAGGCAGAGAGTTCCCTGATAGCACCTTCTCTGTGCCTGTTCACATTGCTTCGCAGAATCGCTTTTGTGCAGAAAACAGTAACACTTGTTCAGAACGAAAGAAAGCACAGAGCCCCAGATTTGCTGTTGTCCTGGAGAGCTTGCAGAGCACTGGGGAAAGGCAGGCAGAGAATTCCCTGCTAGCACCTTCTCTGTGCCTGGGAAGCAGAAGTGTTCACATTGCTTCGCAGAATCGCTTTTGTGCAGAAAACAGTAACACTTGTTCAGAACGAAAGAAAGCACAGAGCCCCAGATTCTATGTTGTTCTGGAGAGCTTGCAGAGCACTGGGGAAAGGCAGGCAGAGAATTCCCTGCTAGCACCTTCTCTGTGCCTGGGAAGCAGAAGTGTTCACATTGCTTGGCAGAATCGCTTTTGTGCAGAAAACAGTAACACTTGTTCAGAACGAATGAAAGCACAGAGCCCCAGATTCTATGTTGTCCTGGAGAGCTTGCAGAGCACTGGGGAAAGGCAGGCAGAGAATTCCCTGCTAGCACCTTCTCTGTGCCTGGGAAGCAGAAGTGTTCACATTGCTTCGCAGAATCGCTTTTGTGCAGAAAACAGTAACACTTGTTCAGAACGAAAGAAAGCACAGAGCCCCAGATTCTATGTTGTCCTGGAGAGCTTGCAGAGCACTGGGGAAAGGCAGGCAGAGAGTTCCCTGATAGCACCTTCTCTGTGCCTGTTCACATTGCTTCGCAGAATCGCTTTTGTGCAGAAAACAGTAACACTTGTTCAGAAGGAAAGAAAGCACAGAGCCCCAGATTTGCTGTTGTCCTGGAGAGCTTGCAGAGCACTGGGGAAAGGCAGGCAGAGAATTCCTTGCTAGCACCTTCTCTGTGCCTGGGAAGCAGAAGTGTTCACATTGCTTCGCAAGAATCGCTTTTGTGCAGAAAACAGTAACACTTGTTCAGAACGAAAGAAAGCACAGAGCCCCAGATTCTATGTTGTCCTGGAGAGCTTGCAGAGCTCTGGGGAAAGGCAGGCAGAGAATTCCCTGCTAGCACCTTCTCTGTGCCTGGGAAGCAGAAGTGTTCACATTGCTTGGCAGAATCGCTTTTGTGCAGAAAACAGTAACACTTGTTCAGAACAAAAGAAAGCACAGAGCCCCAGATTCTATGTTGTCCTGGAGAGCTTGCAGAGCACTGGGGAAAGGCAGGCAGAGAATTCCCTGATAGCACCTTCTCTGTGCCTGGGAAGCAGAAGTGTTCACATTGCTTCGCAAGAATCGCTTTTGTGCAGAAAACAGTAACACTTGTTCAGAACGAAAGAAAGCACAGAGCCCCAGATTCTATGTTGTCCTGGAGAGCTTGCAGAGCACTGGGGAAAGGGATACAGAGAATTCCCTGATAGCACCTTCTCTGTGCCTGTTCACATTGCTTCGCAGAATCGCTTTTGTGCAGAAAACAGTAACACTTATTCAGAACGAAAGAAAGCACAGAGCCCCAGATTTGCTGTTGTCCTGGAGAGCTTGCAGAGCACTGGGGAAAGGCAGGCAGAGAATTCCCTGCTAGCACCTTCTCTGTGCCTGGGAAGCAGAAGTGTTCACATTGCTTCGCAGAATCGCTTTTGTGCAGAAAACAGTAACACTTGTTCAGAAGGAAAGAAAGCACAGAGCCCCAGATTTTATGTTGTCCTGGAGAGCTTGCAGAGCACTGGGGAAAGGCAGGCAGAGAATTCCCTGCTAGCACCTTCTCTGTGCCTGGGAAGCAGAAGTGTTCACATTGCTTCGCAAGAATCGCTTTTGTGCAGAAAACAGTAACACTTGTTCGGAAGGAAAGAAAGCACAGAGCCCCAGATTCTATGTTGTCCTGGAGAGCTTGCAGAGCACTGGGGAAAGGCAGGCAGAGAATTCCCTGATAGCACCTTCTCTGTGCCTGTTCACATTGCTTCGCAGAATCGCTTTTGTGCAGACAACACTAACAATTGTTCAGAAGGAAAGAAAGCACAGAGCCCCAGATTTTATGTTGTCCTGGAGAGCTTGCAGAGCACTGGGGAAAGGCAGGCAGAGAATTCCCTGATAGCACCTTCTCTGTGCCTGTTCACATTGCTTGGCAGAATCGTTTTTGTGCAGAAAACAGTAACACTTGTTCAGAAGGAAAGAAAGCACAGAGCCCCAGATTTTATGTTGTCCTGGAGAGCTTGCAGAGCACTGGGGAAAGGCAGGCAGAGAATTCCCTGCTCGCACCTTCTCTGTGCCTGTTCACATTGCTTCGCAGAATCGCTTTTGTGCAGAAAACACTAACACTTGTTCAGAAGGAAAGAAAGCACAGAGCCCCAGATTTGCTGTTGTCCTGGAGAGCTTGCAGAGCACTGGGGAAAGGCAGGCAGAGAATTCCTTGCTAGCACCTTCTCTGCGCCTGGGAAGCAGAAGTGTTCACATTGCTTCGCAAGAATCGCTTTTGTGCAGAAAACACTAACACTTGTTCAGAAGGAAAGAAAGCACAGAGCCCCAGATTTTATGTTGTCCTGGAGAGCTTGCAGAGCACTGGGGAAAGGCAGGCAGAGAATTCCTTGCTAGCACCTTCTCTGTGCCTGGGAAGCAGAAGTGTTCACATTGCTTCGCAGAATCGCTTTTGTGCAGAAAACTGTAACACTTGTTCATAACGAAAGAAAGCACAGAGCCCCAGATTCTATGTTGTCCTGGAGAGCTTGCAGAGCACTGGGGAAAGGCAGGCAGAGAATTCCCTGCTAGCACCTTCTCTGTGCCTGGGAAGCAGAAGTGTTCACATTGCTTCGCAAGAATCGCTTTTGTGCAGAAAACACTAACACTTGTTCAGAATGAAAGAAAGCACAGAGCCCCAGATTTTATGTTGTCCTGGAGAGCTTGCAGAGCACTGGGGAAAGGCAAACACAGAATTCCTTGCTAGCACCTTCTCTGTGCCTGGGAAGCAGAAGTGTTCACATTGCTTCGCAGAATCGGTTTTGTGCAGAAAACAGTAACACTTGTTCAGAACGAAAGAAAGCACAGAGCCCCAGATTCTATGTTGTTCTGGAGAGCTTGCAGAGCACTGGGGAAAGGCAGGCAGAGAATTCCCTGCTAGCACCCTCTCTGTGCCTGGGAAGCAGAAGTGTTCACATTGCTTGGCAGAATCGCTTTTGTGCAGAAAACAGTAACACTTGTTCAGAACGAAAGAAAGCACAGAGCCCCAGATTCTATGTTGTCCTGGAGAGCTTGCAGAGCACTGGGGAAAGGCAGGCAGAGAATTCCCTGATAGCACCTTCTCTGTGCCTGGGAAGCAGAAGTGTTCACATTGCTTCGCAGAATCGCTTTTGTGCAGAAAACAGTAACACTTGTTCAGAACGAAAGAAAGCACAGAGCCCCAGATTCTATGTTGTCCTGGAGAGCTTGCAGAGCACTGGGGAAAGGCAGGCAGAGAGTTCCCTGATAGCACCTTCTCTGTGCCTGTTCACATTGCTTCGCAGAATCGCTTTTGTGCAGAAAACAGTAACACTTGTTCAGAACGAAAGAAAGCACAGAGCCCCAGATTCTATGTTGTCCTGGAGAGCTTGCAGAGCACTGGGGAAAGGCAGGCAGAGAATTCCCTGATAGCACCTTCTCTGTGCCTGGGAAGCAGAAGTGTTCACATTGCTTCGCAAGAATCGCTTTTGTGCAGAAAACAGTAACACTTGTTCAGAACGAAAGACAGCACAGAGCCCCAGATTCTATGTTGTCCTGGAGAGCTTGCAGAGCACTGGGGAAAGGCAGGCAGAGAATTCCCTGCTAGCACCTTCTCTGTGCCTGGGAAGCAGAAGTGTTCACATTGCTTCGCAAGAATCGCTTTTGTGCAGAAAACACTAACACTTGTTCAGAAGGAAAGAAAGCACAGAGCCCCAGATTTTATGTTGTCCTGGAGAGCTTGCAGAGCACTGGGGAAAGGCAAACACAGAATTCCTTGCTAGCACCTTCTCTGTGCCTGGGAAGCAGAGGTGTTCACATTGCTTCGCACAATCGCTTTTGTGCAGAAAACAGTAACACTTGTTCAGAACGAAAGAAAGCACAGAGCCCCAGATTCTATGTTGTTCTGGAGAGCTTGCAGAGCACTGGGGAAAGGCAGGCAGAGAATTCCCTGCTAGCACCTTCTCTGTGCCTGGGAAGCAGAAGTGTTCACATTGCTTGGAAGAATCGCTTTTGTGCAGAAAACAGTAACACTTGTTCAGAACGAAAGAAAGCACAGAGCCCCAGATTCTATGTTGTCCTGGAGAGCTTGCAGAGCACTGGGGAAAGGCAGGCAGAGAGTTCCCTGATAGCACCTTCTCTGTGCCTGTTCACATTGCTTCGCAGAATCGCTTTTGTGCAGAAAACAGTAACACTTGTTCAGAACGAAAGAAAGCACAGAGCCCCAGATTCTATGTTGTCCTGGAGAGCTTGAGAGCACTGGGGAAAGGCAGGCAGAGAATTCCCTGATAGCACCTTCTCTGTGCCTGGGAAGCAGAAGTGTTCACATTGCTTCGCAAGAATCGCTTTTGTGCAGAAAACACTAACACTTGTTCAGAACGAAAGACAGCACAGAGCCCCAGATTCTATGTTGTCCTGGAGAGCTTGCAGAGCACTGGGGAAAGGCAGGCAGAGAATTCCCTGCTAGCACCTTCTCTGTGCCTGGGAAGCAGAAGTGTTCACATTGCTTCGCAAGAATCGCTTTTGTGCAGAAAACACTAACACTTGTTCAGAAGGAAAGAAAGCACAGAGCCCCAGATTTTATGTTGTCCTGGAGAGCTTGCAGAGCACTGGGGAAAGGCAAACACAGAATTCCTTGCTAGCACCTTCTCTGTGCCTGGGAAGCAGAAGTGTTCACATTGCTTGGCAGAATCGCTTTTGTGCAGAAAACAGTAACACTTGTTCAGAACGAAAGAAAGCACAGAGCCCCAGATTCTATGTTGTCCTGGAGAGCTTGCAGAGCACTGGGGAAAGGCAGGCAGAGAATTACCTGATAGCACCTTCTCTGTGCCTGTTCACATTGCTTCGCAGAATCGCTTTTGTGCAGAAAACAGTAACACTTGTTCAGAAGGAAAGAAAGCACAGAACTCCAGATTTGCTGTTGTCCTGGAGAGCTTGCAGAGCACTGGGGAAAGGCAGGCAGAGAATTCCCTGATAGCACCTTCTCTGTGCCTGTTCACATTGCTTCGCAGAATCGCTTTTGTGCAGAAAACACTAACACTTGTTCAGAAGGAAAGAAAGCACAGAGCCCCAGATTTTATGTTGTCCTGGAGAGCTTGCAGAGCACTGGGGAAAGGCAGGCAGAGAATTCCTTGCTAGCACCTTCTCTGTGCCTGGGAAGCAGAAGTGTTCACATTGCTTCACAAGAATCGCTTTTGTGCAGAAAACACTAACACTTGTTCAGAACGAAAGAAAGCACAGAGCCCCAGATTTTATGTTGTCCTGGAGAGCTTGCAGAGCACTGGGGAAAGGGAAACAGAGAATTCCTTGCTAGCACCTTCTCTGTGCCTGGGAAGCAGAAGTGTTCACATTGCTTCGCAAGAATCGCTTTTGTGCAGAAAACAGTAACACTTGTTCAGAAGGAAAGAAAGCACAGAGCTCCAGATTCTATGTTGTCCTGGAGAGCTTGCAGAGCACTGGGGAAAGGCAGGCAGAGAATTACCTGATAGCACCTTCTCTGTGCCTGGGAAGCAGAAGTGTTCACATTGCTTCGCACAATCGCTTTTGTGCAGAAAACAGTAACACTTGTTCAGAAGGAAAGAAAGCACAGAGCCCCAGATTTTATGTTGTCCTGGAGAGCTTGCAGACCACTGGGGAAAGGCAGGCAGAGAATTCCCTGATAGCACCTTCTCTGTGCCTGTTCACATTGCTTCGCAGAATCGCTTTTGTGCAGACAACACTAACAATTGTTCAGAAGGAAAGAAAGGACAGAGCCCCAGATTTTATGTTGTCCTGGAGAGCTTGCAGAGCACTGGGGAAAGGCAGGCAGAGAATTCCCTGATAGCACCTTCTCTGTGCCTGTTCACATTGCTTCGCAGAATCGCTTTTGTGCAGAAAACAGTAACACTTGTTCAGAAGGAAAGAAAGCACAGAGCCCCAGATTTTATGTTGTCCTGGAGAGCTTGCAGAGCACTGGGGAAAGGCAGGCAGAGAATTCCCTGATAGCACCTTCTCTGTGCCTGGGAAGCAGAAGTGTTCACATTGCTTCGCAAGAATCGCTTTTGTGCAGAAAACACTAACACTTGTTCAGAACAAAAGAAAGCACAGAGCCCCAGATTCTATGTTGTCCTGGAGAGCTTGCAGAGCACTGGGGAAAGGCAGGCAGAGAGTTCCCTGATAGCACCTTCTCTGTGCCTGTTCACATTGCTTCGCAGAATCGCTTTTGTGCAGAAAACAGTAACACTTGTTCAGAACGAAAGAAAGCACAGAGCCCCAGATTCTATGTTGTCCTGGAGAGCTTGCAGAGCACTGGGGAAAGGCAGGCAGAGAATTCCTTGCTAGCACCTTCTCTGTGCCTGGGAAGCAGAAGTGTTCACATTGCTTCGCAGAATCGCTTTTGTGCAGAAAACTGTAACACTTGTTCATAACGAAAGAAAGCACAGAGCCCCAGATTCTATGTTGTCCTGGAGAGCTTGCAGAGCACTGGGGAAAGGCAGGCAGAGAATTCCCTGCTAGCACCTTCTCTGTGCCTGGGAAGCAGAAGTGTTCACATTGCTTCGCAAGAATCGCTTTTGTTCAGAAAACTCTAACACTTGTTCAGAATGAAAGAAAGCACAGAGCCCCAGATTTTATGTTGTCCTGGAGAGCTTGCAGAGCACTGGGGAAAGGCAAACACAGAATTCCTTGCTAGCACCTTCTCTGTGCCTGGGAAGCAGAAGTGTTCACATTGCTTCGCAGAATCGCTTTTGTGCAGAAAACAGTAACACTTGTTCAGAACGAAAGAAAGCACAGAGCCCCAGATTCTATGTTGTTCTGGAGAGCTTGCAGAGCACTGGGGAAAGGCAGGCAGAGAATTCCCTGCTAGCACCTTCTCTGTGCCTGGGAAGCAGAAGTGTTCACATTGCTTGGCAGAATCGCTTTTGTGCAGAAAACAGTAACACTTGTTCAGAACGAAAGAAAGCACAGAGCCCCAGATTCTATGTTGTCCTGGAGAGCTTGCAGAGCACTGGGGAAAGGCAGGCAGAGAATTACCTGATAGCACCTTCTCTGTGCCTGGGAAGCAGAAGTGTTCACATTGCTTCGCAAGAATCGCTTTTGTGCAGAAAACAGTAACACTTGTTCAGAACGAAAGAAAGCACAGAGCCCCAGATTCTATGTTGTCCTGGAGAGCTTGCAGAGCACTGGGGAAAGGCAGGCAGAGAGTTCCCTGATAGCACCTTCTCTGTGCCTGTTCACATTGCTTCGCAGAATCGCTTTTGTGCAGAAAACAGTAACACTTGTTCAGAAGGAAAGAAAGCACAGAACTCCAGATTTGCTGTTGTCCTGGAGAGCTTGCAGAGCACTGGGGAAAGGCAGGCAGAGAATTCCTTGCTAGCACCTTCTCTGTGCCTGGGAAGCAGAAGTGTTCACATTGCTTCACAAGAATCGCTTTTGTGCAGAAAACTGTAACACTTGTTCAGAACGAAAGAAAGCACAGAGCCCCAGATTTTATGTTGTCCTGGAGAGCTTGCAGAGCACTGGGGAAAGGGAAACAGAGAATTCCTTGCTAGCACCTTCTCTGTGCCTGGGAAGCAGAAGTGTTCACATTGCTTCGCAAGAATCGCTTTTGTGCAGAAAACAGTAACACTTGTTCAGAACGAAAGAAAGCACAGAGCCCCAGATTCTATGTTGTCCTGGAGAGCTTGCAGAGCACTGGGGAAAGGCAGGCAGAGAATTACCTGCTAGCACCTTCTCTGTGCCTGGGAAGCAGAAGTGTTCACATTGCTTCGCACAATCGCTTTTGTGCAGAAAACAGTAACACTTGTTCAGAAGGAAAGAAAGCACAGAGCCCCAGATTCTATGTTGTCCTGGAGAGCTTGCAGAGCACTGGGGAAAGGCAGGCAGAGAATTACCTGCTAGCACCTTCTCAGTGCCTGGGAAGCAGAAGTGTTCACATTGCTTCGCACAATCGCTTTTGTGCAGAAAACAGTAACACTTGTTCAGAAGGAAAGAAAGCACAGAGCCCCAGATTCTATGTTGTCCTGGAGAGCTTGCAGAGCACTGGGGAAAGGCAAACACAGAATTCCTTGCTAGCACCTTCTCTGTGCCTGGGAAGCAGAAGTGTTCACATTGCTTCGCACAATCGCTTTTGTGCAGAAAACAGTAACACTTGTTCAGAACGAAAGAAAGCACAGAGCCCCAGATTCTATGTTGTCCTGGAGAGCTTGCAGAGCACTGGGGAAAGGCAGGCAGAGAATTACCTGATAGCACCTTGTCTGTGCCTGTTCACATTGCTTCGCAGAATCGCTTTTGTGCAGAAAACAGTAACACTTGTTCAGAAGGAAAGAAAGCACAGAACTCCAGATTTGCTGTTGTCCTGGAGAGCTTGCAGAGCACTGGGGAAAGGCAGGCAGAGAATTCCCTGATAGCACCTTCTCTGTGCCTGTTCACATTGCTTCGCAGAATCGCTTTTGTGCAGAAAACACTAACACTTGTTCAGAAGGAAAGAAAGCACAGAGCCCCAGATTTTATGTTGTCCTGGAGAGCTTGCAGAGCACTGGGGAAAGGCAAACACAGAATTCCTTGCTAGCACCTTCTCTGTGCCTGGGAAGCAGAAGTGTTCACATTGCTTCACAAGAATCGCTTTTGTGCAGAAAACACTAACACTTGTTCAGAACGAAAGAAAGCACAGAGCCCCAGATTTTATGTTGTCCTGGAGAGCTTGCAGAGCACTGGGGAAAGGGAAACAGAGAATTCCTTGCTAGCACCTTCTCTGTGCCTGGGAAGCAGAAGTGTTCACATTGCTTCGCAAGAATCGCTTTTGTGCAGAAAACAGTAACACTTGTTCAGAACGAAAGAAAGCACAGAGCTCCAGATTCTATGTTGTCCTGGAGAGCTTGCAGAGCACTGGGGAAAGGCAGGCAGAGAATTACCTGATAGCACCTTCTCTGTGCCTGGGAAGCAGAAGTGTTCACATTGCTTCGCACAATCGCTTTTGTGCAGAAAACAGTAACACTTGTTCAGAAGGAAAGAAAGCACAGAGCCCCAGATTTTATGTTGTCCTGGAGAGCTTATAGACCACTGGGGAAAGGCAGGCAGAGAATTCCCTGATAGCACCTTCTCTGTGCCTGTTCACATTGCTTCGCAGAATCGCTTTTGTGCAGACAACACTAACAATTGTTCAGAAGGAAAGAAAGCACAGAGCCCCAGATTTTATGTTGTCCTGGAGAGCTTGCAGAGCACTGGGGAAAGGCAGGCAGAGAATTCCCTGATAGCACCTTCTCTGTGCCTGTTCACATTGCTTCGCAGAATCGCTTTTGTGCAGAAAACAGTAACACTTGTTCAGAAGGAAAGAAAGCACAGAGCCCCAGATTTGCTGTTGTCCTGGAGAGCTTGCAGAGCACTGGGGAAAGGCAGGCAGAGAATTCCCTGATAGCACCTTCTCTGTGCCTGGGAAGCAGAAGTGTTCACATTGCTTCGCAAGAATCGCTTTTGTGCAGAAAACACTAACACTTGTTCAGAAGGAAAGAAAGCACAGAGCCCAGATTTTATGTTGTCCTGGAGAGCTTGCAGAGCACTGGGGAAAGGCAGGCAGAGAATTCCTTGCTAGCACCTTCTCTGTGCCTGGGAAGCAGAAGTGTTCACATTGCTTCGCAGAATCGCTTTTGTGCAGAAAACTGTAACACTTGTTCATAACGAAAGAAAGCACAGAGCCCCAGATTCTATGTTGTCCTGGAGAGCTTGCAGAGCACTGGGGAAAGGCAGGCAGAGAATTCCCTGCTAGCACCTTCTCTGTGCCTGGGAAGCAGAAGTGTTCACATTGCTTCGCAAGAATAGCTTTTGTTCAGAAAACTCTAACACTTGTTCAGAATGAAAGAAAGCACAGAGCCCCAGATTTTATGTTGTCCTGGAGAGCTTGCAGAGCACTGGGGAAAGGCAAACACAGAATTCCTTGCTAGCACCTTCTCTGTGCCTGGGAAGCAGAAGTGTTCACATTGCTTCGCAGAATCGCTTTTGTGCAGAAAACAGTAACACTTGTTCAGAACGAAAGAAAGCACAGAGCCCCAGATTCTATGTTGTTCTGGAGAGCTTGCAGAGCACTGGGGAAAGGCAGGCAGAGAATTCCCTGCTAGCACCTTCTCTGTGCCTGGGAAGCAGAAGTGTTCACATTGCTTGGCAGAATCGCTTTTGTGCAGAAAACAGTAACACTTGTTCAGAACGAAAGAAAGCACAGAGCCCCAGATTCTATGTTGTCCTGGAGAGCTTGCAGAGCACTGGGGAAAGGCAGGCAGAGAATTCCTTGATAGCACCTTCTCTGTGCCTGGGAAGCAGAAGTGTTCACATTGCTTCGCAAGAATCGCTTTTGTGCAGAAAACAGTAACACTTGTTCAGAACGAAAGAAAGCACAGAGCCCCAGATTCTATGTTGTCCTGGAGAGCTTGCAGAGCACTGGGGAAAGGCAGGCAGAGAGTTCCCTGATAGCACCTTCTCTGTGCCTGTTCACATTGCTTCGCAGAATCGCTTTTGTGCAGAAAACAGTAACACTTGTTCAGAAGGAAAGAAAGCACAGAACTCCAGATTTGCTGTTGTCCTGGAGAGCTTGCAGAGCACTGGGGAAAGGCAGGCAGAGAATTCCTTGCTAGCACCTTCTCTGTGCCTGGGAAGCAGAAGTGTTCACATTGCTTCGCAGAATCGCTTTTGTGCAGAAAACAGTAACACTTGTTCATAACGAAAGAAAGCACAGAGCCCCAGATTCTATGTTGTCCTGGAGAGCTTGCAGAGCACTGGGGAAAGGCAGGCAGAGAATTCCTTGCTAGCACCTTCTCTGTGCCTGGGAAGCAGAAGTGTTCACATTGCTTCGCAAGAATCGCTTTTGTGCAGAAAACACTAACACTTGTTCAGAATGAAAGAAAGCACAGAGCCCCAGATTTTATGTTGTCCTGGAGAGCTTGCAGAGCACTGGGGAAAGGCAGGCAGAGAATTCCCTGCTAGCACCTTCTCTGTGCCTGGGAAGCAGAAGTGTTCACATTGCTTCGCAGAATCGCTTTTGTGCAGAAAACAGTAACACTTGTTCAGAACGAAAGAAAGCACAGAGCCCCAGATTCTATGTTGTTCTGGAGAGCTTGCAGAGCACTGGGGAAAGGCAGGCAGAGAATTCCCTGCTAGCACCTTCTCTGTGCCTGGGAAGCAGAAGTGTTCACATTGCTTCGCAAGAATCGCTTTTGTGCAGAAAACAGTAACACTTGTTCAGAACGAAAGAAAGCACAGAGCCCCAGATTCTATGTTGTCCTGGAGAGCTTGCAGAGCACTGGGGAAAGGCAGGCAGAGAGTTCCCTGATAGCACCTTCTCTGTGCCTGTTCACATTGCTTCGCAGAATCGCTTTTGTGCAGAAAACAGTAACACTTGTTCAGAAGGAAAGAAAGCACAGAACTCCAGATTTGCTGTTGTCCTGGAGAGCTTGCAGAGCACTGGGGAAAGGCAGGCAGAGAATTCCTTGCTAGCACCTTCTCTGTGCCTGGGAAGCAGAAGTGTTCACATTGCTTCGCAGAATCGCTTTTGTGCAGAAAACAGTAACACTTGTTAGAAGGAAAGAAAGCACAGAGCCCCTGATTCTATGTTGTTCTGGAGAGCTTGCAGAGCACTGGGGAAAGGCAGGCAGAGAATTCCCTGCTAGCACCTTCTCTGTGCCTGGGAAGCAGAAGTGTTCACATTGCTTGGCAGAATCGCTTTTGTGCAGAAAACAGTAACACTTGTTCAGAACGAAAGAAAGCACAGAGCCCCAGATTCTATGTTGTCCTGGAGAGCTTGCAGAGCACTGGGGAAAGGCAGGCAGAGAATTCCCTGATAGCACCTTCTCTGTGCCTGGGAAGCAGAAGTGTTCACATTGCTTCGCAAGAATCGCTTTTGTGCAGAAAACAGTAACTCTTGTTCAGAACGAAAGAAAGCACAGAGCCCCAGATTCTATGTTGTCCTGGAGAGCTTGCAGAGCACTGGGGAAAGGCAGGCAGAGAATTCCCTGATAGCACCTTCTCTGTGCCTGTTCACATTGCTTCGCAGAATCGCTTTTGTGCAGAAAACAGTAACACCTGTTCAGAAGGAAAGAAAGCACAGAGCTCCAGATTTTATGTTGTCCTGGAGAGCTTGCAGAGCACTGGGGAACGGCAGGCAGAGAATTTCCTGCTAGCACCTTCTCTGTGCCTGGGAAGCAGAAGTGTTCACATTGCTTCGCAAGAATCGCTTTTGTGCAGAAAACAGTAACACTTGTTCAGAAGGAAAGAAAGCACAGAGCCCCAGATTCTATGTTGTCCTGGAGAGCTTGCAGAGCACTGGGGAAAGGCAGGCAGAGAATTCCCTGATAGCACCTTCTCTGTGCCTGGGAAGCAGAAGTGTTCACATTGCTTCGCAAGAATCGCTTTTGTGCAGAAAACAGTAACACTTGTTCAGAAGGAAAGAAAGCACAGAGCCCCAGATTCTATGTTGTCCTGGAGAGCTTGCAGAGCACTGGGGAAAGGCAGGCAGAGAATTACCTGATAGCACCTTCTCTGTGCCTGTTCACATTGCTTCGCAGAATCGCTTTTGTGCAGAAAACAGTAACACTTGTTCAGAAGGAAAGAAAGCACAGAGCCCCAGATTCTATGTTGTCCTGTAGAGCTTGCAGAGCACTGGGGAAAGGCAGGCAGAGAATTACCTGATAGCACCTTCTCTGTGCCTGTTCACATTGCTTCGCAGAATCGCTTTTGTGCAGAAAACAGTAACACTTGTTCAGAAGGAAAGAAAGCACAGAGCCCCAGATTTTATGTTGTCCTGGAGAGCTTGCAGAGCACTGGGGAAAGGCAGGCAGAGAATTCCTTGCTAGCACCTTCTCTGTGCCTGGGAAGCAGAAGTGTTCACATTGCTTCGCAAGAATCGCTTTTGTGCAGAAAACAGTAACACTTGTTCAGAACGAAAGAAAGCACAGAGCCCCAGATTTTATGTTGTCCTGGAGAGCTTGCACAGCACTGGGGAAAGGCAGGCAGAGAATTCCTTGCTAGCACCTTCTCTGTGCCTGGGAAGCAGAAGTGTTCACATTGCTTCGCAGAATCGCTTTTGTGCAGAAAACAGTAACACTTGTTCATAACGAAAGAAAGCACAGAGCCCCAGATTCTATGTTGTCCTGGAGAGCTTGCAGAGCACTGGGGAAAGGCAAACACAGAATTCCTTGCTAGCACCTTCTCTGTGCCTGGGAAGCAGAAGTGTTCACATTGCTTCGCAAGAATCGCTTTTGTGCAGAAAACACTAACACTTGTTCAGAACGAAAGAAAGCACAGAGCCCCAGATTTTATGTTGTCCTGGAGAGCTTGCAGAGCACTGGGGAAAGGCAGGCAGAGAATTCCTTGCTAGCACCTTCTCTGTGCCTGGGAAGCAGAAGTGTTCACATTGCTTGGCAGAATCGCTTTTGTGCAGAAAACAGTAACACTTGTTCAGAACGAAAGAAAGCACAGAGCCCCAGATTCTATGTTGTTCTGGAGAGCTTGCAGAGCACTGGGGAAAGGCAGGCAGAGAATTCCCTGCTAGCACCTTCTCTGTGCCTGGGAAGCAGAAGTGTTCACATTGCTTGGCAGAATCGCTTTTGTGCAGAAAACAGTAACACTTGTTCAGAACGAAAGAAAGCACAGAGCCCCAGATTCTATGTTGTCCTGGAGAGCTTGCAGAGCACTGGGGAAAGGCAGGCAGAGAATTCCCTGATAGCACCTTCTCTGTGCCTGGGAAGCAGAAGTGTTCACATTGCTTCGCAAGAATCGCTTTTGTGCAGAAAACAGTAACTCTTGTTCAGAACGAAAGAAAGCACAGAGCCCCAGATTCTATGTTGTCCTGGAGAGCTTGCAGAGCACTGGGGAAAGGCAGGCAGAGAATTCCCTGATAGCACCTTCTCTGTGCCTGTTCACATTGCTTCGCAGAATCGCTTTTGTGCAGAAAACAGTAACACCTGTTCAGAAGGAAAGAAAGCACAGAGCCCCAGATTTTATGTTGTCCTGGAGAGCTTGCAGAGCACTGGGGAACGGCAGGCAGAGAATTTCCTGCTAGCACCTTCTCTGTGCCTGGGAAGCAGAAGTGTTCACATTGCTTCGCAAGAATCGCTTTTGTGCAGAAAACAGTAACACTTGTTCAGAACGAAAGAAAGCACAGAGCCCCAGATTCTATGTTGTCCTGGAGAGCTTGCAGAGCACTGGGGAAAGGCAGGCAGAGAGTTCCGTGATAGCACCTTCTCTGTGCCTGTTCACATTGCTTCGCAGAATCGCTTTTGTGCAGAAAACAGTAACACTTGTTCAGAAGGAAAGAAAGCACAGAACTCCAGATTTGCTGTTGTCCTGGAGAGCTTGCAGAGCACTGGGGAAAGGCAGGCAGAGAATTCCCTGATAGCACCTTCTCTGTGCCTGTTCACATTGCTTCGCAGAATCGCTTTTGTGCAGAAAACACTAACACTTGTTCAGAAGGAAAGAAAGCACAGAGCCCCAGATTTTATGTTGTCCTGGAGAGCTTGCAGAGCACTGGGGAAAGGCAGGCAGAGAATTCCTTGCTAGCACCTTCTCTGTGCCTGGGAAGCAGAAGTGTTCACATTGCTTCACAAGAATCGCTTTTGTGCAGAAAACACTAACACTTGTTCAGAACGAAAGAAAGCACAGAGCCCCAGATTTTATGTTGTCCTGGAGAGCTTGCAGAGCACTGGGGAAAGGGAAACAGAGAATTCCTTGCTAGCACCTTCTCTGTGCCTGGGAAGCAGAAGTGTTCACATTGCTTCGCAAGAATCGCTTTTGTGCAGAAAACAGTAACACTTGTTCAGAACGAAAGAAAGCACAGAGCCCCAGATTCTATGTTGTCCTGGAGAGCTTGCAGAGCACTGGGGAAAGGCAGGCAGAGAATTACCTGCTAGCACCTTCTCAGTGCCTGGGAAGCAGAAGTGTTCACATTGCTTCGCACAATCGCTTTTGTGCAGAAAACAGTAACACTTGTTCAGAAGGAAAGAAAGCACAGAGCCCCAGATTCTATGTTGTCCTGGAGAGCTTGCAGACCACTGGGGAAAGGCAGGCAGAGAATTCCCTGATAGCACCTTCTCTGTGCCTGTTCACATTGCTTCGCAGAATCGCTTTTGTGCAGACAACACTAACAATTGTTCAGAAGGAAAGAAAGCACAGAGCCCCAGATTTTATGTTGTCCTGGAGAGCTTGCAGAGCACTGGGGAAAGGCAGGCAGAGAATTACCTGATAGCACCTTCTCTGTGCCTGTTCACATTGCTTCGCAGAATCGCTTTTGTGCAGAAAACAGTAACACTTGTTCAGAAGGAAAGAAAGCACAGAGCCCCAGATTCTATGTTGTCCTGGAGAGCTTGCAGAGCACTGGGGAAAGGCAGGCAGAGAATTTCCTGATAGCACCTTCTCTGTGCCTGTTCACATTGCTTCGCAGAATCGCTTTTGTGCAGAAAACAGTAACACTTGTTCAGAAGGAAAGAAAGCACAGAGCCCCAGATTTTATGTTGTCCTGGAGAGCTTGCAGAGCACTGGGGAAAGGCAGGCAGAGAATTCCCTGATAGCACCTTCTCTGTGCCTGGGAAGCAGAAGTGTTCACATTGCTTCGCAGAATCGCTTTTGTGCAGAAAACTGTAACATTTGTTCATAACGAAAGAAAGCACAGAGCCCCAGATTCTATGTTGTCCTGGAGAGCTTGCAGAGCACTGGGGAAAGGCAGGCAGAGAATTCCTTGCTAGCACCTTCTCTGTGCCTGGGAAGCAGAAGTGTTCACATTGCTTCGCAAGAATCGCTTTTGTGCAGAAAACACTAACACTTGTTCAGAAGGAAAGAAAGCACAGAGCCCCAGATTTTATGTTGTCCTGGAGAGCTTGCAGAGCACTGGGGAAAGGCAGGCAGAGAATTCCCTGATAGCACCTTCTCTGTGCCTGGGAAGCAGAAGTGTTCACATTGCTTCGTAAGAATCGCTTTTGTGCAGAAAACACTAATACTTGTTCAGAAGGAAAGAAAGCACAGAGCCCCAGATTTTATGTTGTCCTGGAGAGCTTGCAGAGCACTGGGGAAAGGCAGGCAGAGAATTCCTTGCTAGCACCTTCTCTGTGCCTGGGAAGCAGAAGTGTTCACATTGCTTCGCAGAATCGCTTTTGTGCAGAAAACTGTAACACTTGTTCATAACGAAAGAAAGCACAGAGCCCCAGATTCTATGTTGTCCTGGAGAGCTTGCAGAGCACTGGGGAAAGGCAGGCAGAGAATTCCCTGCTAGCACCTTCTCTGTGCCTGGGAAGCAGAAGTGTTCACATTGCTTCGCAAGAATCGCTTTTGTGCAGAAAACACTAACACTTGTTCAGAAGGAAAGAAAGCACAGAGCCCCAGATTTTATGTTGTCCTGGAGAGCTTGCAGAGCACTGGGGAAAGGCAAACACAGAATTCCTTGCTAGCACCTTCTCTGTGCCTGGGAAGCAGAAGTGTTCACATTGCTTCGCAGAATCGCTTTTGTGCAGAAAACAGTAACACTTGTTCAGAACGAAAGAAAGCACAGAGCCCCAGATTCTATGTTGTTCTGGAGAGCTTGCAGAGCACTGGGGAAAGGCAGGCAGAGAATTCCCTGCTAGCACCTTCTCTGTGCCTGGGAAGCAGAAGTGTTCACATTGCTTCGCAGAATCGCTTTTGTGCAGAAAACAGTAACACTTGTTCAGAACGAAAGAAAGCACAGAGCCCCAGATTTGCTGTTGTCCTGGAGAGCTTGCAGAGCACTGGGGAAAGGCAGGCAGAGAATTCCTTGCTAGAACCTTCTCTGTGCCTGGGAAGCAGAAGTGTTCACATTGCTTCGCAAGAATCGCTTTTGTGCAGAAAACAGTTACACTTGTTCAGAACGAAAGAAAGCACAGAGCCCCAGATTCTATGTTGTCCTGGAGAGCTTGCAGAGCACTGGGGAAAGGCAGGCAGAGAGTTCCCTGATAGCACCTTCTCTGTGCCTGTTCACATTGCTTCGCAGAATCGCTTTTGTGCAGAAAACAGTAACACTTGTTCAGAAGGAAAGAAAGCACAGAACTCCAGATTTGCTGTTGTCCTGGAGAGCTTGCAGAGCACTGGGGAAAGGCAGGCAGAGAATTCCCTGATAGCACCTTCTCTGTGCCTGTTCACATTGCTTCGCAGAATCGCTTTTGTGCAGAAAACACTAACACTTGTTCAGAAGGAAAGAAAGCACAGAGCCCCAGATTTTATGTTGTCCTGGAGAGCTTGCAGAGCACTGGGGAAAGGCAGGCAGAGAATTCCTTGCTAGCACCTTCTCTGTGACTGGGAAGCAGAAGTGTTCACATTGCTTCACAAGAATCGCTTTTGTGCAGAAAACACTAACACTTGTTCAGAACGAAAGAAAGCACAGAGCCCCAGATTTTATGTTGTCCTGGAGAGCTTGCAGAGCACTGGGGAAAGGCAGGCAGAGAATTCCTTGCTAGCACCTTCTCTGTGCCTGGGAAGCAGAAGTGTTCACATTGCTTCGCAAGAATCGCTTTTGTGCAGAAAACAGTAACACTTGTTCAGAACGAAAGAAAGCACAGAGCCCCAGATTCTATGTTGTCCTGGAGAGCTTGCAGAGCACTGGGGAAAGGCAGGCAGAGAATTCCCTGCTAGCACCTTCTCTGTGCCTGGGAAGCAGAAGTGTTCACATTGCTTCGCACAATCGCTTTTGTGCAGAAAACAGTAACACTTGTTCAGAAGGAAAGAAAGCACAGAGCCCCAGATTCTATGTTGTCCTGGAGAGCTTGCAGACCACTGGGGAAAGGCAGGCAGAGAATTCCCTGATAGCACCTTCTCTGTGCCTGTTCACATTGCTTCGCAGAATCGCTTTTGTGCAGACAACACTAACAATTGTTCAGAAGGAAAGAAAGCACAGAGCCCCAGATTTTATGTTGTCCTGGAGAGCTTGCAGAGCACTGGGGAAAGGCAGGCAGAGAATTCCCTGATAGCACCTTCTCTGTGCCTGTTCACATTGCTTCGCAGAACCGCTTTTGTGCAGAAAACAGTAACACTTGTTCAGAAGGAAAGAAAGCACAGAGCCCCAGATTCTATGTTGTCCTGGAGAGCTTGCAGACCACTGGGGAAAGGCAGGCAGAGAATTCCCTGCTAGCACCTTCTCTGTGCCTGGGAAGCAGAAGTGTTCACATTGCTTCGCAAGAATCGCTTTTGTGCAGAAAACACTAACACTTGTTCAGAAGGAAAGAAAGCACAGAGCCCCAGATTTTATGTTGTCCTGGAGAGCTTGCAGAGCACTGGGGAAAGGCAGGCAGAGAATTCCTTGCTAGCACCTTCTCTGTGCCTGGGAAGCAGAAGTGTTCACATTGCTTCGCAGAATCGCTTTTGTGCAGAAAACAGTAACACTTGTTCATAACGAAAGAAAGCACAGAGCCCCAGATTCTATGTTGTCCTGGAGAGCTTGCAGAGCACTGGGGAAAGGCAGGCAGAGAATTCCTTGCTAGCACCTTCTCTGTGCCTGGGAAGCAGAAGTGTTCACATTGCTTCGCAAGAATCGCTTTTGTGCAGAAAACACTAACACTTGTTCAGAATGAAAGAAAGCACAGAGCCCCAGATTTTATGTTGTCCTGGAGAGCTTGCAGAGCACTGGGGAAAGGCAGGCAGAGAATTCCCTGCTAGCACCTTCTCTGTGCCTGGGAAGCAGAAGTGTTCACATTGCTTCGCAGAATCGCTTTTGTGCAGAAAACAGTAACACTTGTTCAGAACGAAAGAAAGCACAGAGCCCCAGATTCTATGTTGTTCTGGAGAGCTTGCAGAGCACTGGGGAAAGGCAGGCAGAGAATTCCCTGCTAGCACCTTCTCTGTGCCTGGGAAGCAGAAGTGTTCACATTGCTTCGCAAGAATCGCTTTTGTGCAGAAAACAGTAACACTTGTTCAGAACGAAAGAAAGCACAGAGCCCCAGATTCTATGTTGTCCTGGAGAGCTTGCAGAGCACTGGGGAAAGGCAGGCAGAGAGTTCCCTGATAGCACCTTCTCTGTGCCTGTTCACATTGCTTCGCAGAATCGCTTTTGTGCAGAAAACAGTAACACTTGTTCAGAAGGAAAGAAAGCACAGAACTCCAGATTTGCTGTTGTCCTGGAGAGCTTGCAGAGCACTGGGGAAAGGCAGGCAGAGAATTCCTTGCTAGCACCTTCTCTGTGCCTGGGAAGCAGAAGTGTTCACATTGCTTCGCAGAATCGCTTTTGTGCAGAAAACAGTAACACTTGTTAGAAGGAAAGAAAGCACAGAGCCCCTGATTCTATGTTGTTCTGGAGAGCTTGCAGAGCACTGGGGAAAGGCAGGCAGAGAATTCCCTGCTAGCACCTTCTCTGTGCCTGGGAAGCAGAAGTGTTCACATTGCTTGGCAGAATCGCTTTTGTGCAGAAAACAGTAACACTTGTTCAGAACGAAAGAAAGCACAGAGCCCCAGATTCTATGTTGTCCTGGAGAGCTTGCAGAGCACTGGGGAAAGGCAGGCAGAGAATTCCCTGATAGCACCTTCTCTGTGCCTGGGAAGCAGAAGTGTTCACATTGCTTCGCAAGAATCGCTTTTGTGCAGAAAACAGTAACTCTTGTTCAGAACGAAAGAAAGCACAGAGCCCCAGATTCTATGTTGTCCTGGAGAGCTTGCAGAGCACTGGGGAAAGGCAGGCAGAGAATTCCCTGATAGCACCTTCTCTGTGCCTGTTCACATTGCTTCGCAGAATCGCTTTTGTGCAGAAAACAGTAACACCTGTTCAGAAGGAAAGAAAGCACAGAGCTCCAGATTTTATGTTGTCCTGGAGAGCTTGCAGAGCACTGGGGAACGGCAGGCAGAGAATTTCCTGCTAGCACCTTCTCTGTGCCTGGGAAGCAGAAGTGTTCACATTGCTTCGCAAGAATCGCTTTTGTGCAGAAAACAGTAACACTTGTTCAGAAGGAAAGAAAGCACAGAGCCCCAGATTCTATGTTGTCCTGGAGAGCTTGCAGAGCACTGGGGAAAGGCAGGCAGAGAATTCCCTGATAGCACCTTCTCTGTGCCTGGGAAGCAGAAGTGTTCACATTGCTTCGCAAGAATCGCTTTTGTGCAGAAAACAGTAACACTTGTTCAGAAGGAAAGAAAGCACAGAGCCCCAGATTCTATGTTGTCCTGGAGAGCTTGCAGAGCACTGGGGAAAGGCAGGCAGAGAATTACCTGATAGCACCTTCTCTGTGCCTGTTCACATTGCTTCGCAGAATCGCTTTTGTGCAGAAAACAGTAACACTTGTTCAGAAGGAAAGAAAGCACAGAGCCCCAGATTCTATGTTGTCCTGTAGAGCTTGCAGAGCACTGGGGAAAGGCAGGCAGAGAATTACCTGATAGCACCTTCTCTGTGCCTGTTCACATTGCTTCGCAGAATCGCTTTTGTGCAGAAAACAGTAACACTTGTTCAGAAGGAAAGAAAGCACAGAGCCCCAGATTTTATGTTGTCCTGGAGAGCTTGCAGAGCACTGGGGAAAGGCAGGCAGAGAATTCCTTGCTAGCACCTTCTCTGTGCCTGGGAAGCAGAAGTGTTCACATTGCTTCGCAAGAATCGCTTTTGTGCAGAAAACAGTAACACTTGTTCAGAACGAAAGAAAGCACAGAGCCCCAGATTTTATGTTGTCCTGGAGAGCTTGCACAGCACTGGGGAAAGGCAGGCAGAGAATTCCTTGCTAGCACCTTCTCTGTGCCTGGGAAGCAGAAGTGTTCACATTGCTTCGCAGAATCGCTTTTGTGCAGAAAACAGTAACACTTGTTCATAACGAAAGAAAGCACAGAGCCCCAGATTCTATGTTGTCCTGGAGAGCTTGCAGAGCACTGGGGAAAGGCAAACACAGAATTCCTTGCTAGCACCTTCTCTGTGCCTGGGAAGCAGAAGTGTTCACATTGCTTCGCAAGAATCGCTTTTGTGCAGAAAACACTAACACTTGTTCAGAACGAAAGAAAGCACAGAGCCCCAGATTTTATGTTGTCCTGGAGAGCTTGCAGAGCACTGGGGAAAGGCAGGCAGAGAATTCCTTGCTAGCACCTTCTCTGTGCCTGGGAAGCAGAAGTGTTCACATTGCTTGGCAGAATCGCTTTTGTGCAGAAAACAGTAACACTTGTTCAGAACGAAAGAAAGCACAGAGCCCCAGATTCTATGTTGTTCTGGAGAGCTTGCAGAGCACTGGGGAAAGGCAGGCAGAGAATTCCCTGCTAGCACCTTCTCTGTGCCTGGGAAGCAGAAGTGTTCACATTGCTTGGCAGAATCGCTTTTGTGCAGAAAACAGTAACACTTGTTCAGAACGAAAGAAAGCACAGAGCCCCAGATTCTATGTTGTCCTGGAGAGCTTGCAGAGCACTGGGGAAAGGCAGGCAGAGAATTCCCTGATAGCACCTTCTCTGTGCCTGGGAAGCAGAAGTGTTCACATTGCTTCGCAAGAATCGCTTTTGTGCAGAAAACAGTAACTCTTGTTCAGAACGAAAGAAAGCACAGAGCCCCAGATTCTATGTTGTCCTGGAGAGCTTGCAGAGCACTGGGGAAAGGCAGGCAGAGAATTCCCTGATAGCACCTTCTCTGTGCCTGTTCACATTGCTTCGCAGAATCGCTTTTGTGCAGAAAACAGTAACACCTGTTCAGAAGGAAAGAAAGCACAGAGCCCCAGATTTTATGTTGTCCTGGAGAGCTTGCAGAGCACTGGGGAACGGCAGGCAGAGAATTTCCTGCTAGCACCTTCTCTGTGCCTGGGAAGCAGAAGTGTTCACATTGCTTCGCAGAATCGCTTTTGTGCAGAAAACAGTAACACTTGTTCAGAAGGAAAGAAAGCACAGAGCCCCAGATTTTATGTTGTCCTGGAGAGCTTGCAGAGCACTGGGGAACGGCAGGCAGAGAATTTCCTGCTAGCACCTTCTCTGTGCCTGGGAAGCAGAAGTGTTCACATCGCTTCGCAAGAATCGCTTTTGTGCAGAAAACAGTAACACTTGTTCTGAAGGAAAGAAAGCACAGAGCCCCAGATTCTATGTTGTCCTGTAGAGCTTGCAGAGCACTGGGGACAGGCAGGCAGAGAATTCCCTGCTAGCACCTTCTCTGTGCCTGTTCACATTGCTTCGCACAATCGCTTTTGTGCAGAAAACAGTAACACTTGTTCAGAACGAAAGAAAGCACAGAGCCCCAGATTCTATGTTGTCCTGGAGAGCTTGCAGAGCACTGGGGAAAGGCAGGCAGAGAATTCCCTGATAGCACCTTCTCTGTGCCTGGGAAGCAGAAGTGTTCACATTGCTTCGCAAGAATCGCTTTTGTGCAGAAAACAGTAACACTTGTTCAGAACGAAAGAAAGCACAGAGCCCCAGATTCTATGTTGTTCTGGAGAGCTTGCAGAGCACTGGGGAAAGGCAGGCAGAGAATTCCCTGATAGCACCTTCTCTGTGCCTGGGAAGCAGAAGTGTTCACATTGCTTCGCAAGAATCGCTTTTGTGCAGAAAACTGTAAGACTTGTTCAGAAGGAAAGAAAGCACAGAGCCCCAGATTCTATGTTGTCCTGGAGAGCTTGCAGAGCACTGGGGAAAGGAAGGCAGAGAATTCCCTGATAGCACCTTCTCTGTGCCTGTTCACATTGCTTCGCAGAATCGTTTTTGTGCAGAAAACACTAACACTTGTTCAGAACGAAAGAAAGCACAGAGCCCCAGATTTTATGTTGTCCTGGAGAGCTTGCAGAGCACTGGGGAAAGGCAGGCAGAGAATTCCTTGCTAGCACCTTCTCTGTGCCTGGGAAGCAGAAGTGTTCACATTGCTTCGCAAGAATCGCTTTTGTGCAGAAAACACTAACACTTGTTCAGAACGAAAGAAAGCACAGAGCCCCAGATTTTATGTTGTCCTGGAGAGCTTGCAGAGCACTGGGGAAAGGCAAACAGAGAATTCCTTGCTAGCACCTTCTCTGTGCCTGGGAAGCAGAAGTGTTCACATTGCTTCGCAGAATCGCTTTTGTGCAGAAAACAGTAACACTTCTTCAGAACGAAAGAAAGAACAGAGCCCCAGATTTTATGTTGTCCTGGAGAGCTTGCACAGCACTGGGGAAAGGCAGGCAGAGAATTCCCTGATAGCACCTTCTCTGTGCCTGTTCACATTGCTTCGCAGAATCGCTTTTGTGCAGAAAACAGTAACACTTGTTCAGAATGAAAGAAAGCAAAGAGCCCCAGATATTATGTTGCCCTGGAGAGCTTGCAGAGCACTGGGGAAAGGCAGGCAGAGAATTCCCTGCTAGCACCTTCTCTGTGCCTGTTCACATTGCTTCGCAGAATTGCTTTTGTGCAGATAACACTAACACTTGTTCAGAAGGAAAGAAAGCACAGAGCCCCAGATTCTATGTTGTCCTGGAGAGCTTGCAGAGCACTGGGGAAAGGCAGGCAGAGAATTCCCTGATAGCACCTTCTCTGTGCCTGTTCACATTGCTTCGCAGAATCGCTTTTGTGCAGAAAACAGTAACACTTGTTCAGAAGGAAAGAAAGCACAGAGCCCCAGATTTGCTGTTGTCCTGGAGAGCTTGCAGAGCACTGGGGAAAGGCAGGCAGAGAATTCCTTGCTAGCACCTTCTCTGCGTCTGGGAAGCAGAAGTGTTCACATTGCTTCGCAAGAATCGCTTTTGTGCAGAAAACACTAACACTTGTTCAGAAGGAAAGAAAGCACAGAGCCCCAGATTTTATGTTGTCCTGGAAAGCTTGCAGAGCACTGGGGAAAGGCAGGCAGAGAATTCCTTGCTAGCACCTTCTCTGTGCCTGGGAAGCAGAAGTGTTCACATTGCTTCGCAGAATCGCTTTTGTGCAGAAAACTGTAACACTTGTTCATAACGAAAGAAAGCACAGAGCCCCAGATTCTATGTTGTCCTGGAGAGCTTGCAGAGCACTGGGGAAAGGCAGGCAGAGAATTCCCTGCTAGCACCTTCTCTGTGCCTGGGAAGCAGAAGTGTTCACATTGCTTCGCAAGAATCGCTTTTGTGCAGAAAACACTAACACTTGTTCAGAATGAAAGAAAGCACAGAGCCCCAGATTTTATGTTGTCCTGGAGAGCTTGCAGAGCACTGGGGAAAGGCAAACACAGAATTCCTTGCTAGCACCTTCTCTGTGCCTGGGAAGCAGAAGTGTTCACATTGCTTCGCAGAATCGCTTTTGTGCAGAAAACAGTAACACTTGTTCAGAACGAAAGAAAGCACAGAGCCCCAGATTCTATGTTGTTCTGGAGAGCTTGCAGAGCACTGGGGAAAGGCAGGCAGAGAATTCCCTGCTAGCACCTTCTCTGTGCCTGGGAAGCAGAAGTGTTCACATTGCTTGGAAGAATCGCTTTTGTGCAGAAAACAGTAACACTTGTTCAGAACGAAAGAAAGCACAGAGCCCCAGATTCTATGTTGTCCTGGAGAGCTTGCAGAGCACTGGGGAAAGGCAGGCAGAGAATTCCCTGATAGCACCTTCTCTGTGCCTGGGAAGCAGAAGTGTTCACATTGCTTCGCAAGAATCGCTTTTGTGCAGAAAACAGTAACACTTGTTCAGAACGAAAGAAAGCACAGAGCCCCAGATTCTATGTTGTCCTGGAGAGCTTGCAGAGCACTGGGGAAAGGCAGGCAGAGAGTTCCCTGATAGCACCTTCTCTGTGCCTGTTCACATTGCTTCGCAGAATCGCTTTTGTGCAGAAAACAGTAACACTTGTTCAGAAGGAAAGAAAGCACAGAGCCCCAGATTCTATGTTGTCCTGGAGAGCTTGCAGAGCACTGGGGAAAGGCAGGCAGAGAATTCCCTGCTAGCACCTTCTCTGTGCCTGGGAAGCAGAAGTGTTCACATTGCTTCGCAAGAATCGCTTTTGTGCAGAAAACAGTAACACTTGTTCAGAACGAAAGACAGCACAGAGCCCCAGATTCTATGTTGTCCTGGAGAGCTTGCAGAGCACTGGGGAAAGGCAGGCAGAGAATTCCCTGCTAGCACCTTCTCTGTGCCTGGGAAGCAGAAGTGTTCACATTGCTTCGCAAGAATCGCTTTTGTGCAGAAAACACTAACACTTGTTCAGAAGGAAAGAAAGCACAGAGCCCCAGATTTTATGTTGTCCTGGAGAGCTTGCAGAGCACTGGGGAAAGGCAAACACAGAATTCCTTGCTAGCACCTTCTCTGTGCCTGGGAAGCAGAAGTGTTCACATTGCTTCGCACAATCGCTTTTGTGCAGAAAACAGTAACACTTGTTCAGAACGAAAGAAAGCACAGAGCCCCAGATTCTATGTTGTTCTGGAGAGCTTGCAGAGCACTGGGGAAAGGCAGGCAGAGAATTCCTTGCTAGCACCTTCTCTGTGCCTGGGAAGCAGAAGTGTTCACATTGCTTGGAAGAATCGCTTTTGTGCAGAAAACAGTAACACTTGTTCAGAACGAAAGAAAGCACAGAGCCCCAGATTCTATGTTGTCCTGGAGAGCTTGCAGAGCACTGGGGAAAGGCAGGCAGAGAATTCCCTGATAGCACCTTCTCTGTGCCTGGGAAGCAGAAGTGTTCACATTGCTTCGCAAGAATCGCTTTTGTGCAGAAAACAGTAACACTTGTTCAGAACGAAAGAAAGCACAGAGCCCCAGATTCTATGTTGTCCTGGAGAGCTTGCAGAGCACTGGGGAAAGGCAGGCAGAGAGTTCCCTGATAGCACCTTCTCTGTGCCTGTTCACATTGCTTCGCAGAATCGCTTTTGTGCAGAAAACAGTAACACTTGTTCAGAACGAAAGAAAGCACAGAGCCCCAGATTCTATGTTGTCCTGGAGAGCTTGCAGAGCACTGGGGAAAGGCAGGCAGAGAATTCCCTGATAGCACCTTCTCTGTGCCTGGGAAGCAGAAGTGTTCACATTGCTTCGCAAGAATCGCTTTTGTGCAGAAAACAGTAACACTTGTTCAGAACGAAAGACAGCACAGAGCCCCAGATTCTATGTTGTCCTGGAGAGCTTGCAGAGCACTGGGGAAAGGCAGGCAGAGAATTCCCTGCTAGCACCTTCTCTGTGCCTGGGAAGCAGAAGTGTTCACATTGCTTCGCAAGAATCGCTTTTGTGCAGAATACACTAACACTTGTTCAGAAGGAAAGAAAGCACAGAGCCCCAGATTTTATGTTGTCCTGGAGAGCTTGCAGAGCACTGGGGAAAGGCAAACACAGAATTCCTTGCTAGCACCTTCTCTGTGCCTGGGAAGCAGAAGTGTTCACATTGCTTCGCACAATCGCTTTTGTGCAGAAAACACTAACACTTGTTCAGAAGGAAAGAAAGCACAGAGCCCCAGATTCTATGTTGTTCTGGAGAGCTTGCAGAGCACTGGGGAAAGGCAGGCAGAGAATTCCCTGCTAGCACCTTCTCTGTGCCTGGGAAGCAGAAGTGTTCACATTGCTTGGCAGAATCGCTTTTGTGCAGAAAACAGTAACACTTGTTCAGAAGGAAAGAAAGCACAGAACTCCAGATTTGCTGTTGTCCTGGAGAGCTTGCAGAGCACTGGGGAAAGGCAGGCAGAGAATTCCCTGATAGCACCTTCTCTGTGCCTGTTCACATTGCTTCGCAGAATCGCTTTTGTGCAGAAAACACTAACACTTGTTCAGAAGGAAAGAAAGCACAGAGCCCCAGATTTTATGTTGTCCTGGAGAGCTTGCAGAGCACTGGGGAAAGGCAGGCAGAGAATTCCTTGCTAGCACCTTCTCTGTGCCTGGGAAGCAGAAGTGTTCACATTGCTTCACAAGAATCGCTTTTGTGCAGAAAACACTAACACTTGTTCAGAACGAAAGAAAGCACAGAGCCCCAGATTTTATGTTGTCCTGGAGAGCTTGCAGAGCACTGGGGAAAGGGAAACAGAGAATTCCTTGCTAGCACCTTCTCTGTGCCTGGGAAGCAGAAGTGTTCACATTGCTTCGCAAGAATCGCTTTTGTGCAGAAAACAGTAACACTTGTTCAGAACGAAAGAAATCACAGAGCCCCAGATTCTATGTTGTTCTGGAGAGCTTGCAGAGCACTGGGGAAAGGCAGGCAGAGAATTACCTGATAGCACCTTCTCTGTGCCTGGGAAGCAGAAGTGTTCACATTGCTTCGCACAATCGCTTTTGTGCAGAAAACAGTAACACTTGTTCAGAAGGAAAGAAAGCACAGAGCCCCAGATTTTATGTTGTCCTGGAGAGCTTGCAGACCACTGGGGAAAGGCAGGCAGAGAATTCCCTGATAGCACCTTCTCTGTGCCTGTTCACATTGCTTCGCAGAATCGCTTTTGTGCAGACAACACTAACAATTGTTCAGAAGGAAAGAATGCACAGAGCCCCAGATTTTATGTTGTCCTGGAGAGCTTGCAGAGCACTGGGGAAAGGCAGGCAGAGAATTCCCTGATAGCACCTTCTCTGTGCCTGTTCACATTGCTTCGCAGAATCGCTTTTGTGCAGAAAACAGTAACACTTGTTCAGAAGGAAAGAAAGCACAGAGCCCCAGATTTTATGTTGTCCTGGAGAGCTTGCAGAGCACTGGGGAAAGGCAGGCAGAGAATTCCCTGATAGCACCTTCTCTGTGCCTGGGAAGCAGAAGTGTTCACATTGCTTCGCAAGAATCGCTTTTGTGCAGAAAACACTAACACTTGTTCAGAAGGAAAGAAAGCACAGAGCCCAGATTTTATGTTGTCCTGGAGAGCTTGCAGAGCACTGGGGAAAGGCAGGCAGAGAATTCCTTGCTAGCACCTTCTCTGTGCCTGGGAAGCAGAAGTGTTCACATTGCTTCGCAGAATCGCTTTTGTGCAGAAAACTGTAACACTTGTTCATAACGAAAGAAAGCACAGAGCCCCAGATTCTATGTTGTCCTGGAGAGCTTGCAGAGCACTGGGGAAAGGCAGGCAGAGAATTCCCTGCTAGCACCTTCTCTGTGCCTGGGAAGCAGAAGTGTTCACATTGCTTCGCAAGAATCGCTTTTGTTCAGAAAACTCTAACACTTGTTCAGAAGGAAAGAAAGCACAGAGCCCCAGATTTTATGTTGTCCTGGAGAGCTTGCAGAGCACTGGGGAAAGGCAAACACAGAATTCCTTGCTAGCACCTTCTCTGTGCCTGGGAAGCAGAAATGTTCACATTGCTTCGCAGAATCGCTTTTGTGCAGAAAACAGTAACACTTGTTCAGAACGAAAGAAAGCACAGAGCCCCAGATTCTATGTTGTTCTGGAGAGCTTGCAGAGCACTGGGGAAAGGCAGGCAGAGAATTCCCTGCTAGCACCTTCTCTGTGCCTGGGAAGCAGAAGTGTTCACATTGCTTGGCAGAATCGCTTTTGTGCAGAAAACAGTAACACTTGTTCAGAACGAAAGAAAGCACAGAGCCCCAGATTCTATGTTGTCCTGGAGAGCTTGCAGAGCACTGGGGAAAGGCAGGCAGAGAATTCCCTGATAGCACCTTCTCTGTGCCTGGGAAGCAGAAGTGTTCACATTGCTTCGCAAGAATCGCTTTTGTGCAGAAAACAGTAACACTTGTTCAGAACGAAAGAAAGCACAGAGCCCCAGATTCTATGTTGTCCTGGAGAGCTTGCAGAGCACTGGGGAAAGGCAGGCAGAGAGTTCCCTGATAGCACCTTCTCTGTGCCTGTTCACATTGCTTCGCAGAATCGCTTTTGTGCAGAAAACAGTAACACTTGTTCAGAAGGAAAGAAAGCACAGAACTCCAGATTTGCTGTTGTCCTGGAGAGCTTGCAGAGCACTGGGGAAAGGCAGGCAGAGAATTCCTTGCTAGCACCTTCTCTGTGCCTGGGAAGCAGAAGTGTTCACATTGCTTCACAAGAATCGCTTTTGTGCAGAAAACACTAACACTTGTTCAGAACGAAAGAAAGCACAGAGCCCCAGATTTTATGTTGTCCTGGAGAGCTTGCAGAGCACTGGGGAAAGGCAGGCAGAGAATTCCTTGCTAGCACCTTCTCTGTGCCTGGGAAGCAGAAGTGTTCACATTGCTTCGCAGAATCGCTTTTGTGCAGAAAACAGTAACACTTGTTCAGAACGAAAGAAAGCACAGAGCCCCAGATTCTATGTTGTCCTGGAGAGCTTGCAGAGCACTGGGGAAAGGCAGGCAGAGAATTACCTGCTAGCACCTTCTCTGTGCCTGGGAAGCAGAAGTGTTCACATTGCTTCGCACAATCGCTTTTGTGCAGAAAACAGTAACACTTGTTCAGAAGGAAAGAAAGCACAGAGCCCCAGATTCTATGTTGTCCTGGAGAGCTTGCAGACCACTGGGGAAAGGCAGGCAGAGAATTCCCTGATAGCACCTTCTCTGTGCCTGTTCACATTGCTTCGCAGAATCGCTTTTGTGCAGACAACACTAACAATTGTTCAGAAGGAAAGAAAGCACAGAGCCCCAGATTTTATGTTGTCCTGGAGAGCTTGCAGAGCACTGGGGAAAGGCAGGCAGAGAATTCCCTGATAGCACCTTCTCTGTGCCTGTTCACATTGCTTCGCAGAATCGCTTTTGTGCAGAAAACAGTAACACTTGTTCAGAAGGAAAGAAAGCACAGAGCCCCAGGTTCTATGTTGTCCTGGAGAGCTTGCAGAGCACTGGGGAAAGGCAGGCAGAGAATTTCCTGATAGCACCTTCTCTGTGCCTGTTCACATTGCTTCGCAGAATCGCTTTTGTGCAGAAAACAGTAACACTTGTTCAGAAGGAAAGAAAGCACAGAGCCCCAGATTTTATGTTGTCCTGGAGAGCTTGCAGAGCACTGGGGAAAGGCAGGCAGAGAATTCCTTGCTAGCACCTTCTCTGTGCCTGGGAAGCAGAAGTGTTCACATTGCTTCGCAGAATCGCTTTTGTGCAGAAAACTGTAACACTTGTTCATAACGAAAGAAAGCACAGAGCCCCAGATTCTATGTTGTCCTGGAGAGCTTGCAGAGCACTGGGGAAAGGCAGGCAGAGAATTCCTTGCTAGCACCTTCTCTGTGCCTGGGAAGCAGAAGTGTTCACATTGCTTTGCAAGAATCGCTTTTGTGCAGAAAACACTAACACTTGTTCAGAATGAAAGAAAGCACAGAGCCCCAGATTTTATGTTGTCCTGGAGAGCTTGCAGAGCACTGGGGAAAGGCAGGCAGAGAATTCCTTGCTTGCACCTTCTCTGTGCCTGGGAAGCAGAAGTGTTCACATTGCTTCGCAGAATCGCTTTTGTGCAGAAAACAGTAACACTTGTTCAGAACGAAAGAAAGCACAGAGCCCCAGATTCTATGTTGTTCTGGAGAGCTTGCAGAGCACTGGGTAAAGGCAGGCAGAGAATTCCCTGCTAGCACCTTCTCTGTGCCTGGGAAGCAGAAGTGTTCACATTGCTTGGCAGAATCGCTTTTGTGCAGAAAACAGTAACACTTGTTCAGAACGAAAGAAAGCACAGAGCCCCAGATTCTATGTTGTCCTGGAGAGCTTGCAGAGCACTGGGGAAAGGCAGGCAGAGAATTCCCTGATAGCACCTTCTCTGTGCCTGGGAAGCAGAAGTGTTCACATTGCTTCGCAAGAATCGCTTTTGTGCAGAAAACACTAACACTTGTTCAGAACGAAAGAAAGCACAGAGCCCCAGATTCTATGTTGTCCTGGAGAGCTTGCAGAGCACTGGGGAAAGGCAGGCAGAGAGTTCCCTGATAGCACCTTCTCTGTGCCTGTTCACATTGCTTCGCAGAATCGCTTTTGTGCAGAAAACAGTAACACTTGTTCAGAAGGAAAGAAAGCACAGAACTCCAGATTTGCTGTTGTCCTGGAGAGCTTGCAGAGCACTGGGGAAAGGCAGGCAGAGAATTCCCTGATAGCACCTTCTCTGTGCCTGTTCACATTGCTTCGCAGAATCGCTTTTGTGCAGAAAACACTAACACTTGTTCAGAAGGAAAGAAAGCACAGAGCCCCAGATTTTATGTTGTCCTGGAGAGCTTGCAGAGCACTGGGGAAAGGCAGGCAGAGAATTCCTTGCTAGCACCTTCTCTGTGCCTGGGAAGCAGAAGTGTTCACATTGCTTCACAAGAATCGCTTTTGTGCAGAAAACACTAACACTTGTTCAGAACGAAAGAAAGCACAGAGCCCCAGATTTTATGTTGTCCTGGAGAGCTTGCAGAGCACTGGGGAAAGGCAGGCAGAGAATTCCCTGCTAGCACCTTCTCTGTGCCTGGGAAGCAGAAGTGTTCACATTGCTTCGCAAGAATTGCTTTTGTGCAGAAAACAGTAACACTTGTTCAGAACGAAAGAAAGCACAGAGCCCCAGATTCTATGTTGTCCTGGAGAGCTTGCAGAGCACTGGGGAAAGGCAGGCAGAGAATTACCTGCTAGCACCTTCTCAGTGCCTGGGAAGCAGAAGTGTTCACATTGCTTCGCACAATCGCTTTTGTGCAGAAAACAGTAACACTTGTTCAGAAGGAAAGAAAGCACAGAGCCCCAGATTCTATGTTGTCCTGGAGAGCTTGCAGACCACTGGGGAAAGGCAGGCAGAGAATTCCCTGATAGCACCTTCTCTGTGCCTGTTCACATTGCTTCGCAGAATCGCTTTTGTGCAGACAACACTAACAATTGTTCAGAAGGAAAGAAAGCACAGAGCCCCAGATTTTATGTTGTCCTGGAGAGCTTGCAGAGCACTGGGGAAAGGCAGGCAGAGAATTCCCTGATAGCACCTTCTCTGTGCCTGTTCACATTGCTTCGCAGAATCGCTTTTGTGCAGAAAACAGTAACACTTGTTCAGAAGGAAAGAAAGCACAGAGCCCCAGATTCTATGTTGTCCTGGAGAGCTTGCAGAGCACTGGGGAAAGGCAGGCAGAGAATTCCCTGCTAGCACCTTCTCTGTGCCTGGGAAGCAGAAGTGTTCACATTGCTTCGCAAGAATCGCTTTTGTTCAGAAAACTCTAACACTTGTTCAGAATGAAAGAAAGCACAGAGCCCCAGATTTTATGTTGTCCTGGAGAGCTTGCAGAGCACTGGGGAAAGGCAAACACAGAATTCCTTGCTAGCACCTTCTCTGTGCCTGGGAAGCAGAAATGTTCACATTGCTTCGCAGAATCGCTTTTGTGCAGAAAACAGTAACACTTGTTCAGAACGAAAGAAAGCACAGAGCCCCAGATTCTATGTTGTTCTGGAGAGCTTGCAGAGCACTGGGGAAAGGCAGGCAGAGAATTCCCTGCTAGCACCTTCTCTGTGCCTGGGAAGCAGAAGTGTTCACATTGCTTGGCAGAATCGCTTTTGTGCAGAAAACAGTAACACTTGTTCAGAACGAAAGAAAGCACAGAGCCCCAGATTCTATGTTGTCCTGGAGAGCTTGCAGAGCACTGGGGAAAGGCAGGCAGAGAATTCCCTGATAGCACCTTCTCTGTGCCTGGGAAGCAGAAGTGTTCACATTGCTTCGCAAGAATCGCTTTTGTGCAGAAAACAGTAACACTTGTTCAGAACGAAAGAAAGCACAGAGCCCCAGATTCTATGTTGTCCTGGAGAGCTTGCAGAGCACTGGGGAAAGGCAGGCAGAGAGTTCCCTGATAGCACCTTCTCTGTGCCTGTTCACATTGCTTCGCAGAATCGCTTTTGTGCAGAAAACAGTAACACTTGTTCAGAAGGAAAGAAAGCACAGAACTCCAGATTTGCTGTTGTCCTGGAGAGCTTGCAGAGCACTGGGGAAAGGCAGGCAGAGAATTCCTTGCTAGCACCTTCTCTGTGCCTGGGAAGCAGAAGTGTTCACATTGCTTCACAAGAATCGCTTTTGTGCAGAAAACTGTAACACTTGTTCAGAACGAAAGAAAGCACAGAGCCCCAGATTTTATGTTGTCCTGGAGAGCTTGCAGAGCACTGGGGAAAGGCAGGCAGAGAATTCCTTGCTAGCACCTTCTCTGTGCCTGGGAAGCAGAAGTGTTCACATTGCTTCGCAGAATCGCTTTTGTGCAGAAAACAGTAACACTTGTTCAGAACGAAAGAAAGCACAGAGCCCCAGATTCTATGTTGTCCTGGAGAGCTTGCAGAGCACTGGGGAAAGGCAGGCAGAGAATTACCTGCTAGCACCTTCTCTGTGCCTGGGAAGCAGAAGTGTTCACATTGCTTCGCACAATCGCTTTTGTGCAGAAAACAGTAACACTTGTTCAGAAGGAAAGAAAGCACAGAGCCCCAGATTCTATGTTGTCCTGGAGAGCTTGCAGACCACTGGGGAAAGGCAGGCAGAGAATTCCCTGATAGCACCTTCTCTGTGCCTGTTCACATTGCTTCGCAGAATCGCTTTTGTGCAGACAACACTAACAATTGTTCAGAAGGAAAGAAAGCACAGAGCCCCAGATTTTATGTTGTCCTGGAGAGCTTGCAGAGCACTGGGGAAAGGCAGGCAGAGAATTCCCTGATAGCACCTTCTCTGTGCCTGTTCACATTGCTTCGCAGAATCGCTTTTGTGCAGAAAACAGTAACACTTGTTCAGAAGGAAAGAAAGCACAGAGCCCCAGGTTCTATGTTGTCCTGGAGAGCTTGCAGAGCACTGGGGAAAGGCAGGCAGAGAATTTCCTGATAGCACCTTCTCTGTGCCTGTTCACATTGCTTCGCAGAATCGCTTTTGTGCAGAAAACAGTAACACTTGTTCAGAAGGAAAGAAAGCACAGAGCCCCAGATTTTATGTTGTCCTGGAGAGCTTGCAGAGCACTGGGGAAAGGCAGGCAGAGAATTCCTTGCTAGCACCTTCTCTGTGCCTGGGAAGCAGAAGTGTTCACATTGCTTCGCAGAATCGCTTTTGTGCAGAAAACTGTAACACTTGTTCATAACGAAAGAAAGCACAGAGCCCCAGATTCTATGTTGTCCTGGAGAGCTTGCAGAGCACTGGGGAAAGGCAGGCAGAGAATTCCTTGCTAGCACCTTCTCTGTGCCTGGGAAGCAGAAGTGTTCACATTGCTTTGCAAGAATCGCTTTTGTGCAGAAAACACTAACACTTGTTCAGAATGAAAGAAAGCACAGAGCCCCAGATTTTATGTTGTCCTGGAGAGCTTGCAGAGCACTGGGGAAAGGCAGGCAGAGAATTCCTTGCTTGCACCTTCTCTGTGCCTGGGAAGCAGAAGTGTTCACATTGCTTCGCAAGAATCGCTTTTGTGCAGAAAACAGTAACACTTGTTCAGAACGAAAGAAAGCACAGAGCCCCAGATTCTATGTTGTTCTGGAGAGCTTGCAGAGCACTGGGTAAAGGCAGGCAGAGAATTCCCTGCTAGCACCTTCTCTGTGCCTGGGAAGCAGAAGTGTTCACATTGCTTGGCAGAATCGCTTTTGTGCAGAAAACAGTAACACTTGTTCAGAACGAAAGAAAGCACAGAGCCCCAGATTCTATGTTGTCCTGGAGAGCTTGCAGAGCACTGGGGAAAGGCAGGCAGAGAATTCCCTGATAGCACCTTCTCTGTGCCTGGGAAGCAGAAGTGTTCACATTGCTTCGCAAGAATCGCTTTTGTGCAGAAAACAGTAACACTTGTTCAGAACGAAAGAAAGCACAGAGCCCCAGATTCTATGTTGTCCTGGAGAGCTTGCAGAGCACTGGGGAAAGGCAGGCAGAGAGTTCCCTGATAGCACCTTCTCTGTGCCTGTTCACATTGCTTCGCAGAATCGCTTTTGTGCAGAAAACAGTAACACTTGTTCAGAAGGAAAGAAAGCACAGAACTCCAGATTTGCTGTTGTCCTGGAGAGCTTGCAGAGCACTGGGGAAAGGCAGGCAGAGAATTCCCTGATAGCACCTTCTCTGTGCCTGTTCACATTGCTTCGCAGAATCGCTTTTGTGCAGAAAACACTAACACTTGTTCAGAAGGAAAGAAAGCACAGAGCCCCAGATTTTATGTTGTCCTGGAGAGCTTGCAGAGCACTGGGGAAAGGCAGGCAGAGAATTCCTTGCTAGCACCTTCTCTGTGCCTGGGAAGCAGAAGTGTTCACATTGCTTCACAAGAATCGCTTTTGTGCAGAAAACACTAACACTTGTTCAGAACGAAAGAAAGCACAGAGCCCCAGATTTTATGTTGTCCTGGAGAGCTTGCAGAGCACTGGGGAAAGGCAGGCAGAGAATTCCCTGCTAGCACCTTCTCTGTGCCTGGGAAGCAGAAGTGTTCACATTGCTTCGCAAGAATCGCTTTTGTGCAGAAAACAGTAACACTTGTTCAGAACGAAAGAAAGCACAGAGCCCCAGATTCTATGTTGTCCTGGAGAGCTTGCAGAGCACTGGGGAAAGGCAGGCAGAGAATTACCTGCTAGCACCTTCTCAGTGCCTGGGAAGCAGAAGTGTTCACATTGCTTCGCACAATCGCTTTTGTGCAGAAAACAGTAACACTTGTTCAGAAGGAAAGAAAGCACAGAGCCCCAGATTCTATGTTGTCCTGGAGAGCTTGCAGACCACTGGGGAAAGGCAGGCAGAGAATTCCCTGATAGCACCTTCTCTGTGCCTGTTCACATTGCTTCGCAGAATCGCTTTTGTGCAGACAACACTAACAATTGTTCAGAAGGAAAGAAAGCACAGAGCCCCAGATTTTATGTTGTCCTGGAGAGCTTGCAGAGCACTGGGGAAAGGCAGGCAGAGAATTCCCTGCTAGCACCTTCTCTGTGCCTGTTCACATTGCTTCGCAGAATCGCTTTTGTGCAGAAAACAGTAACACTTGTTCAGAAGGAAAGAAAGCACAGAGCCCCAGATTCTATGTTGTCCTGGAGAGCTTGCAGAGCACTGGGGAAAGGCAGGCAGAGAATTTCCTGATAGCACCTTCTCTGTGCCTGTTCACATTGCTTCGCAGAATCGCTTTTGTGCAGAAAACAGTAACACTTGTTCAGAACGAAAGAAAGCACAGAGCCCCAGATTCTATGTTGTCCTGCAGAGCTTGCAGAGCACTGGGGAAAGGCAGGCAGAGAATTCCCTGATAGCACCTTCTCTGTGCCTGGGAAGCAGAAGTGTTCACATTGCTTCGCAAGAATCGCTTTTGTGCAGAAAACACTAACACTTGTTCAGAAGGAAAGAAAGCACAGAGCCCCAGATTTTATGTTGTCCTGGAGAGCTTGCAGAGCACTGGGGAAAGGCAGGCAGAGAATTCCTTGCTAGCACCTTCTCTGTGCCTGGGAAGCAGAAGTGTTCACATTGCTTCGCAGAATCGCTTTTGTGCAGAAAACTGTAACATTTGTTCATAACGAAAGAAAGCACAGAGCCCCAGATTCTATGTTGTCCTGGAGAGCTTGCAGAGCACTGGGGAAAGGCAGGCAGAGAATTCCTTGCTAGCACCTTCTCTGTGCCTGGGAAGCAGAAGTGTTCACATTGCTTCGCAGAATCGCTTTTGTGCAGAAAACTGTAACACTTGTTCATAACGAAAGAAAGCACAGAGCCCCAGATTCTATGTTGTCCTGGAGAGCTTGCAGAGCACTGGGGAAAGGCAGGCAGAGAATTCCCTGCTAGCACCTTCTCTGTGCCTGGGAAGCAGAAGTGTTCACATTGCTTCGCAAGAATCGCTTTTGTGCAGAAAACACTAACACTTGTTCAGAAGGAAAGAAAGCACAGAGCCCCAGATTTTATGTTGTCCTGGAGAGCTTGCAGAGCACTGGGGAAAGGCAAACACAGAATTCCTTGCTAGCACCTTCTCTGTGCCTGGGAAGCAGAAATGTTCACATTGCTTCGCAGAATCGCTTTTGTGCAGAAAACAGTAACACTTGTTCAGAACGAAAGAAAGCACAGAGCCCCAGATTCTATGTTGTTCTGGAGAGCTTGCAGAGCACTGGGGAAAGGCAGGCAGAGAATTCCCTGCTAGCACCTTCTCTGTGCCTGGGAAGCAGAAGTGTTCACATTGCTTGGCAGAATCGCTTTTGTGCAGAAAACAGTAACACTTGTTCAGAACGAAAGAAAGCACAGAGCCCCAGATTTGCTGTTGTCCTGGAGAGCTTGCAGAGCACTGGGGAAAGGCAGGCAGAGAATTCCTTGCTAGAACCTTCTCTGTGCCTGGGAAGCAGAAGTGTTCACATTGCTTTGCAAGAATCGCTTTTGTGCAGAAAACAGTTACACTTGTTCAGTACGAAAGAAAGCACAGAGCCCCAGATTCTATGTTGTCCTGGAGAGCTTGCAGAGCACTGGGGAAAGGCAGGCAGAGAGTTCCCTGATAGCACCTTCTCTGTGCCTGTTCACATTGCTTCGCAGAATCGCTTTTGTGCAGAAAACAGTAACAGTTGTTCAGAAGGAAAGAAAGCACAGAACTCCAGATTTGCTGTTGTCCTGGAGAGCTTGCAGAGCACTGGGGAAAGGCAGGCAGAGAATTCCCTGATAGCACCTTCTCTGTGCCTGTTCACATTGCTTCGCACAATCGCTTTTGTGCAGAAAACACTAACACTTGTTCAGAAGGAAAGAAAGCACAGAGCCCCAGATTTTATGTTGTCCTGGAGAGCTTGCAGAGCACTGGGGAAAGGCAGGCAGAGAATTCCTTGCTAGCACCTTCTCTGTGACTGGGAAGCAGAAGTGTTCACATTGCTTCACAAGAATCGCTTTTGTGCAGAAAACACTAACACTTGTTCAGAACGAAAGAAAGCACAGAGCCCCAGATTTTATGTTGTCCTGGAGAGCTTGCAGAGCACTGGGGAAAGGGAAACAGAGAATTCCTTGCTAGCACCTTCTCTGTGCCTGGGAAGCAGAAGTGTTCACATTGCTTCGCAAGAATCGCTTTTGTGCAGAAAACAGTAACACTTGTTCAGAAGGAAAGAAAGCACAGAGCCCCAGATTCTATGTTGTCCTGGAGAGCTTGCAGAGCACTGGGGAAAGGCAGGCAGAGAATTCCCTGCTAGCACCTTCTCTGTGCCTGGGAAGCAGAAGTGTTCACATTGCTTCGCAGAATCGCTTTTGTGCAGAAAACAGTAACACTTGTTCAGAAGGAAAGAAAGCACAGAGCCCCAGATTTTATGTTGTCCTGGAGAGCTTGCAGAGCACTGGGGAAAGGCAGGCAGAGAATTCCCTGCTAGCACCTTCTCTGTGCCTGGGAAGCAGAAGTGTTCACATTGCTTCGCAAGAATCGCTTTTGTGCAGAAAACACTAACACTTGTTCAGAAGGAAAGAAAGCACAGAGCCCCAGATTTTATGTTGTCCTGGAGAGCTTGCAGAGCACTGGGGAAAGGCAGGCAGAGAATTCCTTGCTAGCACCTTCTCTGTGCCTGGGAAGCAGAAGTGTTCACATTGCTTCGCAGAATCGCTTTTGTGCAGAAAACTGTAACACTTGTTCATAACGAAAGAAAGCACAGAGCCCCAGATTCTATGTTGTCCTGGAGAGCTTGCAGAGCACTGGGGAAAGGCAGGCAGAGAATTCCTTGCTAGCACCTTCTCTGTGCCTGGGAAGCAGAAGTGTTCACATTGCTTCGCAAGAATCGCTTTTGTGCAGAAAACACTAACACTTGTTCAGAAGGAAAGAAAGCACAGAGCCCCAGATTTTATGTTGTCCTGGAGAGCTTGCAGAGCACTGGGGAAAGGCAGGCAGAGAATTCCCTGCTAGCACCTTCTCTGTGCCTGTGAAGCAGAAGTGTTCACATTGCTTCGCAGAATCGCTTTTGTGCAGAAAACAGTAACACTTGTTCAGAACGAAAGAAAGCACAGAGCCCCAGATTCTATGTTGTTCTGGAGAGCTTGCAGAGCACTGGGGAAAGGCAGGCAGAGAATTCCCTGCTAGCACCTTCTCTGTGCCTGGGAAGCAGAAGTGTTCACATTGCTTGGCAGAATCGCTTTTGTGCAGAAAACAGTAACACTTGTTCAGAACGAAAGAAAGCACAGAGCCCCAGATTCTATGTTGTCCTGGAGAGCTTGCAGAGCACTGGGGAAAGGCAAACACAGAATTCCCTGATAGCACCTTCTCTGTGCCTGGGAAGCAGAAGTGTTCACATTGCTTCGCAAGAATCGCTTTTGTGCAGAAAACAGTAACACTTGTTCAGAACGAAAGAAAGCACAGAGCCCCAGATTCTATGTTGTCCTGGAGAGCTTGCAGAGCACTGGGGAAAGGCAGGCAGAGAGTTCCCTGATAGCACCTTCTCTGTGCCTGTTCACATTGCTTCGCAGAATCGCTTTTGTGCAGAAAACAGTAACACTTGTTCAGAAGGAAAGAAAGCACAGAACTCCAGATTTGCTGTTGTCCTGGAGAGCTTGCAGAGCACTGGGGAAAGGCAGGCAGAGAATTCCCTGATAGCACCTTCTCTGTGCCTGTTCACATTGCTTCGCAGAATCGCTTTTGTGCAGAAAACACTAACACTTGTTCAGAAGGAAAGAAAGCACAGAGCCCCAGATTCTATGTTGTCCTGGAGAGCTTGCAGAGCACTGGGGAAAGGCAGGCAGAGAATTTCTTGCTAGCACCTTCTCTGTGCCTGGGAAGCAGAAGTGTTCACATTGCTTCACAAGAATCGCTTTTGTGCAGAAAACACTAACACTTGTTCAGAACGAAAGAAAGCACAGAGCCCCAGATTTTATGTTGTCCTGGAGAGCTTGCAGAGCACTGGGGAAAGGGAAACAGAGAATTCCTTGCTAGCACCTTCTCTGTGCCTGGGAAGCAGAAGTGTTCACATTGCTTCGCAAGAATCGCTTTTGTGCAGAAAACAGTAACACTTGTTCAGAACGAAAGAAAGCACAGAGCCCCAGATTCTATGTTGTCCTGGAGAGCTTGCAGAGCACTGGGGAAAGGCAGGCAGAGAATTCCCTGCTAGCACCTTCTCTGTGCCTGGGAAGCAGAAGTGTTCACATTGCTTCGCAGAATCGCTTTTGTGCAGAAAACAGTAACACTTGTTCAGAAGGAAAGAAAGCACAGAGCCCCAGATTTTATGTTGTCCTGGAGAGCTTGCAGAGCACTGGGGAAAGGCAGGCAGAGAATTCCCTGCTAGCACCTTCTCTGTGCCTGGGAAGCAGAAGTGTTCACATTGCTTCGCAAGAATCGCTTTTGTGCAGAAAACACTAACACTTGTTCAGAAGGAAAGAAAGCACAGAGCCCCAGATTTTATGTTGTCCTGGAGAGCTTGCAGAGCACTGGGGAAAGGCAGGCAGAGAATTCCTTGCTAGCACCTTCTCTGTGCCTGGGAAGCAGAAGTGTTCACATTGCTTCGCAGAATCGCTTTTGTGCAGAAAACTGTAACACTTGTTCATAACGAAAGAAAGCACAGAGCCCCAGATTCTATGTTGTCCTGGAGAGCTTGCAGAGCACTGGGGAAAGGCAGGCAGAGAATTCCTTGCTAGCACCTTCTCTGTGCCTGGGAAGCAGAAGTGTTCACATTGCTTCGCAAGAATCGCTTTTGTGCAGAAAACACTAACACTTGTTCAGAAGGAAAGAAAGCACAGAGCCCCAGATTTTATGTTGTCCTGGAGAGCTTGCAGAGCACTGGGGAAAGGCAGGCAGAGAATTCCCTGCTAGCACCTTCTCTGTGCCTGGGAAGCAGAAGTGTTCACATTGCTTCGCAGAATCGCTTTTGTGCAGAAAACAGTAACACTTGTTCAGAACGAAAGAAAGCACAGAGCCCCAGATTCTATGTTGTTCTGGAGAGCTTGCAGAGCACTGGGGAAAGGCAGGCAGAGAATTCCCTGATAGCACCTTCTCTGTGCCTGGGAAGCAGAAGTGTTCACATTGCTTGGCAGAATCGCTTTTGTGCAGAAAACAGTAACACTTGTTCAGAACGAAAGAAAGCACAGAGCCCCAGATTCTATGTTGTCCTGGAGAGCTTGCAGAGCACTGGGGAAAGGCAAACACAGAATTCCCTGATAGCACCTTCTCTGTGCCTGGGAAGCAGAAGTGTTCACATTGCTTCGCAAGAATCGCTTTTGTGCAGAAAACAGTAACACTTGTTCAGAACGAAAGAAAGCACAGAGCCCCAGATTCTATGTTGTCCTGGAGAGCTTGCAGAGCACTGGGGAAAGGCAGGCAGAGAGTTCCCTGATAGCACCTTCTCTGTGCCTGTTCACATTGCTTCGCAGAATCGCTTTTGTGCAGAAAACAGTAACACTTGTTCAGAAGGAAAGAAAGCACAGAACTCCAGATTTGCTGTTGTCCTGGAGAGCTTGCAGAGCACTGGGGAAAGGCAGGCAGAGAATTTCCTGATAGCACCTTCTCTGTGCCTGTTCACATTGCTTCGCAGAATCGCTTTTGTGCAGAAAACACTAACACTTGTTCAGAAGGAAAGAAAGCACAGAGCCCCAGATTCTATGTTGTCCTGGAGAGCTTGCAGAGCACTGGGGAAAGGCAGGCAGAGAATTTCTTGCTAGCACCTTCTCTGTGCCTGGGAAGCAGAAGTGTTCACATTGCTTCACAAGAATCGCTTTTGTGCAGAAAACACTAACACTTGTTCAGAACGAAAGAAAGCACAGAGCCCCAGATTTTATGTTGTCCTGGAGAGCTTGCAGAGCACTGGGGAAAGGGAAACAGAGAATTCCTTGCTAGCACCTTCTCTGTGCCTGGGAAGCAGAAGTGTTCACATTGCTTCGCAAGAATCGCTTTTGTGCAGAAAACAGTAACACTTGTTCAGAACGAAAGAAAGCACAGAGCCCCAGATTCTATGTTGTCCTGGAGAGCTTGCAGAGCACTGGGGAAAGGCAGGCAGAGAATTACCTGATAGCACCTTCTCTGTGCCTGGGAAGCAGAAGTGTTCACATTGCTTCGCACAATCGCTTTTGTGCAGAAAACAGTAACACTTGTTCAGAAGGAAAGAAAGCACAGAGCCCCAGATTCTATGTTGTCCTGGAGAGCTTGCAGAGCACTGGGGAAAGGCAGGCAGAGAATTCCCTGATAGCACCTTCTCTGTGCCTGTTCACATTGCTTCGCAGAATCGCTTTTGTGCAGACAACACTAACAATTTTTCAGAAGGAAAGAAAGCACAGAGCCTCAGATTTTATGTTGTCCTGGAGAGCTTGCAGAGCACTGGGGAAAGGCAGGCAGAGAATTCCCTGATAGCACCTTCTCTGTGCCTGTTCACATTGCTTCGCAGAATCGCTTTTGTGCAGACAACACTAACAATTGTTCAGAAGGAAAGAAAGCACAGAGCCCCAGATTTTATGTTGTCCTGGAGAGCTTGCAGAGCACTGGGGAAAGGCAGGCAGAGAATTCCCTGATAGCACCTTCTCTGTGCCTGTTCACATTGCTTCGCAGAATCGCTTTTGTGCAGAAAACAGTAACACTTGTTCAGAAGGAAAGAAAGCACAGAGCCCCAGATTTTATGTTGTCCTGGAGAGCTTGCAGAGCACTGGGGAAAGGCAGGCAGAGAATTCCCTGCTAGCACCTTCTCTGTGCCTGGGAAGCAGAAGTGTTCACATTGCTTCGCAAGAATCGCTTTTGTGCAGAAAACACTAACACTTGTTCAGAAGGAAAGAAAGCACAGAGCCCCAGATTTTATGTTGTCCTGGAGAGCTTGCAGAGCACTGGGGAAAGGCAGGCAGAGAATTCCTTGCTAGCACCTTCTCTGTGCCTGGGAAGCAGAAGTGTTCACATTGCTTCGCAGAATCGCTTTTGTGCAGAAAACTGTAACACTTGTTCATAACGAAAGAAAGCACAGAGCCCCAGATTCTATGTTGTCCTGGAGAGCTTGCAGAGCACTGGGGAAAGGCAGGCAGAGAATTCCTTGCTAGCACCTTCTCTGTGCCTGGGAAGCAGAAGTGTTCACATTGCTTCGCAAGAATCGCTTTTGTGCAGAAAACACTAACACTTGTTCAGAAGGAAAGAAAGCACAGAGCCCCAGATTTTATGTTGTCCTGGAGAGCTTGCAGAGCACTGGGGAAAGGCAGGCAGAGAATTCCCTGCTAGCACCTTCTCTGTGCCTGGGAAGCAGAAGTGTTCACATTGCTTCGCAGAATCGCTTTTGTGCAGAAAACAGTAACACTTGTTCAGAACGAAAGAAAGCACAGAGCCCCAGATTCTATGTTGTTCTGGAGAGCTTGCAGAGCACTGGGGAAAGGCAGGCAGAGAATTCCCTGCTAGCACCTTCTCTGTGCCTGGGAAGCAGAAGTGTTCACATTGCTTGGCAGAATCGCTTTTGTGCAGAAAACAGTAACACTTGTTCAGAAGGAAAGAAAGCACAGAACTCCAGATTTGCTGTTGTCCTGGAGAGCTTGCAGAGCACTGGGGAAAGGCAGGCAGAGAATTCCCTGATAGCACCTTCTCTGTGCCTGTTCACATTGCTTCGCAGAATCGCTTTTGTGCAGAAAACACTAACACTTGTTCAGAAGGAAAGAAAGCACAGAGCCCCAGATTCTATGTTGTCCTGGAGAGCTTGCAGAGCACTGGGGAAAGGCAGGCAGAGAATTTCTTGCTAGCACCTTCTCTGTGCCTGGGAAGCAGAAGTGTTCACATTGCTTCACAAGAATCGCTTTTGTGCAGAAAACACTAACACTTGTTCAGAACGAAAGAAAGCACAGAGCCCCAGATTTTATGTTGTCCTGGAGAGCTTGCAGAGCACTGGGGAAAGGGAAACAGAGAATTCCTTGCTAGCACCTTCTCTGTGCCTGGGAAGCAGAAGTGTTCACATTGCTTCGCAAGAATCGCTTTTGTGCAGAAAACAGTAACACTTGTTCAGAACGAAAGAAAGCACAGAGCCCCAGATTCTATGTTGTCCTGGAGAGCTTGCAGAGCACTGGGGAAAGGCAGGCAGAGAATTCCCTGCTAGCACCTTCTCTGTGCCTGGGAAGCAGAAGTGTTCACATTGCTTCGCAAGAATCGCTTTTGTGCAGAAAACACTAACACTTGTTCAGAACGAAAGAAAGCACAGAACTCCAGATTTGCTGTTGTCCTGGAGAGCTTGCAGAGCACTGGGGAAAGGCAGGCAGAGAATTCCCTGATAGCACCTTCTCTGTGCCTGTTCACATTGCTTCGCAGAATCGCTTTTGTGCAGAAAACACTAACACTTGTTCAGAAGGAAAGAAAGCACAGAGCCCCAGATTCTATGTTGTCCTGGAGAGCTTGCAGAGCACTGGGGAAAGGCAGGCAGAGAATTTCTTGCTAGCACCTTCTCTGTGCCTGGGAAGCAGAAGTGTTCACATTGCTTCACAAGAATCGCTTTTGTGCAGAAAACACTAACACTTGTTCAGAACGAAAGAAAGCACAGAGCCCCAGATTTTATGTTGTCCTGGAGAGCTTGCAGAGCACTGGGGAAAGGGAAACAGAGAATTCCTTGCTAGCACCTTCTCTGTGCCTGGGAAGCAGAAGTGTTCACATTGCTTCGCAAGAATCGCTTTTGTGCAGAAAACAGTAACACTTGTTCAGAACGAAAGAAAGCACAGAGCCCCAGATTCTATGTTGTCCTGGAGAGCTTGCAGAGCACTGGGGAAAGGCAGGCAGAGAATTACCTGATAGCACCTTCTCTGTGCCTGGGAAGCAGAAGTGTTCACATTGCTTCGCACAATCGCTTTTGTGCAGAAAACAGTAACACTTGTTCAGAAGGAAAGAAAGCACAGAGCCCCAGATTCTATGTTGTCCTGGAGAGCTTGCAGAGCACTGGGGAAAGGCAGGCAGAGAATTCCCTGATAGCACCTTCTCTGTGCCTGTTCACATTGCTTCGCAGAATCGCTTTTGTGCAGACAACACTAACAATTTTTCAGAAGGAAAGAAAGCACAGAGCCTCAGATTTTATGTTGTCCTGGAGAGCTTGCAGAGCACTGGGGAAAGGCAGGCAGAGAATTCCCTGATAGCACCTTCTCTGTGCCTGTTCACATTGCTTCGCAGAATCGCTTTTGCAGACAACACTAACAATTGTTCAGAAGGAAAGAAAGCACAGAGCCCCAGATTTTATGTTGTCCTGGAGAGCTTGCAGAGCACTGGGGAAAGGCAGGCAGAGAATTCCCTGATAGCACCTTCTCTGTGCCTGTTCACATTGCTTCGCAGAATCGCTTTTGTGCAGAAAACAGTAACACTTGTTCAGAAGGAAAGAAAGCACAGAGCCCCAGATTTTATGTTGTCCTGGAGAGCTTGCAGAGCACTGGGGAAAGGCAGGCAGAGAATTCCCTGCTAGCACCTTCTCTGTGCCTGGGAAGCAGAAGTGTTCACATTGCTTCGCAAGAATCGCTTTTGTGCAGAAAACACTAACACTTGTTCAGAAGGAAAGAAAGCACAGAGCCCCAGATTTTATGTTGTCCTGGAGAGCTTGCAGAGCACTGGGGAAAGGCAGGCAGAGAATTCCTTGCTAGCACCTTCTCTGTGCCTGGGAAGCAGAAGTGTTCACATTGCTTCGCAGAATCGCTTTTGTGCAGAAAACTGTAACACTTGTTCATAACGAAAGAAAGCACAGAGCCCCAGATTCTATGTTGTCCTGGAGAGCTTGCAGAGCACTGGGGAAAGGCAGGCAGAGAATTCCTTGCTAGCACCTTCTCTGTGCCTGGGAAGCAGAAGTGTTCACATTGCTTCGCAAGAATCGCTTTTGTGCAGAAAACACTAACACTTGTTCAGAAGGAAAGAAAGCACAGAGCCCCAGATTTTATGTTGTCCTGGAGAGCTTGCAGAGCACTGGGGAAAGGCAGGCAGAGAATTCCCTGCTAGCACCTTCTCTGTGCCTGGGAAGCAGAAGTGTTCACATTGCTTCGCAGAATCGCTTTTGTGCAGAAAACAGTAACACTTGTTCAGAACGAAAGAAAGCACAGAGCCCCAGATTCTATGTTGTTCTGGAGAGCTTGCAGAGCACTGGGGAAAGGCAGGCAGAGAATTCCCTGCTAGCACCTTCTCTGTGCCTGGGAAGCAGAAGTGTTCACATTGCTTGGCAGAATCGCTTTTGTGCAGAAAACAGTAACACTTGTTCAGAAGGAAAGAAAGCACAGAACTCCAGATTTGCTGTTGTCCTGGAGAGCTTGCAGAGCACTGGGGAAAGGCAGGCAGAGAATTCCCTGATAGCACCTTCTCTGTGCCTGTTCACATTGCTTCGCAGAATCGCTTTTGTGCAGAAAACACTAACACTTGTTCAGAAGGAAAGAAAGCACAGAGCCCCAGATTCTATGTTGTCCTGGAGAGCTTGCAGAGCACTGGGGAAAGGCAGGCAGAGAATTTCTTGCTAGCACCTTCTCTGTGCCTGGGAAGCAGAAGTGTTCACATTGCTTCACAAGAATCGCTTTTGTGCAGAAAACACTAACACTTGTTCAGAACGAAAGAAAGCACAGAGCCCCAGATTTTATGTTGTCCTGGAGAGCTTGCAGAGCACTGGGGAAAGGGAAACAGAGAATTCCTTGCTAGCACCTTCTCTGTGCCTGGGAAGCAGAAGTGTTCACATTGCTTCGCAAGAATCGCTTTTGTGCAGAAAACAGTAACACTTGTTCAGAACGAAAGAAAGCACAGAGCCCCAGATTCTATGTTGTCCTGGAGAGCTTGCAGAGCACTGGGGAAAGGCAGGCAGAGAATTCCCTGCTAGCACCTTCTCTGTGCCTGGGAAGCAGAAGTGTTCACATTGCTTCGCAAGAATCGCTTTTGTGCAGAAAACACTAACACTTGTTCAGAACGAAAGAAAGCACAGAACTCCAGATTTGCTGTTGTCCTGGAGAGCTTGCAGAGCACTGGGGAAAGGCAGGCAGAGAATTCCCTGATAGCACCTTCTCTGTGCCTGTTCACATTGCTTCGCAGAATCGCTTTTGTGCAGAAAACACTAACACTTGTTCAGAAGGAAAGAAAGCACAGAGCCCCAGATTCTATGTTGTCCTGGAGAGCTTGCAGAGCACTGGGGAAAGGCAGGCAGAGAATTTCTTGCTAGCACCTTCTCTGTGCCTGGGAAGCAGAAGTGTTCACATTGCTTCACAAGAATCGCTTTTGTGCAGAAAACACTAACACTTGTTCAGAACGAAAGAAAGCACAGAGCCCCAGATTTTATGTTGTCCTGGAGAGCTTGCAGAGCACTGGGGAAAGGGAAACAGAGAATTCCTTGCTAGCACCTTCTCTGTGCCTGGGAAGCAGAAGTGTTCACATTGCTTCGCAAGAATCGCTTTTGTGCAGAAAACAGTAACACTTGTTCAGAACGAAAGAAAGCACAGAGCCCCAGATTCTATGTTGTCCTGGAGAGCTTGCAGAGCACTGGGGAAAGGCAGGCAGAGAATTACCTGATAGCACCTTCTCTGTGCCTGGGAAGCAGAAGTGTTCACATTGCTTCGCACAATCGCTTTTGTGCAGAAAACAGTAACACTTGTTCAGAAGGAAAGAAAGCACAGAGCCCCAGATTCTATGTTGTCCTGGAGAGCTTGCAGAGCACTGGGGAAAGGCAGGCAGAGAATTCCCTGATAGCACCTTCTCTGTGCCTGTTCACATTGCTTCGCAGAATCGCTTTTGTGCAGACAACACTAACAATTTTTCAGAAGGAAAGAAAGCACAGAGCCTCAGATTTTATGTTGTCCTGGAGAGCTTGCAGAGCACTGGGGAAAGGCAGGCAGAGAATTCCCTGATAGCACCTTCTCTGTGCCTGTTCACATTGCTTCGCAGAATCGCTTTTGCAGACAACACTAACAATTGTTCAGAAGGAAAGAAAGCACAGAGCCCCAGATTTTATGTTGTCCTGGAGAGCTTGCAGAGCACTGGGGAAAGGCAGGCAGAGAATTCCCTGATAGCACCTTCTCTGTGCCTGTTCACATTGCTTCGCAGAATCGCTTTTGTGCAGAAAACAGTAACACTTGTTCAGAAGGAAAGAAAGCACAGAGCCCCAGATTTTATGTTGTCCTGGAGAGCTTGCAGAGCACTGGGGAAAGGCAGGCAGAGAATTCCCTGCTAGCACCTTCTCTGTGCCTGGGAAGCAGAAGTGTTCACATTGCTTCGCAAGAATCGCTTTTGTGCAGAAAACACTAACACTTGTTCAGAAGGAAAGAAAGCACAGAGCCCCAGATTTTATGTTGTCCTGGAGAGCTTGCAGAGCACTGGGGAAAGGCAGGCAGAGAATTCCTTGCTAGCACCTTCTCTGTGCCTGGGAAGCAGAAGTGTTCACATTGCTTCGCAGAATCGCTTTTGTGCAGAAAACAGTAACACTTGTTCATAACGAAAGAAAGCACAGAGCCCCAGATTCTATGTTGTCCTGGAGAGCTTGCAGAGCACTGGGGAAAGGCAGGCAGAGAATTCCTTGCTAGCACCTTCTCTGTGCCTGGGAAGCAGAAGTGTTCACATTGCTTCGCAAGAATCGCTTTTGTGCAGAAAACACTAACACTTGTTCAGAAGGAAAGAAAGCACAGAGCCCCAGATTTTATGTTGTCCTGGAGAGCTTGCAGAGCACTGGGGAAAGGCAGGCAGAGAATTCCCTGCTAGCACCTTCTCTGTGCCTGGGAAGCAGAAGTGTTCACATTGCTTCGCAGAATCGCTTTTGTGCAGAAAACAGTAACACTTGTTCAGAACGAAAGAAAGCACAGAGCCCCAGATTCTATGTTGTTCTGGAGAGCTTGCAGAGCACTGGGGAAAGGCAGGCAGAGAATTCCCTGCTAGCACCTTCTCTGTGCCTGGGAAGCAGAAGTGTTCACATTGCTTGGCAGAATCGCTTTTGTGCAGAAAACAGTAACACTTGTTCAGAAGGAAAGAAAGCACAGAACTCCAGATTTGCTGTTGTCCTGGAGAGCTTGCAGAGCACTGGGGAAAGGCAGGCAGAGAATTCCCTGATAGCACCTTCTCTGTGCCTGTTCACATTGCTTCGCAGAATCGCTTTTGTGCAGAAAACACTAACACTTGTTCAGAAGGAAAGAAAGCACAGAGCCCCAGATTCTATGTTGTCCTGGAGAGCTTGCAGAGCACTGGGGAAAGGCAGGCAGAGAATTTCTTGCTAGCACCTTCTCTGTGCCTGGGAAGCAGAAGTGTTCACATTGCTTCGCAAGAATCGCTTTTGTGCAGAAAACAGTAACACTTGTTCAGAACGAAAGAAAGCACAGAGCCCCAGATTCTATGTTGTCCTGGAGAGCTTGCAGAGCACTGGGGAAAGGCAGGCAGAGAATTACCTGATAGCACCTTCTCTGTGCCTGGGAAGCAGAAGTGTTCACATTGCTTCGCACAATCGCTTTTGTGCAGAAAACAGTAACACTTGTTCAGAAGGAAAGAAAGCACAGAGCCCCAGATTCTATGTTGTCCTGGAGAGCTTGCAGAGCACTGGGGAAAGGCAGGCAGAGAATTCCCTGATAGCACCTTCTCTGTGCCTGTTCACATTGCTTCGCAGAATCGCTTTTGTGCAGACAACACTAACAATTTTTCAGAAGGAAAGAAAGCACAGAGCCCCAGATTTTATGTTGTCCTGGAGAGCTTGCAGAGCACTGGGGAAAGGCAGGCAGAGAATTCCCTGATAGCACCTTCTCTGTGCCTGTTCACATTGCTTGGCAGAATCGCTTTTGTGCAGAAAACAGTAACACTTGTTCAGAAGGAAAGAAAGCACAGAGCCCCAGATTCTATGTTGTCCTGGAGAGCTTGCAGAGCACTGGGGAAAGGCAGGCAGAGAATTCCCTGATAGCACCTTCTCTGTGCCTGGGAAGCAGAAGTGTTCACATTGCTTCGCAAGAATCGCTTTTGTGCAGAAAACACTAACACTTGTTCAGAAGGAAAGAAAGCACAGAGCCCCAGATTTTATGTTGTCCTGGAGAGCTTGCAGAGCACTGGGGAAAGGCAGGCAGAGAATTCCTTGCTAGCACCTTCTCTGTGCCTGGGAAGCAGAAGTGTTCACATTGCTTCGCAGAATCGCTTTTGTGCAGAAAACTGTAACATTTGTTCATAACGAAAGAAAGCACAGAGCCCCAGATTCTATGTTGTCCTGGAGAGCTTGCAGAGCACTGGGGAAAGGCAGGCAGAGAGTTCCCTGATAGCACCTTCTCTGTGCCTTTTCACATTGCTTCGCAGAATCGCTTTTGTGCAGAAAACAGTAACACTTGTTCAGAAGGAAAGAAAGCACAGAACTCCAGATTTGCTGTTGTCCTGGAGAGCTTGCAGAGCACTGGGGAAAGGCAGGCAGAGAATTCCTTGCTAGCACCTTCTCTGTGCCTGGGAAGCAGAAGTGTTCACATTGCTTCACAAGAATCGCTTTTGTGCAGAAAACAGTAACACTTGTTCAGAACGAAAGAAAGCACAGAGCCCCAGATTTTATGTTGTCCTGGAGAGCTTGCAGAGCTCTGGGGAAAGGCATGCAGAGAATTACCTGCTAGCACCTTCTCTGTGCCTGGGAAGCAGAAGTGTTCACATTGCTTCGCACAATCGCTTTTGTGCAGAAAACAGTAACACTTGTTCAGAAGGAAAGAAAGCACAGAGCCCCAGATTCTATGTTGTCCTGGAGAGCTTGCAGACCACTGGGGAAAGGCAGGCAGAGAATTCCCTGATAGCACCTTCTCTGTGCCTGTTCACATTGCTTCGCAGAATCGCTTTTGTGCAGACAACACTAACAATTGTTCAGAAGGAAAGAAAGCACAGAGCCCCAGATTTTATGTTGTCCTGGAGAGCTTGCAGAGCACTGGGGAAAGGCAGGCAGAGAATTCCTTGCTAGCACCTTCTCTGTGCCTGGGAAGCAGAAGTGTTCACATTGCTTCGCAAGAATCGCTTTTGTGCAGAAAACACTAACACTTGTTCAGAAGGAAAGAAAGCACAGAGCCCCAGATTTTATGTTTTCCTGGAGAGCTTGCAGAGCACTGGGGAAAGGCAGGCGGAGAATTCCTTGCTAGCACCTTCTCTGTGCCTGGGAAGCAGAAGTGTTCACATTGCTTCGCAGAATCGCTTTTGTGCAGAAAACTGTAACACTTGTTCATAACGAAAGAAAGCACAGAGCCCCAGATTCTATGTTGTCCTGGAGAGCTTGCAGAGCACTGGGGAAAGGCAGGCAGAGAATTCCTTGCTAGCACCTTCTCTGTGCCTGGGAAGCAGAAGTGTTCACATTGCTTCGCAAGAATCGCTTTTGTGCAGAAAACAGTAACACTTGTTCAGAAGGAAAGAAAGCACAGAGCCCCAGATTCTATGTTGTTCTGGAGAGCTTGCAGAGCACTGGGGAAAGGCAGGCAGAGAATTCCCTGCTAGCACCTTCTCTGTGCCTGGGAAGCAGAAGTGTTCACATTGCTTGGCAGAATCGCTTTTGTGCAGAAAACAGTAACACTTGTTCAGAACGAAAGAAAGCACAGAGCCCCAGATTCTATGTTGTCCTGGAGAGCTTGCAGAGCACTGGGGAAAGGCAGGCAGAGAATTCCCTGATAGCACCTTCTCTGTGCCTGGGAAGCAGAAGTGTTCACATTGCTTCGCAAGAATCGCTTTTGTGCAGAAAACAGTAACTCTTGTTCAGAACGAAAGAAAGCACAGAGCCCCAGATTCTATGTTGTCCTGGAGAGCTTGCAGAGCACTGGGGAAAGGCAGGCAGAGAATTCCCTGATAGCACCTTCTCTGTGCCTGTTCACATTGCTTCGCAGAATCGCTTTTGTGCAGAAAACAGTAACACCTGTTCAGAAGGAAAGAAAGCACAGAGCCCCAGATTTTATGTTGTCCTGGAGAGCTTGCAGAGCACTGGGGAACGGCAGGCAGAGAATTTCCTGCTAGCACCTTCTCTGTGCCTGGGAAGCAGAAGTGTTCACATTGCTTCGCAAGAATCGCTTTTGTGCAGAAAACAGTAACACTTGTTCAGAAGGAAAGAAAGCACAGAGCCCCAGATTCTATGTTGTCCTGGAGAGCTTGCAGAGCACTGGGGAAAGGCAGGCAGAGAATTCCCTGATAGCACCTTCTCTGTGCCTGGGAAGCAGAAGTGTTCACATTGCTTCGCAAGAATCGCTTTTGTGCAGAAAACAGTAACTCTTGTTCAGAACGAAAGAAAGCACAGAGCCCCAGATTCTATGTTGTCCTGGAGAGCTTGCAGAGCACTGGGGAAAGGCAGGCAGAGAATTCCCTGATAGCACCTTCTCTGTGCCTGTTCACATTGCTTCGCAGAATCGCTTTTGTGCAGAAAACAGTAACACCTGTTCAGAAGGAAAGAAAGCACAGAGCCCCAGATTTTATGTTGTCCTGGAGAGCTTGCAGAGCACTGGGGAACGGCAGGCAGAGAATTTCCTGCTAGCACCTTCTCTGTGCCTGGGAAGCAGAAGTGTTCACATTGCTTCGCAAGAATCGCTTTTGTGCAGAAAACAGTAACACTTGTTCAGAAGGAAAGAAAGCACAGAGCCCCAGATTCTATGTTGTCCTGGAGAGCTTGCAGAGCACTGGGGAAAGGCAGGCAGAGAATTCCCTGATAGCACCTTCTCTGTGCCTGGGAAGCAGAAGTGTTCACATTGCTTCGCAAGAATCGCTTTTGTGCAGAAAACAGTAACACTTGTTCAGAAGGAAAGAAAGCACAGAGCCCCAGATTCTATGTTGTCCTGGAGAGCTTGCAGAGCACTGGGGAAAGGCAGGCAGAGAATTACCTGATAGCACCTTCTCTGTGCCTGTTCACATTGCTTCGCAGAATCGCTTTTGTGCAGAAAACAGTAACACTTGTTCAGAAGGAAAGAAAGCACAGAGCCCCAGATTCTATGTTGTCCTGTAGAGCTTGCAGAGCACTGGGGAAAGGCAGGCAGAGAATTACCTGATAGCACCTTCTCTGTGCCTGTTCACATTGCTTCGCAGAATCGCTTTTGTGCAGAAAACAGTAACACTTGTTCAGAAGGAAAGAAAGCACAGAGCCCCAGATTCTATGTTGTCCTGGAGAGCTTGCAGAGCACTGGGGAAAGGCAGGCAGAGAATTCCCTGATAGCACCTTCTCTGTGCCTGGGAAGCAGAAGTGTTCACATTGCTTCGCAAGAATCGCTTTTGTGCAGAAAACAGTAACTCTTGTTCAGAACGAAAGAAAGCACAGAGCCCCAGATTCTATGTTGTCCTGGAGAGCTTGCAGAGCACTGGGGAAAGGCAGGCAGAGAATTCCCTGATAGCACCTTCTCTGTGCCTGTTCACATTGCTTCGCAGAATCGCTTTTGTGCAGAAAACAGTAACACCTGTTCAGAAGGAAAGAAAGCACAGAGCCCCAGATTTTATGTTGTCCTGGAGAGCTTGCAGAGCACTGGGGAACGGCAGGCAGAGAATTTCCTGCTAGCACCTTCTCTGTGCCTGGGAAGCAGAAGTGTTCACATTGCTTCGCAAGAATCGCTTTTGTGCAGAAAACAGTAACACTTGTTCAGAAGGAAAGAAAGCACAGAGCCCCAGATTCTATGTTGTCCTGGAGAGCTTGCAGAGCACTGGGGAAAGGCAGGCAGAGAATTCCCTGATAGCACCTTCTCTGTGCCTGGGAAGCAGAAGTGTTCACATTGCTTCGCAAGAATCGCTTTTGTGCAGAAAACAGTAACACTTGTTCAGAAGGAAAGAAAGCACAGAGCCCCAGATTCTATGTTGTCCTGGAGAGCTTGCAGAGCACTGGGGAAAGGCAGGCAGAGAATTACCTGATAGCACCTTCTCTGTGCCTGTTCACATTGCTTCGCAGAATCGCTTTTGTGCAGAAAACAGTAACACTTGTTCAGAAGGAAAGAAAGCACAGAGCCCCAGATTCTATGTTGTCCTGTAGAGCTTGCAGAGCACTGGGGAAAGGCAGGCAGAGAATTACCTGATAGCACCTTCTCTGTGCCTGTTCACATTGCTTCGCAGAATCGCTTTTGTGCAGAAAACAGTAACACTTGTTCAGAAGGAAAGAAAGCACAGAGCCCCAGATTTTATGTTGTCCTGGAGAGCTTGCAGAGCACTGGGGAAAGGCAGGCAGAGAGTTCCCTGATAGCACCTTCTCTGTGCCTGTTCACATTGCTTCGCAGAATCGCTTTTGTGCAGAAAACACTAACACTTGTTCAGAACGAAAGAAAGCACAGAGCCCCAGATTCTATGTTGTCCTGGAGAGCTTGCAGAGCACTGGGGAAAGGCAGGCAGAGAATTCCCTGATAGCACCTTCTCTGTGCCTGGGAAGCAGAAGTGTTCACATTGCTTCGCAAGAATCGCTTTTGTGCAGAAAACAGTAACACTTGTTCAGAACGAAAGACAGCACAGAGCCCCAGATTCTATGTTGTCCTGGAGAGCTTGCAGAGCACTGGGGAAAGGCAGGCAGAGAATTCCCTGCTAGCACCTTCTCTGTGCCTGGGAAGCAGAAGTGTTCACATTGCTTCGCAAGAATCGCTTTTGTGCAGAAAACACTAACACTTGTTCAGAAGGAAAGAAAGCACAGAGCCCCAGATTTTATGTTGTCCTGGAGAGCTTGCAGAGCACTGGGGAAAGGCAAACACAGAATTCCTTGCTAGCACCTTCTCTGTGCCTGGGAAGCAGAAGTGTTCACATTGCTTCGCACAATCGCTTTTGTGCAGAAAACACTAACACTTGTTCAGAAGGAAAGAAAGCACAGAGCCCCAGATTCTATGTTGTTCTGGAGAGCTTGCAGAGCACTGGGGAAAGGCAGGCAGAGAATTCCCTGCTAGCACCTTCTCTGTGCCTGGGAAGCAGAAGTGTTCACATTGCTTGGCAGAATCGCTTTTGTGCAGAAAACAGTAACACTTGTTCAGAACGAAAGAAAGCACAGAGCCCCAGATTCTATGTTGTCCTGGAGAGCTTGCAGAGCACTGGGGAAAGGCAGGCAGAGAATTCCCTGCTAGCACCTTCTCTGTGCCTGGGAAGCAGAAGTGTTCACATTGCTTCGCAAGAATCGCTTTTGTGCAGAAAACAGTAACACTTGTTCAGAACGAAAGAAAGCACAGAGCCCCAGATTCTATGTTGTCCTGGAGAGCTTGCAGAGCACTGGGGAAAGGCAGGCAGAGAATTCCCTGATAGCACCTTCTCTGTGCCTGTTCACATTGCTTCGCAGAATCGCTTTTGTGCAGAAAACACTAACACTTGTTCAGAAGGAAAGAAAGCACAGAGCCCCAGATTTTATGTTGTCCTGGAGAGCTTGCAGAGCACTGGGGAAAGGCAGGCAGAGAATTCCTTGCTAGCACCTTCTCTGTGCCTGGGAAGCAGAAGTGTTCACATTGCTTCACAAGAATCGCTTTTGTGCAGAAAACACTAACACTTGTTCAGAACGAAAGAAAGCACAGAGCCCCAGATTTTATGTTGTCCTGGAGAGCTTGCAGAGCACTGGGGAAAGGGAAACAGAGAATTCCTTGCTAGCACCTTCTCTGTGCCTGGGAAGCAGAAGTGTTCACATTGCTTCGCAAGAATCGCTTTTGTGCAGAAAACAGTAACACTTGTTCAGAACGAAAGAAAGCACAGAGCCCCAGATTCTATGTTGTTCTGGAGAGCTTGCAGAGCACTGGGGAAAGGCAGGCAGAGAATTCCCTGATAGCACCTTCTCTGTGCCTGGGAAGCAGAAGTGTTCACATTGCTTCGCACAATCGCTTTTGTGCAGAAAACAGTAACACTTGTTCAGAAGGAAAGAAAGCACAGAGCCCCAGATTCTATGTTGTCCTGGAGAGCTTGCAGACCACTGGGGAAAGGCAGGCAGAGAATTCCCTGATAGCACCTTCTCTGTGCCTGTTCACATTGCTTCGCAGAATCGCTTTTGTGCAGACAACACTAACAATTGTTCAGAAGGAAAGAAAGCACAGAGCCCCAGATTTTATGTTGTCCTGGAGAGCTTGCAGAGCACTGGGGAAAGGCAGGCAGAGAATTCCCTGATAGCACCTTCTCTGTGCCTGTTCACATTGCTTCGCAGAATCGCTTTTGTGCAGAAAACAGTAACACTTGTTCAGAAGGAAAGAAAGCACAGAGCCCCAGATTTTATGTTGTCCTGGAGAGCTTGCAGAGCACTGGGGAAAGGCAGGCAGAGAATTCCCTGATAGCACCTTCTCTGTGCCTGGGAAGCAGAAGTGTTCACATTGCTTCGCAAGAATCGCTTTTGTGCAGAAAACACTAACACTTGTTCAGAAGGAAAGAAAGCACAGAGCCCAGATTTTATGTTGTCCTGGAGAGCTTGCAGAGCACTGGGGAAAGGCAGGCAGAGAATTCCTTGCTAGCACCTTCTCTGTGCCTGGGAAGCAGAAGTGTTCACATTGCTTCGCAGAATCGCTTTTGTGCAGAAAACTGTAACACTTGTTCATAACGAAAGAAAGCACAGAGCCCCAGATTCTATGTTGTCCTGGAGAGCTTGCAGAGCACTGGGGAAAGGCAGGCAGAGAATTCCCTGCTAGCACCTTCTCTGTGCCTGGGAAGCAGAAGTGTTCACATTGCTTCGCAAGAATCGCTTTTGTTCAGAAAACTCTAACACTTGTTCAGAATGAAAGAAAGCACAGAGCCCCAGATTTTATGTTGTCCTGGAGAGCTTGCAGAGCACTGGGGAAAGGCAAACACAGAATTCCTTGCTAGCACCTTCTCTGTGCCTGGGAAGCAGAAATGTTCACATTGCTTCGCAGAATCGCTTTTGTGCAGAAAACAGTAACACTTGTTCAGAACGAAAGAAAGCACAGAGCCCCAGATTCTATGTTGTTCTGGAGAGCTTGCAGAGCACTGGGGAAAGGCAGGCAGAGAATTCCCTGCTAGCACCTTCTCTGTGCCTGGGAAGCAGAAGTGTTCACATTGCTTGGCAGAATCGCTTTTGTGCAGAAAACAGTAACACTTGTTCAGAACGAAAGAAAGCACAGAGCCCCAGATTCTATGTTGTCCTGGAGAGCTTGCAGAGCACTGGGGAAAGGCAGGCAGAGAATTCCCTGATAGCACCTTCTCTGTGCCTGGGAAGCAGAAGTGTTCACATTGCTTCGCAAGAATCGCTTTTGTGCAGAAAACAGTAACACTTGTTCAGAACGAAAGAAAGCACAGAGCCCCAGATTCTATGTTGTCCTGGAGAGCTTGCAGAGCACTGGGGAAAGGCAGGCAGAGAGTTCCCTGATAGCACCTTCTCTGTGCCTGTTCACATTGCTTCGCAGAATCGCTTTTGTGCAGAAAACAGTAACACTTGTTCAGAAGGAAAGAAAGCACAGAACTCCAGATTTGCTGTTGTCCTGGAGAGCTTGCAGAGCACTGGGGAAAGGCAGGCAGAGAATTCCCTGATAGCACCTTCTCTGTGCCTGTTCACATTGCTTCGCAGAATCGCTTTTGTGCAGAAAACACTAACACTTGTTCAGAAGGAAAGAAAGCACAGAGCCCCAGATTTTATGTTGTCCTGGAGAGCTTGCAGAGCACTGGGGAAAGGCAGGCAGAGAATTCCTTGCTAGCACCTTCTCTGTGCCTGGGAAGCAGAAGTGTTCACATTGCTTCACAAGAATCGCTTTTGTGCAGAAAACACTAACACTTGTTCAGAACGAAAGAAAGCACAGAGCCCCAGATTTTATGTTGTCCTGGAGAGCTTGCAGAGCACTGGGGAAAGGGAAACAGAGAATTCCTTGCTAGCACCTTCTCTGTGCCTGGGAAGCAGAAGTGTTCACATTGCTTCGCAAGAATCGCTTTTGTGCAGAAAACAGTAACACTTGTTCAGAACGAAAGAAAGCACAGAGCCCCAGATTCTATGTTGTTCTGGAGAGCTTGCAGAGCACTGGGGAAAGGCAGGCAGAGAATTACCTGATAGCACCTTCTCTGTGCCTGGGAAGCAGAAGTGTTCACATTGCTTCGCACAATCGCTTTTGTGCAGAAAACAGTAACACTTGTTCAGAAGGAAAGAAAGCACAGAGCCCCAGATTTTATGTTGTCCTGGAGAGCTTGCAGACCACTGGGGAAAGGCAGGCAGAGAGTTCCCTGATAGCACCTTCTCTGTGCCTGTTCACATTGCTTCGCAGAATCGCTTTTGTGCAGACAACACTAACAATTGTTCAGAAGGAAAGAAAGCACAGAGCCCCAGATTTTATGTTGTCCTGGAGAGCTTGCAGAGCACTGGGGAAAGGCAGGCAGAGAATTCCCTGATAGCACCTTCTCTGTGCCTGTTCACATTGCTTCGCAGAATCGCTTTTGTGCAGAAAACAGTAACACTTGTTCAGAAGGAAAGAAAGCACAGAGCCCCAGATTTTATGTTGTCCTGGAGAGCTTGCAGAGCACTGGGGAAAGGCAGGCAGAGAATTCCCTGATAGCACCTTCTCTGTGCCTGGGAAGCAGAAGTGTTCACATTGCTTCGCAAGAATCGCTTTTGTGCAGAAAACACTAACACTTGTTCAGAAGGAAAGAAAGCACAGAGCCCAGATTTTATGTTGTCCTGGAGAGCTTGCAGAGCACTGGGGAAAGGCAGGCAGAGAATTCCTTGCTAGCACCTTCTCTGTGCCTGGGAAGCAGAAGTGTTCACATTGCTTCGCAGAATCGCTTTTGTGCAGAAAACACTAACACTTGTTCAGAACGAAAGAAAGCACAGAGCCCCAGATTCTATGTTGTCCTGGAGAGCTTGCAGAGCACTGGGGAAAGGCAGGCAGAGAATTCCCTGCTAGCACCTTCTCTGTGCCTGGGAAGCAGAAGTGTTCACATTGCTTCGCAAGAATCGCTTTTGTTCAGAAAACTCTAACACTTGTTCAGAATGAAAGAAAGCACAGAGCCCCAGATTTTATGTTGTCCTGGAGAGCTTGCAGAGCACTGGGGAAAGGCAAACACAGAATTCCTTGCTAGCACCTTCTCTGTGCCTGGGAAGCAGAAATGTTCACATTGCTTCGCAGAATCGCTTTTGTGCAGAAAACAGTAACACTTGTTCAGAACGAAAGAAAGCACAGAGCCCCAGATTCTATGTTGTTCTGGAGAGCTTGCAGAGCACTGGGGAAAGGCAGGCAGAGAATTCCCTGCTAGCACCTTCTCTGTGCCTGGGAAGCAGAAGTGTTCACATTGCTTGGCAGAATCGCTTTTGTGCAGAAAACAGTAACACTTGTTCAGAACGAAAGAAAGCACAGAGCCCCAGATTCTATGTTGTCCTGGAGAGCTTGCAGAGCACTGGGGAAAGGCAGGCAGAGAATTCCCTGATAGCACCTTCTCTGTGCCTGGGAAGCAGAAGTGTTCACATTGCTTTGCAAGAATCGCTTTTGTGCAGAAAACAGTAACACTTGTTCAGAACGAAAGAAAGCACAGAGCCCCAGATTCTATGTTGTCCTGGAGAGCTTGCAGAGCACTGGGGAAAGGCAGGCAGAGAGTTCCCTGATAGTACCTTCTCTGTGCCTGTTCACATTGCTTCGCAGAATCGCTTTTGTGCAGAAAACAGTAACACTTGTTCAGAAGGAAAGAAAGCACAGAACTCCAGATTTGCTGTTGTCCTGGAGAGCTTGCAGAGCACTGGGGAAAGGCAGGCAGAGAATTCCTTGCTAGCACCTTCTCTGTGCCTGGGAAGCAGAAGTGTTCACATTGCTTCACAAGAATCGCTTTTGTGCAGAAAACTGTAACACTTGTTCAGAACGAAAGAAAGCACAGAGCCCCAGATTTTATGTTGTCCTGGAGAGCTTGCAGAGCACTGGGGAAAGGCAGGCAGAGAATTCCTTGCTAGCACCTTCTCTGTGCCTGGGAAGCAGAAGTGTTCACATTGCTTCGCAGAATCGCTTTTGTGCAGAAAACAGTAACACTTGTTCAGAACGAAAGAAAGCACAGAGCCCCAGATTCTATGTTGTCCTGGAGAGCTTGCAGAGCACTGGGGAAAGGCAGGCAGAGAATTACCTGCTAGCACCTTCTCTGTGCCTGGGAAGCAGAAGTGTTCATATTGCTTCGCACAATCGCTTTTGTGCAGAAAACAGTAACACTTGTTCAGAAGGAAAGAAAGCACAGAGCCCCAGATTCTATGTTGTCCTGGAGAGCTTGCAGACCACTGGGGAAAGGCAGGCAGAGAATTCCCTGATAGCACCTTCTCTGTGCCTGTTCACATTGCTTCGCAGAATCGCTTTTGTGCAGACAACACTAACAATTGTTCAGAAGGAAAGAAAGCACAGAGCCCCAGATTTTATGTTGTCCTGGAGAGCTTGCAGAGCACTGGGGAAAGGCAGGCAGAGAATTCCCTGATAGCACCTTCTCTGTGCCTGTTCACATTGCTTCGCAGAATCGCTTTTGTGCAGAAAACAGTAACACTTGTTCAGAAGGAAAGAAAGCACAGAGTCCAGATTTTATGTTGTCCTGGAGAGCTTGCAGAGCACTGGGGAAAGGCAGGCAGAGAATTCCCTGATAGCACCTTCTCTGTGCCTGTTCACATTGCTTCGCAGAATCGCTTTTGTGCAGAAAACAGTAACACTTGTTCAGAAGGAAAGAAAGCACAGAGCCCCAGATTCTATGTTGTCCTGGAGAGCTTGCAGAGCACTGGGGAAAGGCAGGCAGAGAATTTCCTGATAGCACCTTCTCTGTGCCTGTTCACATTGCTTCGCAGAATCGCTTTTGTGCAGAAAACAGTAACACTTGTTCAGAAGGAAAGAAAGCACAGAGCCCCAGATTTTATGTTGTCCTGGAGAGCTTGCAGAGCACTGGGGAAAGGCAGGCAGAGAATTCCCTGCTAGCACCTTCTCTGTGCCTGGGAAGCAGAAGTGTTCACATTGCTTCGCAAGAATCGCTTTTGTGCAGAAAACACTAACACTTGTTCAGAAGGAAAGAAAGCACAGAGCCCCAGATTTTATGTTGTCCTGGAGAGCTTGCAGAGCACTGGGGAAAGGCAGGCAGAGAATTCCTTGCTAGCACCTTCTCTGTGCCTGGGAAGCAGAAGTGTTCACATTGCTTCGCAGAATCGCTTTTGTGCAGAAAACTGTAACATTTGTTCATAACGAAAGAAAGCACAGAGCCCCAGATTCTATGTTGTCCTGGAGAGCTTGCAGAGCACTGGGGAAAGGCAGGCAGAGAATTCCTTGCTAGCACCTTCTCTGTGCCTGGGAAGCAGAAGTGTTCACATTGCTTCGCAAGAATCGCTTTTGTGCAGAAAACACTAACACTTGTTCAGAAGGAAAGAAAGCACAAAGCCCCAGATTTTATGTTGTCCTGGAGAGCTTGCAGAGCACTGGGGAAAGGCAGGCAGAGAATTCCCTGATAGCACCTTCTCTGTGCCTGGGAAGCAGAAGTGTTCACATTGCTTCGTAAGAATCGCTTTTGTGCAGAAAACACTAACACTTGTTCAGAAGGAAAGAAAGCACAGAGCCCCAGATTTTATGTTGTCCTGGAGAGCTTGCAGAGCACTGGGGAAAGGCAGGCAGTGAATTCCTTGCTAGCACCTTCTCTGTGCCTGGGAAGCAGAAGTGTTCACATTGCTTCGCAGAATCGCTTTTGTGCAGAAAACTGTAACACTTGTTCATAACGAAAGAAAGCACAGAGCCCCAGATTCTATGTTGTCCTGGAGAGCTTGCAGAGCACTGGGGAAAGGCAGGCAGAGAATTCCCTGCTAGCACCTTCTCTGTGCCTGGGAAGCAGAAGTGTTCACATTGCTTCGCAAGAATCGCTTTTGTGCAGAAAACACTAACACTTGTTCAGAAGGAAAGAAAGCACAGAGCCCCAGATTTTATGTTGTCCTGGAGAGCTTGCAGAGCACTGGGGAAAGGCAAACACAGAATTCCTTGCTAGCACCTTCTCTGTGCCTGGGAAGCAGAAGTGTTCACATTGCTTCGCAGAATCGCTTTTGTGCAGAAAACAGTAACACTTGTTCAGAACGAAAGAAAGCACAGAGCCCCAGATTCTATGTTGTTCTGGAGAGCTTGCAGAGCACTGGGGAAAGGCAGGCAGAGAATTCCCTGCTAGCACCTTCTCTGTGCCTGGGAAGCAGAAGTGTTCACATTGCTTGGCAGAATCGCTTTTGTGCAGAAAACAGTAACACTTGTTCAGAACGAAAGAAAGCACAGAGCCCCAGATTTGCTGTTGTCCTGGAGAGCTTGCAGAGCACTGGGGAAAGGCAGGCAGAGAATTCCTTGCTAGAACCTTCTCTGTGCCTGGGAAGCAGAAGTGTTCACATTGCTTCGCAAGAATCGCTTTTGTGCAGAAAACAGTTACACTTGTTCAGAACGAAAGAAAGCACAGAGCCCCAGATTCTATGTTGTCCTGGAGAGCTTGCAGAGCACTGGGGAAAGGCAGGCAGAGAGTTCCCTGATAGCACCTTCTCTGTGCCTGTTTTCATTGCTTCGCAGAATCGCTTTTGTGCAGAAAACAGTAACAGTTGTTCAGAAGGAAAGAAAGCACAGAACTCCAGATTTGCTGTTGTCCTGGAGAGCTTGCAGAGCACTGGGGAAAGGCAGGCAGAGAATTCCCTGATAGCACCTTCTCTGTGCCTGTTCACATTGCTTCGCACAATCGCTTTTGTGCAGAAAACACTAACACTTGTTCAGAAGGAAAGAAAGCACAGAGCCCCAGATTCTATGTTGTCCTGGAGAGCTTGCAGAGCACTGGGGAAAGGCAGGCAGAGAATTTCTTGCTAGCACCTTCTCTGTGCCTGGGAAGCAGAAGTGTTCACATTGCTTCACAAGAATCGCTTTTGTGCAGAAAACACTAACACTTGTTCAGAAGGAAAGAAAGCACAGAGCCCCAGATTCTATGTTGTCCTGGAGAGCTTGCAGAGCACTGGGGAAAGGCAGGCAGAGAATTCCTTGCTAGCACCTTCTCTGTGCCTGGGAAGCAGAAGTGTTCACATTGCTTCGCAGAATCGCTTTTGTGCAGAAAACAGTAACACTTCTTCAGAACGAAAGAAAGCACAGAGCCCCAGATTTTATGTTGCCCTGGAGAGCTTGCAGAGCACTGGGGAAAGGCAGGCAGAGAATTCCTTGCTAGCACCTTCTCTGTGCCTGGGAAGCAGAAGTGTTCACATTGCTTGGCAGAATCGCTTTTGTGCAGAAAACAGTCACACCTGTTCAGAACGAAAGAAAGCACAGAGCCCCAGATTCTATGTTGTCCTGGAGAGCTTGCAGAGCACTGGGGAAAGGCAGGCAGAGAATTCCCTGATAGCACCTTCTCTGTGCCTGGGAAGCAGAAGTGTTCACATTGCTTCGCAAGAATCGCTTTTGTGCAGAAAACAGTAACACTTGTTCAGAAGGAAAGAAAGCACAGAGCCCCAGATTCTATGTTGTCCTGGAGAGCTTGCAGAGCACTGGGGAAAGGCAGGCAGAGAGTTCCCTGATAGCACCTTCTCTGTGCCTGTTTACATTGCTTCGCAGAATCGCTTTTGTGCAGAAAACAGTAACACTTGTTCAGAACGAAAGAAAGCACAGAGCCCCAGATTTGCTGTTGTCCTGGAGAGCTTGCAGAGCACTGGGGAAAGGCAGGCAGAGAATTCCCTGATAGCACCTTCTCTGTGCCTGGGAAGCAGCAGTGTTCACATTGCTTCGCAGAATCGCTTTTGTGCAGAAAACACTAAAACTTGTTCAGAAGGAAAGAAAGCACAGAGCCCCAGATTTTATGTTGTCCTGGAGAGCTTGCAGAGCACTGGGGAAAGGCAGGCAGAGAATTCCCTGATAGCACCTTCTCTGTGCCTGGGAAGCAGAAGTGTTCACATTGCTTCGCAGAATCGCTTTTGTGCAGAAAACACTAACACTTGTTCAGAAGGAAAGAAAGCACAGAGCCCCAGATTTGCTGTTGTCCTGGAGAGCTTGCAGAGCACTGGGGAAAGGCAGGCAGAGAATTCCCTGATAGCACCTTCTCTGTGCCTGTTCACATTGCTTCGCAGAATCGCTTTTGTGCAGAAAACAGTAACACTTGTTCAGAAGGAAAGAAAGCACAGAGCCCCAGATTTTATGTTGTCCTGGAGAGCTTGCAGAGCACTGGGGAAAGGCAGGCAGAGAATTCCCTGATAGCACCTTCTCTGTGCCTGGGAAGCAGAAGTGTTCACATCGCTTCGCAAGAATCGCTTTTGTGCAGAAAACACTAACACTTGTTCAGAAGGAAAGAAAGCACAGAGCCCCAGATTCTATGTTGTCCTGGAGAGCTTGCAGAGCACTGGGGACAGGCAGGCAGAGAATTCCCTGCTAGCACCTTCTCTGTGCCTGTTCACATTGCTTCGCACAATCGCTTTTGTGCAGAAAACAGTAACACTTGTTCAGAACGAAAGAAAGCACAGAGCCCCAGATTCTATGTTGTCCTGGAGAGCTTGCAGAGCACTGGGGAAAGGCAGGCAGAGAATTCCTTGCTAGCACCTTCTCTGTGCCTGGGAAGCAGAAGTGTTCACATTGCTTCGCAAGAATCGCTTTTGTGCAGAAAACAGTAACACTTGTTCAGAACGAAAGAAAGCACAGAGCCCCAGATTCTATGTTGTCCTGGAGAGCTTGCAGAGCACTGGGGAAAGGCAGGCAGAGAATTCCCTGATAGCACCTTCTCTGTGCCTGGGAAGCAGAAGTGTTCACATTGCTTCGCAAGAATCGCTTTTGTGCAGAAAACTGTAAGACTTGTTCAGAAGGAAAGAAAGCACAGAGCCCCAGATTCTATGTTGTCCTGGAGAGCTTGCAGAGCACTGGGGAAAGGAAGGCAGAGAATTCCCTGATAGCACCTTCTCTGTGCCTGTTCACATTGCTTCGCAGAATCGTTTTTGTGCAGAAAACACTAACACTTGTTCAGAAGGAAAGAAAGCACAGAGCCCCAGATTCTATGTTGTCCTGGAGAGCTTGCAGAGCACTGGGGAAAGGCAGGCAGAGAATTCCTTGCTAGCACCTTCTCTGTGCCTGGGAAGCAGAAGTGTTCACATTGCTTCGCAAGAATCGCTTTTGTGCAGAAAACACTAACACTTGTTCAGAACGAAAGAAAGCACAGAGCCCCAGCTTTTATGTTGTCCTGGAGAGCTTGCAGAGCACTGGGGAAAGTCAGGCAGAGAATTCCCTGATAGCACCTTCTCTGTGCCTGGGAAGCAGAAGTGTTCACATTGCTTCGCAGAATCGCTTTTGTGCAGAAAACAGTAACACTTCTTCAGAACGAAAGAAAGAACAGAGCCCCAGATTTTATGTTGTCCTGGAGAGCTTGCACAGCACTGGGGAAAGGCAGGCAGAGAATTCCCTGATAGCACCTTCTCTGTGCCTGTTCACATTGCTTCGCAGAATCGCTTTTGTGCAGAAAACAGTAACACTTGTTCAGAATGAAAGAAAGCAAAGAGCCCCAGATATTATGTTGCCCTGGAGAGCTTGCAGAGCACTGGGGAAAGGCAGGCAGAGAATTCCCTGCTAGCACCTTCTCTGTGCCTGTTCACATTGCTTCGCAGAATTGCTTTTGTGCAGAAAACACTAACACTTGTTCAGAAGGAAAGAAAGCACAGAGCCCCAGATTCTATGTTGTCCTGGAGAGCTTGCAGAGCACTGGGGAAAGGCAGGCAGAGAATTCCCTGATAGCACCTTCTCTGTGCCTGTTCACATTGCTTCGCAGAATCGCTTTTGTGCAGAAAACAGTAACACTTGTTCAGAAGGAAAGAAAGCACAGAGCCCCAGATTCTATGTTGTCCTGGAGAGCTTGCAGAGCACTGGGGAAAGGCAGGCAGAGAATTCCCTGATAGCACCTTCTCTGTGCCTGTTCACATTGCTTCGCAGAATCGCTTTTGTGCAGAAAACACTAACACTTGTTCAGAAGGAAAGAAAGCACAGAGCCCCAGATTTTATGTTGTCCTGGAGAGCTTGCAGAGCACTGGGGAAAGGCAGGCAGAGAATTCCTTGCTAGCACCTTCTCTGTGCCTGGGAAGCAGAAGTGTTCACATTGCTTCGCAGAATTGCTTTTGTGCAGAAAACAGTAACACTTGTTCAGAAGGAAAGAAAGCACAGAACTCCAGATTTGCTGTTGTCCTGGAGAGCTTGCAGAGCACTGGGGAAAGGCAGGCAGAGAATTCCCTGATAGCACCTTCTCTGTGCCTGTTCACATTGCTTCGCAGAATCGCTTTTGTGCAGAAAACACTAACACTTGTTCAGAAGGAAAGAAAGCACAGAGCCCCAGATTTTATGTTGTCCTGGAGAGCTTGCAGAGCACTGGGGAAAGGCAGGCAGAGAATTCCTTGCTAGCACCTTCTCTGTGCCTGGGAAGCAGAAGTGTTCACATTGCTTCACAAGAATCGCTTTTGTGCAGAAAACAGTAACACTTGTTCAGAAGGAAAGAAAGCACAGAGCCCCAGATTTTATGTTGTCCTGGAGAGCTTGCAGAGCACTGGGGAAAGGGAAACAGAGAATTCCTTGCTAGCACCTTCTCTGTGCCTGGGAAGCAGAAGTGTTCACATTGCTTCGCAAGAATCGCTTTTGTGCAGAAAACAGTAACACTTGTTCAGAACGAAAGAAAGCACAGAGCCCCAGATTTGCTGTTGTCCTGGAGAGCTTGCAGAGCACTGGGGAAAGGCAGGCAGAGAATTACCTGCTAGCACCTTCTCTGTGCCTGGGAAGCAGAAGTGTTCACATTGCTTCGCACAATCGCTTTTGTGCAGAAAACAGTAACACTTGTTCAGAAGGAAAGAAAGCACAGAGCCCCAGATTCTATGTTGTCCTGGAGAGCTTGCAGAGCACTGGGGAAAGGCAGGCAGAGAATTCCCTGCTAGCACCTTCTCTGTGCCTGTTCACATTGCTTCGCAGAATCGCTTTTGTGCAGACAACACTAACAATTGTTCAGAAGGAAAGAAAGCACAGAGCCCCAGATTTTATGTTGTCCTGGAGAGCTTGCAGAGCACTGGGGAAAGGCAGGCAGAGAATTCCCTGATAGCACCTTCTCTGTGCCTGTTCACATTGCTTGGCAGAATCGCTTATGTGCAGAAAACAGTAACACTTGTTCAGAAGGAAAGAAAGCACAGAGCCCCAGATTCTATGTTGTCCTGGAGAGCTTGCAGAGCACTGGGGAAAGGCAGGCAGAGAATTTCCTGATAGCACCTTCTCTGTGCCTGTTCACATTGCTTCGCAGAATCGCTTTTGTGCAGAAAACAGTAACACTTGTTCAGAAGGAAAGAAAGCACAGAGCCCCAGATTCTATGTTGTCCTGGAGAGCTTGCAGAGCACTGGGGAAAGGCAGGCAGAGAATTCCCTGATAGCACCTTCTCTGTGCCTGGGAAGCAGAAGTGTTCACATTGCTTCGCAAGAATCGCTTTTGTGCAGAAAACACTAACACTTGTTCAGAAGGAAAGAAAGCACAGAGCCCCAGATTTTATGTTGTCCTGGAGAGCTTGCAGAGCACTGGGGAAAGGCAGGCAGAGAATTCCTTGCTAGCACCTTCTCTGTGCCTGGGAAGCAGAAGTGTTCACATTGCTTCGCAGAATCGCTTTTGTGCAGAAAACTGTAACATTTGTTCATAACGAAAGAAAGCACAGAGCCCCAGATTCTATGTTGTCCTGGAGAGCTTGCAGAGCACTGGGGAAAGGCAGGCAGAGAGTTCCCTGATAGCACCTTCTCTGTGCCTTTTCACATTGCTTCGCAGAATCGCTTTTGTGCAGAAAACACTAACACTTGTTCAGAAGGAAAGAAAGCACAGAGCCCCAGATTTTATGTTGTCCTGGAGAGCTTGCAGAGCACTGGGGAAAGGGAAACAGAGAATTCCTTGCTAGCACCTTCTCTGTGCCTGGGAAGCAGAAGTGTTCACATTGCTTCGCAAGAATCGCTTTTGTGCAGAAAACAGTAACACTTGTTCAGAACGAAAGAAAGCACAGAGCCCCAGATTCTATGTTGTCCTGGAGAGCTTGCAGAGCACTGGGGAAAGGCAGGCAGAGAATTCCCTGATAGCACCTTCTCTGTGCCTGTTCACATTGCTTCGCAGAATCGCTTTTGTGCAGACAACACTAACAATTGTTCAGAAGGAAAGAAAGCACAGAGCCCCAGATTTTATGTTGTCCTGGAGAGCTTGCAGAGCACTGGGGAAAGGCAGGCAGAGAATTCCCTGATAGCACCTTCTCTGTGCCTGTTCACATTGCTTGGCAGAATCGCTTATGTGCAGAAAACAGTAACACTTGTTCAGAAGGAAAGAAAGCACAGAGCCCCAGATTCTATGTTGTCCTGGAGAGCTTGCAGAGCACTGGGGAAAGGCAGGCAGAGAATTTCCTGATAGCACCTTCTCTGTGCCTGTTCACATTGCTTCTCAGAATCGCTTTTGTGCAGAAAACAGTAACACTTGTTCAGAAGGAAAGAAAGCACAGAGCCCCAGATTCTATGTTGTCCTGGAGAGCTTGCAGAGCACTGGGGAAAGGCAGGCAGAGAATTCCCTGATAGCACCTTCTCTGTGCCTGGGAAGCAGAAGTGTTCACATTGCTTCGCAAGAATCGCTTTTGTGCAGAAAACACTAACACTTGTTCAGAAGGAAAGAAAGCACAGAGCCCCAGATTTTATGTTGTCCTGGAGAGCTTGCAGAGCACTGGGGAAAGGCAGGCAGAGAATTCCTTGCTAGCACCTTCTCTGTGCCTGGGAAGCAGAAGTGTTCACATTGCTTCGCAGAATCGCTTTTGTGCAGAAAACTGTAACATTTGTTCATAACGAAAGAAAGCACAGAGCCCCAGATTCTATGTTGTCCTGGAGAGCTTGCAGAGCACTGGGGAAAGGCAGGCAGAGAGTTCCCTGATAGCACCTTCTCTGTGCCTTTTCACATTGCTTCGCAGAATCGCTTTTGTGCAGAAAACACTAACACTTGTTCAGAAGGAAAGAAAGCACAGAGCCCCAGATTTTATGTTGTCCTGGAGAGCTTGCAGAGCACTGGGGAAAGGCAGGCAGAGAATTCCTTGCTAGCACCTTCTCTGTGCCTGGGAAGCAGAAGTGTTCACATTGCTTCACAAGAATCGCTTTTGTGCAGAAAACAGTAACACTTGTTCAGAACGAAAGAAAGCACAGAGCCCCAGATTTTATGTTGTCCTGGAGAGCTTGCAGAGCTCTGGGGAAAGGCAGGCAGAGAATTACCTGCTAGCACCTTCTCTGTGCCTGGGAAGCAGAAGTGTTCACATTGCTTCGCACAATCGCTTTTGTGCAGAAAACAGTAACACTTGTTCAGAAGGAAAGAAAGCACAGAGCCCCAGATTCTATGTTGTCCTGGAGAGCTTGCAGACCACTGGGGAAAGGCAGGCAGAGAATTCCCTGATAGCACCTTCTCTGTGCCTGTTCACATTGCTTCGCAGAATCGCTTTTGTGCAGACAACACTAACAATTGTTCAGAAGGAAAGAAAGCACAGAGCCCCAGATTTTATGTTGTCCTGGAGAGCTTGCAGAGCACTGGGGAAAGGCAGGCAGAGAATTCCTTGCTAGCACCTTCTCTGTGCCTGGGAAGCAGAAGTGTTCACATTGCTTCGCAAGAATCGCTTTTGTGCAGAAAACACTAACACTTGTTCAGAAGGAAAGAAAGCACAGAGCCCCAGATTTTATGTTTTCCTGGAGAGCTTGCACAGCACTGGGGAAAGGCAGGCGGAGAATTCCTTGCTAGCACCTTCTCTGTGCCTGGGAAGCAGAAGTGTTCACATTGCTTCGCAGAATCGCTTTTGTGCAGAAAACTGTAACTCTTGTTCATAACGAAAGAAAGCACAGAGCCCCAGATTCTATGTTGTCCTGGAGAGCTTGCAGAGCACTGGGGAAAGGCAGGCAGAGAATTCCCTGATAGCACCTTCTCTGTGCCTGTTCACATTGCTTCGCAGAATCGCTTTTGTGCAGAAAACAGTAACACCTGTTCAGAAGGAAAGAAAGCACAGAGCCCCAGATTTTATGTTGTCCTGGAGAGCTTGCAGAGCACTGGGGAACGGCAGGCAGAGAATTTCCTGCTAGCACCTTCTCTGTGCCTGGGAAGCAGAAGTGTTCACATTGCTTCGCAAGAATCGCTTTTGTGCAGAAAACAGTAACACTTGTTCAGAAGGAAAGAAAGCACAGAGCCCCAGATTCTATGTTGTCCTGGAGAGCTTGCAGAGCACTGGGGAAAGGCAGGCAGAGAATTCCCTGATAGCACCTTCTCTGTGCCTGGGAAGCAGAAGTGTTCACATTGCTTCGCAAGAATCGCTTTTGTGCAGAAAACAGTAACACTTGTTCAGAAGGAAAGAAAGCACAGAGCCCCAGATTCTATGTTGTCCTGGAGAGCTTGCAGAGCACTGGGGAAAGGCAGGCAGAGAATTACCTGATAGCACCTTCTCTGTGCCTGTTCACATTGCTTCGCAGAATCGCTTTTGTGCAGAAAACAGTAACACTTGTTCAGAAGGAAAGAAAGCACAGAGCCCCAGATTCTATGTTGTCCTGTAGAGCTTGCAGAGCACTGGGGAAAGGCAGGCAGAGAATTACCTGATAGCACCTTCTCTGTGCCTGTTCACATTGCTTCGCAGAATCGCTTTTGTGCAGAAAACAGTAACACTTGTTCAGAAGGAAAGAAAGCACAGAGCCCCAGATTTTATGTTGTCCTGGAGAGCTTGCAGAGCACTGGGGAAAGGCAGGCAGAGAATTCCTTGCTAGCACCTTCTCTGTGCCTGGGAAGCAGAAGTGTTCACATTGCTTCGCAAGAATCGCTTTTGTGCAGAAAACAGTAACACTTGTTCAGAACGAAAGAAAGCACAGAGCCCCAGATTCTATGTTGTCCTGGAGAGCTTGCAGAGCACTGGGGAAAGGCAGGCAGAGAATTCCTTGCTAGCACCTTCTCTGTGCCTGGGAAGCAGAAGTGTTCACATTGCTTCGCAGAATCGCTTTTGTGCAGAAAACTGTAACACTTGTTCATAACGAAAGAAAGCACAGAGCCCCAGATTCTATGTTGTCCTGGAGAGCTTGCAGAGCACTGGGGAAAGGCAAACACAGAATTCCTTGCTAGCACCTTCTCTGTGCCTGGGAAGCAGAAGTGTTCACATTGCTTCGCAAGAATCGCTTTTGTGCAGAAAACACTAACACTTGTTCAGAACGAAAGAAAGCACAGAGCCCCAGATTTTATGTTGTCCTGGAGAGCTTGCAGAGCACTGGGGAAAGGCAGGCAGAGAATTCCTTGCTAGCACCTTCTCTGTGCCTGGGAAGCAGAAGTGTTCACATTGCTTGGCAGAATCGCTTTTGTGCAGAAAACAGTAACACTTGTTCAGAAGGAAAGAAAGCACAGAGCCCCAGATTCTATGTTGTTCTGGAGAGCTTGCAGAGCACTGGGGAAAGGCAGGCAGAGAATTCCCTGCTAGCACCTTCTCTGTGCCTGGGAAGCAGAAGTGTTCACATTGCTTGGCAGAATCGCTTTTGTGCAGAAAACAGTAACACTTGTTCAGAACGAAAGAAAGCACAGAGCCCCAGATTCTATGTTGTCCTGGAGAGCTTGCAGAGCACTGGGGAAAGGCAGGCAGAGAATTCCCTGATAGCACCTTCTCTGTGCCTGGGAAGCAGAAGTGTTCACATTGCTTCGCAAGAATCGCTTTTGTGCAGAAAACAGTAACTCTTGTTCAGAACGAAAGAAAGCACAGAGCCCCAGATTCTATGTTGTCCTGGAGAGCTTGCAGAGCACTGGGGAAAGGCAGGCAGAGAATTCCCTGATAGCACCTTCTCTGTGCCTGGGAAGCAGAAGTGTTCACATTGCTTCGCAAGAATCGCTTTTGTGCAGAAAACAGTAACACTTGTTCAGAAGGAAAGAAAGCACAGAGCCCCAGATTCTATGTTGTCCTGGAGAGCTTGCAGAGCACTGGGGAAAGGCAGGCAGAGAATTACCTGATAGCACCTTCTCTGTGCCTGTTCACATTGCTTCGCAGAATCGCTTTTGTGCAGAAAACAGTAACACTTGTTCAGAAGGAAAGAAAGCACAGAGCCCCAGATTCTATGTTGTCCTGTAGAGCTTGCAGAGCACTGGGGAAAGGCAGGCAGAGAATTACCTGATAGCACCTTCTCTGTGCCTGTTCACATTGCTTCGCAGAATCGCTTTTGTGCAGAAAACACTAACACTTGTTCAGAAGGAAAGAAAGCACAGAGCCCCAGATTTTATGTTGTCCTAGAGAGCTTGCAGAGCACTGGGGAAAGGCAAACACAGAATTCCTTGCTAGCACCTTCTCTGTGCCTGGGAAGCAGAAGTGTTCACATTGCTTCGCAGAATCGCTTTTGTGCAGAAAACAGTAACACTTCTTCAGAACGAAAGAAAGCACAGAGCCCCAGATTTTATGTTGCCCTGGAGAGCTTGCAGAGCACTGGGGAAAGGCAGGCAGAGAATTCCTTGCTAGCACCTTCTCTGTGCCTGGGAAGCAGAAGTGTTCACATTGCTTGGCAGAATCGCTTTTGTGCAGAAAACAGTCACACCTGTTCAGAACGAAAGAAAGCACAGAGCCCCAGATTCTATGTTGTCCTGGAGAGCTTGCAGAGCACTGGGGAAAGGCAGGCAGAGAATTCCCTGATAGCACCTTCTCTGTGCCTGGGAAGCAGAAGTGTTCACATTGCTTCGCAAGAATCGCTTTTGTGCAGAAAACAGTAACACTTGTTCAGAAGGAAAGAAAGCACAGAGCCCCAGATTCTATGTTGTCCTGGAGAGCTTGCAGAGCACTGGGGAAAGGCAGGCAGAGAGTTCCCTGATAGCACCTTCTCTGTGCCTGTTTACATTGCTTCGCAGAATCGCTTTTGTGCAGAAAACAGTAACACTTGTTCAGAACGAAAGAAAGCACAGAGCCCCAGATTTGCTGTTGTCCTGGAGAGCTTGCAGAGCACTGGGGAAAGGCAGGCAGAGAATTCCCTGATAGCACCTTCTCTGTGCCTGGGAAGCAGAAGTGTTCACATTGCTTCGCAGAATCGCTTTTGTGCAGAAAACACTAAAACTTGTTCAGAAGGAAAGAAAGCACAGAGCCCCAGATTTTATGTTGTCCTGGAGAGCTTGCAGAGCACTGGGGAAAGGCAGGCAGAGAATTCCCTGATAGCACCTTCTCTGTGCCTGGGAAGCAGAAGTGTTCACATTGCTTCGCAGAATCGCTTTTGTGCAGAAAACACTAACACTTGTTCAGAAGGAAAGAAAGCACAGAGCCCCAGATTTTATGTTGTCCTGGAGAGCTTGCAGAGCACTGGGGAAAGGCAGGCAGAGAATTCCCTGATAGCACCTTCTCTGTGCCTGTTCACATTGCTTCGCAGAATCGCTTTTGTGCAGAAAACAGTAACACTTGTTCAGAAGGAAAGAAAGCACAGAGCCCCAGATTTTATGTTGTCCTGGAGAGCTTGCAGAGCACTGGGGAAAGGCAGGCAGAGAATTCCCTGATAGCACCTTCTCTGTGCCTGGGAAGCAGAAGTGTTCACATCGCTTCGCAAGAATCGCTTTTGTGCAGAAAACACTAACACTTGTTCAGAAGGAAAGAAAGCACAGAGCCCCAGATTCTATGTTGTCCTGGAGAGCTTGCAGAGCACTGGGGACAGGCAGGCAGAGAATTCCCTGCTAGCACCTTCTCTGTGCCTGTTCACATTGCTTCGCACAATCGCTTTTGTGCAGAAAACAGTAACACTTGTTCAGAACGAAAGAAAGCACAGAGCCCCAGATTCTATGTTGTCCTGGAGAGCTTGCAGAGCACTGGGGAAAGGCAGGCAGAGAATTCCTTGCTAGCACCTTCTCTGTGCCTGGGAAGCAGAAGTGTTCACATTGCTTCGCAAGAATCGCTTTTGTGCAGAAAACAGTAACACTTGTTCAGAACGAAAGAAAGCACAGAGCCCCAGATTCTATGTTGTCCTGGAGAGCTTGCAGAGCACTGGGGAAAGGCAGGCAGAGAATTCCCTGATAGCACCTTCTCTGTGCCTGGGAAGCAGAAGTGTTCACATTGCTTCGCAAGAATCGCTTTTGTGCAGAAAACAGTAACACTTGTTCAGAAGGAAAGAAAGCACAGAGCCCCAGATTCTATGTTGTCCTGGAGAGCTTGCAGAGCACTGGGGAAAGGAAGGCAGAGAATTCCCTGATAGCACCTTCTCTGTGCCTGTTCACATTGCTTCGCAGAATCGTTTTTGTGCAGAAAACACTAACACTTGTTCAGAAGGAAAGAAAGCACAGAGCCCCAGATTCTATGTTGTCCTGGAGAGCTTGCAGAGCACTGGGGAAAGGCAGGCAGAGAATTCCTTGCTAGCACCTTCTCTGTGCCTGGGAAGCAGAAGTGTTCACATTGCTTCGCAAGAATCGCTTTTGTGCAGAAAACACTAACACTTGTTCAGAAGGAAAGAAAGCACAGAGCCCCAGATTTTATGTTGTCCTGGAGAGCTTGCAGAGCACTGGGGAAAGTCAGGCAGAGAATTCCCTGATAGCACCTTCTCTGTGCCTGGGAAGCGGAAGTGTTCACATTGCTTCGCAGAATCGCTTTTGTGCAGAAAACAGTAACACTTGTTCAGAAGGAAAGAAAGCACAGAGCCCCAGATTCTATGTTGTCCTGGAGAGCTTGCAGAGCACTGGGGAAAGGCAGGCAGAGAATTACCTGATAGCACCTTCTCTGTGCCTGTTCACATTGCTTCGCAGAATCGCTTTTGTGCAGAAAACAGTAACACTTGTTCAGAATGAAAGAAAGCAAAGAGCCCCAGATATTATGTTGCCCTGGAGAGCTTGCAGAGCACTGGGGAAAGGCAGGCAGAGAATTCCCTGATAGCACCTTCTCTGTGCCTGTTCACATTGCTTCGCAGAATTGCTTTTGTGCAGAAAACACTAACACTTGTTCAGAAGGAAAGAAAGCACAGAGCCCCAGATTCTATGTTGTCCTGGAGAGCTTGCAGAGCACTGGGGAAAGGCAGGCAGAGAATTCCCTGATAGCACCTTCTCTGTGCCTGTTCACATTGCTTCGCAGAATCGCTTTTGTGCAGAAAACAGTAACACTTGTTCAGAAGGAAAGAAAGCACAGAGCCCCAGATTCTATGTTGTCCTGGAGAGCTTGCAGAGCACTGGGGAAAGGCAGGCAGAGAATTCCCTGATAGCACCTTCTCTGTGCCTGTTCACATTGCTTCGCAGAATCGCTTTTGTGCAGAAAACACTAACACTTGTTCAGAAGGAAAGAAAGCACAGAGCCCCAGATTTTATGTTGTCCTGGAGAGCTTGCAGAGCACTGGGGAAAGGCAGGCAGAGAATTCCTTGCTAGCACCTTCTCTGTGCCTGGGAAGCAGAAGTGTTCACATTGCTTCGCAGAATTGCTTTTGTGCAGAAAACAGTAACACTTGTTCAGAAGGAAAGAAAGCACAGAACTCCAGATTTGCTGTTGTCCTGGAGAGCTTGCAGAGCACTGGGGAAAGGCAGGCAGAGAATTCCCTGATAGCACCTTCTCTGTGCCTGTTCACATTGCTTCGCAGAATCGCTTTTGTGCAGAAAACAGTAACACTTGTTCAGAATGAAAGAAAGCAAAGAGCCCCAGATATTATGTTGCCCTGGAGAGCTTGCAGAGCACTGGGGAAAGGCAGGCAGAGAATTCCCTGATAGCACCTTCTCTGTGCCTGTTCACATTGCTTCGCAGAATTGCTTTTGTGCAGAAAACACTAACACTTGTTCAGAAGGAAAGAAAGCACAGAGCCCCAGATTCTATGTTGTCCTGGAGAGCTTGCAGAGCACTGGGGAAAGGCAGGCAGAGAATTCCCTGATAGCACCTTCTCTGTGCCTGTTCACATTGCTTCGCAGAATCGCTTTTGTGCAGAAAACACTAACACTTGTTCAGAAGGAAAGAAAGCACAGAGCCCCAGATTTTATGTTGTCCTGGAGAGCTTGCAGAGCACTGGGGAAAGGCAGGCAGAGAATTCCTTGCTAGCACCTTCTCTGTGCCTGGGAAGCAGAAGTGTTCACATTGCTTCGCAGAATTGCTTTTGTGCAGAAAACAGTAACACTTGTTCAGAAGGAAAGAAAGCACAGAACTCCAGATTTGCTGTTGTCCTGGAGAGCTTGCAGAGCACTGGGGAAAGGCAGGCAGAGAATTCCCTGATAGCACCTTCTCTGTGCCTGTTCACATTGCTTCGCAGAATCGCTTTTGTGCAGAAAACACTAACACTTGTTCAGAAGGAAAGAAAGCACAGAGCCCCAGATTTTATGTTGTCCTGGAGAGCTTGCAGAGCACTGGGGAAAGGCAGGCAGAGAATTCCTTGCTAGCACCTTCTCTGTGCCTGGGAAGCAGAAGTGTTCACATTGCTTCACAAGAATCGCTTTTGTGCAGAAAACACTAACACTTGTTCAGAAGGAAAGAAAGCACAGAGCCCCAGATTTTATGTTGTCCTGGAGAGCTTGCAGAGCACTGGGGAAAGGGAAACAGAGAATTCCTTGCTAGCACCTTCTCTGTGCCTGGGAAGCAGAAGTGTTCACATTGCTTCGCAAGAATCGCTTTTGTGCAGAAAACAGTAACACTTGTTCAGAACGAAAGAAAGCACAGAGCCCCAGATTTGCTGTTGTCCTGGAGAGCTTGCAGAGCACTGGGGAAAGGCAGGCAGAGAATTACCTGCTAGCACCTTCTCTGTGCCTGGGAAGCAGAAGTGTTCACATTGCTTCGCAGAATCGCTTTTGTGCAGAAAACAGTAACACTTCTTCAGAACGAAAGAAAGAACAGAGCCCCAGATTTTATGTTGTCCTGGAGAGCTTGCACAGCACTGGGGAAAGGCAGGCAGAGAATTCCCTGATAGCACCTTCTCTGTGCCTGTTCACATTGCTTCGCAGAATCGCTTTTGTGCAGAAAACAGTAACACTTGTTCAGAATGAAAGAAAGCAAAGAGCCCCAGATATTATGTTGCCCTGGAGAGCTTGCAGAGCACTGGGGAAAGGCAGGCAGAGAATTCCCTGCTAGCACCTTCTCTGTGCCTGTTCACATTGCTTCGCAGAATTGCTTTTGTGCAGAAAACACTAACACTTGTTCAGAAGGAAAGAAAGCACAGAGCCCCAGATTCTATGTTGTCCTGGAGAGCTTGCAGAGCACTGGGGAAAGGCAGGCAGAGAATTCCCTGATAGCACCTTCTCTGTGCCTGTTCACATTGCTTCGCAGAATCGCTTTTGTGCAGAAAACAGTAACACTTGTTCAGAAGGAAAGAAAGCACAGAGCCCCAGATTCTATGTTGTCCTGGAGAGCTTGCAGAGCACTGGGGAAAGGCAGGCAGAGAATTCCCTGATAGCACCTTCTCTGTGCCTGTTCACATTGCTTCGCAGAATCGCTTTTGTGCAGAAAACACTAACACTTGTTCAGAAGGAAAGAAAGCACAGAGCCCCAGATTTTATGTTGTCCTGGAGAGCTTGCAGAGCACTGGGGAAAGGCAGGCAGAGAATTCCTTGCTAGCACCTTCTCTGTGCCTGGGAAGCAGAAGTGTTCACATTGCTTCGCAGAATTGCTTTTGTGCAGAAAACAGTAACACTTGTTCAGAAGGAAAGAAAGCACAGAACTCCAGATTTGCTGTTGTCCTGGAGAGCTTGCAGAGCACTGGGGAAAGGCAGGCAGAGAATTCCCTGATAGCACCTTCTCTGTGCCTGTTCACATTGCTTCGCAGAATCGCTTTTGTGCAGAAAACACTAACACTTGTTCAGAAGGAAAGAAAGCACAGAGCCCCAGATTTTATGTTGTCCTGGAGAGCTTGCAGAGCACTGGGGAAAGGCAGGCAGAGAATTCCTTGCTAGCACCTTCTCTGTGCCTGGGAAGCAGAAGTGTTCACATTGCTTCACAAGAATCGCTTTTGTGCAGAAAACAGTAACACTTGTTCAGAAGGAAAGAAAGCACAGAGCCCCAGATTTTATGTTGTCCTGGAGAGCTTGCAGAGCACTGGGGAAAGGGAAACAGAGAATTCCTTGCTAGCACCTTCTCTGTGCCTGGGAAGCAGAAGTGTTCACATTGCTTCGCAAGAATCGCTTTTGTGCAGAAAACAGTAACACTTGTTCAGAACGAAAGAAAGCACAGAGCCCCAGATTTGCTGTTGTCCTGGAGAGCTTGCAGAGCACTGGGGAAAGGCAGGCAGAGAATTACCTGCTAGCACCTTCTCTGTGCCTGGGAAGCAGAAGTGTTCACATTGCTTCGCACAATCGCTTTTGTGCAGAAAACAGTAACACTTGTTCAGAAGGAAAGAAAGCACAGAGCCCCAGATTCTATGTTGTCCTGGAGAGCTTGCAGAGCACTGGGGAAAGGCAGGCAGAGAATTCCCTGCTAGCACCTTCTCTGTGCCTGTTCACATTGCTTCGCAGAATCGCTTTTGTGCAGACAACACTAACAATTGTTCAGAAGGAAAGAAAGCACAGAGCCCCAGATTTTATGTTGTCCTGGAGAGCTTGCAGAGCACTGGGGAAAGGCAGGCAGAGAATTCCCTGATAGCACCTTCTCTGTGCCTGTTCACATTGCTTCGCAGAATCGCTTTTGTGCAGAAAACAGTAACACTTGTTCAGAAGGAAAGAAAGCACAGAGCCCCAGATTTTATGTTGTCCTGGAGAGCTTGCAGAGCACTGGGGAAAGGCAGGCAGAGAATTCCCTGATAGCACCTTCTCTGTGCCTGTTCACATTGCTTCGCAGAATCGCTTTTGTGCAGAAAACAGTAACACTTGTTCAGAAGGAAAGAAAGCACAGAGCCCCAGATTTTATGTTGTCCTGGAGAGCTTGCAGAGCACTGGGGACAGGCAGGCAGAGAATTCCCTGCTAGCACCTTCTCTGTGCCTGTTCACATTGCTTCGCACAATCGCTTTTGTGCAGAAAACAGTAACACTTGTTCAGAACGAAAGAAAGCACAGAGCCCCAGATTCTATGTTGTCCTGGAGAGCTTGCAGAGCACTGGGGAAAGGCAGGCAGAGAATTCCCTGATAGCACCTTCTCTGTGCCTGGGAAGCAGAAGTGTTCACATTGCTTCGCAAGAATCGCTTTTGTGCAGAAAACAGTAACACTTGTTCAGAACGAAAGAAAGCACAGAGCCCCAGATTCTATGTTGTCCTGGAGAGCTTGCAGAGCACTGGGGAAAGGCAGGCAGAGAATTCCCTGATAGCACCTTCTCTGTGCCTGGGAAGCAGAAGTGTTCACATTGCTTCGCAAGAATCGCTTTTGTGCAGAAAACTGTAAGACTTGTTCAGAAGGAAAGAAAGCACAGAGCCCCAGATTCTATGTTGTCCTGGAGAGCTTGCAGAGCACTGGGGAAAGGAAGGCAGAGAATTCCCTGATAGCACCTTCTCTGTGCCTGTTCACATTGCTTCGCAGAATCGCTTTTGTGCAGAAAACACTAACACTTGTTCAGAAGGAAAGAAAGCACAGAGCCCCAGATTTTATGTTGTCCTGGAGAGCTTGCAGAGCACTGGGGAAAGGCAGGCAGAGAATTCCTTGCTAGCACCTTCTCTGTGCCTGGGAAGCAGAAGTGTTCACATTGCTTCGCAAGAATCGCTTTTGTGCAGAAAACACTAACACTTGTTCAGAACGAAAGAAAGCACAGAGCCCCAGATTTTATGTTGTCCTGGAGAGCTTGCAGAGCACTGGGGAAAGGCAGGCAGAGAATTCCTTGCTAGCACCTTCTCTGTGCCTGGGAAGCAGAAGTGTTCACATTGCTTCGCAGAATCGCTTTTGTGCAGAAAACAGTAACACTTCTTCAGAACGAAAGAAAGAACAGAGCCCCAGATTTTATGTTGTCCTGGAGAGCTTGCACAGCACTGGGGAAAGGCAGGCAGAGAATTCCCTGATAGCACCTTCTCTGTGCCTGTTCACATTGCTTCGCAGAATCGCTTTTGTGCAGAAAACAGTAACACTTGTTCAGAATGAAAGAAAGCAAAGAGCCCCAGATATTATGTTGCCCTGGAGAGCTTGCAGAGCACTGGGGAAAGGCAGGCAGAGAATTCCCTGATAGCACCTTCTCTGTGCCTGTTCACATTGCTTCGCAGAATCGCTTTTGTGCAGAAAACACTAACACTTGTTCAGAAGGAAAGAAAGCACAGAGCCCCAGATTCTATGTTGTCCTGGAGAGCTTGCAGAGCACTGGGGAAAGGCAGGCAGAGAATTCCCTGATAGCACCTTCTCTGTGCCTGTTCACATTGCTTCGCAGAATCGCTTTTGTGAAGAAAACAGTAACACTTGTTCAGAAGGAAAGAAAGCACAGAGCCCCAGATTCTATGTTGTCCTGGAGAGCTTGCAGAGCACTGGGGAAAGGCAGGCAGAGAATTCCCTGATAGCACCTTCTCTGTGCCTGTTCACATTGCTTCGCAGAATCGCTTTTGTGCAGAAAACACTAACACTTGTTCAGAAGGAAAGAAAGCACAGAGCCCCAGATTTTATGTTGTCCTGGAGAGCTTGCAGAGCACTGGGGAAAGGGAAACAGAGAATTCCTTGCTAGCACCTTCTCTGTGCCTGGGAAGCAGAAGTGTTCACATTGCTTCGCAAGAATCGCTTTTGTGCAGAAAACAGTAACACTTGTTCAGAACGAAAGAAAGCACAGAGCCCCAGATTTTATGTTGTCCTGGAGAGCTTGCAGAGCACTGGGGAAAGGCAGGCAGAGAATTACCTGCTAGCACCTTCTCTGTGCCTGGGAAGCAGAAGTGTTCACATTGCTTCGCACAATCGCTTTTGTGCAGAAAACAGTAACACTTGTTCAGAAGGAAAGAAAGCACAGAGCCCCAGATTCTATGTTGTCCTGGAGAGCTTGCAGAGCACTGGGGAAAGGCAGGCAGAGAATTCCCTGCTAGCACCTTCTCTGTGCCTGTTCACATTGCTTCGCAGAATCGCTTTTGTGCAGACAACACTAACAATTGTTCAGAAGGAAAGAAAGCACAGAGCCCCAGATTTTATGTTGTCCTGGAGAGCTTGCAGAGCACTGGGGAAAGGCAGGCAGAGAATTCCCTGATAGCACCTTCTCTGTGCCTGTTCACATTGCTTCGCAGAATCGCTTTTGTGCAGAAAACAGTAACACTTGTTCAGAAGGAAAGAAAGCACAGAGCCCCAGATTTTATGTTGTCCTGGAGAGCTTGCAGAGCACTGGGGAAAGGCAGGCAGAGAATTCCCTGATAGCACCTTCTCTGTGCCTGTTCACATTGCTTCGCAGAATCGCTTCTGTGCAGAAAACAGTAACACTTGTTCAGAAGGAAAGAAAGCACAGAGCCCCAGATTTTATGTTGTCCTGGAGAGCTTGCAGAGCACTGGGGAAAGGCAGGCAGAGAATTACCTGCTAGCACCTTCTCTGTGCCTGGGAAGCAGAAGTGTTCACATTGCTTCGCAAGAATCGCTTTTGTGCAGAAAACACTAACACTTGTTCAGAAGGAAAGAAAGCACAGAGCCCAAGATTCTATGTTGTCCTGGAGAGCTTGCAGAGCACTGGGGAAAGGCAGGCAGAGAATTCCCTGATAGCACCTTCTCTGTGCCTGTTCACATTGCTTCGCAGAATCGCTTTTGTGCAGAAAACTGTAACACTTGTTCATAACGAAAGAAAGCACAGAGCCCCAGATTCTATGTTGTCCTGGAGAGCTTGCAGAGCACTGGGGAAAGGCAGGCAGAGAATTCCTTGCTAGCACCTTCTCTGTGCCTGGGAAGCAGAAGTGTTCACATTGCTTCGCAGAATCGCTTTTGTGCAGAAAACAGTAACACTTGTTCAGAACGAAAGAAAGCACAGAGCCCCAGATTTTATGTTGTCCTGGAGAGCTTGCAGAGCACTGGGGAAAGGCAGGCAGAGAATTCCTTGCTAGCACCTTCTCTGTGCCTGGGAAGCAGAAGTGTTCACATTGCTTCGCAAGAATCGCTTTTGTGCAGAAAACACTAACACTTGTTCAGAAGGAAAGAAAGCACAGAGCCCAAGATTCTATGTTGTCCTGGAGAGCTTGCAGAGCACTGGGGAAAGGCAGGCAGAGAATTCCCTGATAGCACCTTCTCTGTGCCTGTTCACATTGCTTCGCAGAATCGCTTTTGTGCAGAAAACACTAACACTTGTTCAGAAGGAAAGAAAGCACAGAGCCCCAGATTTTATGTTGTCCTGGAGAGCTTGCAGAGCACTGGGGAAAGGCAGGCAGAGAATTCCTTGCTAGCACCTTCTCTGTGCCTGGGAAGCAGAAGTGTTCACATTGCTTCACAAGAATCGCTTTTGTGCAGAAAACACTAACACTTGTTCAGAAGGAAAGAAAGCACAGAGCCCCAGATTTTATGTTGTCCTGGAGAGCTTGCAGAGCACTGGGGAAAGGGAAACAGAGAATTCCTTGCTAGCACCTTCTCTGTGCCTGGGAAGCAGAAGTGTTCACATTGCTTCGCAAGAATCGCTTTTGTGCAGAAAACACTAACACTTGTTCAGAAGGAAAGAAAGCACAGAGCCCCAGATTCTATGTTGTCCTGGAGAGCTTGCAGAGCACTGGGGAAAGGCAGGCAGAGAATTCCTTGCTAGCACCTTCTCTGTGCCTGGGAAGCAGAAGTGTTCACATTGCTTCACAAGAATCGCTTTTGTGCAGAAAACACTAACACTTGTTCAGAAGGAAAGAAAGCACAGAGCCCCAGATTTTATGTTGTCCTGGAGAGCTTGCAGAGCACTGGGGAAAGGGAAACAGAGAATTCCTTGCTAGCACCTTCTCTGTGCCTGGGAAGCAGAAGTGTTCACATTGCTTCGCAAGAATCGCTTTTGTGCAGAAAACAGTAACACTTGTTCAGAACGAAAGAAAGCACAGAGCCCCAGATTCTATGTTGTCCTGGAGAGCTTGCAGAGCACTGGGGAAAGGCAGGCAGAGAATTCCTTGCTAGCACCTTCTCTGTGCCTGGGAAGCAGAAGTGTTCACATTGCTTCGCAAGAATCGCTTTTGTGCAGAAAACACTAACACTTGTTCAGAAGGAAAGAAAGCACAGAGCCCCAGATTCTATGTTGTCCTGGAGAGCTTGCAGAGCACTGGGGAAAGGCAGGCAGAGAATTCCCTGATAGCACCTTCTCTGTGCCTGTTCACATTGCTTCGCAGAATCGCTTTTGTGCAGAAAACAGTAACACTTGTTCAGAAGGAAAGAAAGCACAGAGCCCCAGATTTTATGTTGTCCTGGAGAGCTTGCAGAGCACTGGGGAAAGGCAGGCAGAGAATTCCTTGCTAGCACCTTCTCTGTGCCTGGGAAGCAGAAGTGTTCACATTGCTTCGCAGAATTGCTTTTGTGCAGAAAACAGTAACACTTGTTCAGAAGGAAAGAAAGCACAGAACTCCAGATTTGCTGTTGTCCTGGAGAGCTTGCAGAGCACTGGGGAAAGGCAGGCAGAGAATTCCCTGATAGCACCTTCTCTGTGCCTGGGAAGCAGAAGTGTTCACATTGCTTCGCAAGAATCGCTTTTGTGCAGAAAACAGTAACACTTGTTCAGAACGAAAGAAAGCACAGAGCCCCAGATTCTATGTTGTCCTGGAGAGCTTGCAGAGCACTGGGGAAAGGCAGGCAGAGAATTCCCTGATAGCACCTTCTCTGTGCCTGGGAAGCAGAAGTGTTCACATTGCTTCGCAAGAATCGCTTTTGTGCAGAAAACAGTAACACTTGTTCAGAACGAAAGAAAGCACACAGCCCCAGATTCTATGTTGTCCTGGAGAGCTTGCAGAGCACTGGGGAAAGGAAGGCAGAGAATTCCCTGATAGCACCTTCTCTGTGCCTGTTCACATTGCTTTGCAGAATCGTTTTTGTGCAGAAAACACTAACACTTGTTCAGAAGGAAAGAAAGCACAGAGCCCCAGATTTTATGTTGTCCTGGAGAGCTTGCAGAGCACTGGGGAAAGGCAGGCAGAGAATTCCTTGCTAGCACCTTCTCTGTGCCTGGGAAGCAGAAGTGTTCACATTGCTTCGCAAGAATCGCTTTTGTGCAGAAAACACTAACACTTGTTCAGAACGAAAGAAAGCACAGAGCCCCAGATTTTATGTTGTCCTGGAGAGCTTGCAGAGCACTGGGGAAAGGCAAACAGAGAATTCCTTGCTAGCACCTTCTCTGTGCCTGGGAAGCAGAAGTGTTCACATTGCTTCGCAGAATCGCTTTTGTGCAGAAAACAGTAACACTTCTTCAGAACGAAAGAAAGAACAGAGCCCCAGATTTTATGTTGTCCTGGAGAGCTTGCACAGCACTGGGGAAAGGCAGGCAGAGAATTCCCTGCTAGCACCTTCTCTGTGCCTGTTCACATTGCTTCGCAGAATCGCTTTTGTGCAGAAAACAGTAACACTTGTTCAGAATGAAAGAAAGCAAAGAGCCCCAGATATTATGTTGCCCTGGAGAGCTTGCAGAGCACTGGGGAAAGGCAGGCAGAGAATTCCCTGATAGCACCTTCTCTGTGCCTGTTCACATTGCTTCGCAGAATCGCTTTTGTGCAGAAAACACTAACACTTGTTCAGAAGGAAAGAAAGCACAGAGCCCCAGATTCTATGTTGTCCTGGAGAGCTTGCAGAGCACTGGGGACAGGCAGGCAGAGAATTCCCTGATAGCACCTTCTCTGTGCCTGTTCACATTGCTTCGCAGAATCGCTTTTGTGCAGAAAACAGTAACACTTGTTCAGAAGGAAAGAAAGCACAGAGCCCCAGATTCTATGTTGTCCTGGAGAGCTTGCAGAGCACTGGGGAAAGGCAGGCAGAGAATTCCTTGCTAGCACCTTCTCTGTGCCTGGGAAGCAGAAGTGTTCACATTGCTTCGCAGAATTGCTTTTGTGCAGAAAACAGTAACACTTGTTCAGAAGGAAAGAAAGCACAGAACTCCAGATTTGCTGTTGTCCTGGAGAGCTTGCAGAGCACTGGGGAAAGGCAGGCAGAGAATTCCCTGCTAGCACCTTCTCTGTGCCTGGGAAGCAGAAGTGTTCACATTGCTTCGCAGAATTGCTTTTGTGCAGAAAACAGTAACACTTGTTCAGAAGGAAAGAAAGCACAGAACTCCAGATTTGCTGTTGTCCTGGAGAGCTTGCAGAGCACTGGGGAAAGGCAGGCAGAGAATTCCCTGATAGCACCTTCTCTGTGCCTGTTCACATTGCTTCGCAGAATCGCTTTTGTGCAGAAAACACTAACACTTGTTCAGAAGGAAAGAAAGCACAGAGCCCCAGATTTTATGTTGTCCTGGAGAGCTTGCAGAGCACTGGGGAAAGGCAGGCAGAGAATTCCTTGCTAGCACCTTCTCTGTGCCTGGGAAGCAGAAGTGTTCACATTGCTTCGCAAGAATCGCTTTTGTGCAGAAAACACTAACACTTGTTCAGAACGAAAGAAAGAACAGAGCCCCAGATTTTATGTTGTCCTGGAGAGCTTGCAGAGCACTGGGGAAAGGCAAACAGAGAATTCCTTGCTAGCACCTTCTCTGTGCCTGGGAAGCAGAAGTGTTCACATTGCTTCGCAGAATCGCTTTTGTGCAGAAAACAGTAACACTTCTTCAGAACGAAAGAAAGAACAGAGCCCCAGATTTTATGTTGTCCTGGAGAGCTTGCAGAGCACTGGGGAAAGGCAGGCAGAGAATTCCCTGCTAGCACCTTCTCTGTGCCTGTTCACATTGCTTCGCAGAATCGCTTTTGTGCAGAAAACAGTAACACTTGTTCAGAATGAAAGAAAGCAAAGAGCCCCAGATATTATGTTGCCCTGGAGAGCTTGCAGAGCACTGGGGAAAGGCAGGCAGAGAATTCCCTGATAGCACCTTCTCTGTGCCTGTTCACATTGCTTCGCAGAATCGCTTTTGTGCAGAAAACACTAACACTTGTTCAGAAGGAAAGAAAGCACAGAGCCCCAGATTCTATGTTGTCCTGGAGAGCTTGCAGAGCACTGGGGACAGGCAGGCAGAGAATTCCCTGATAGCACCTTCTCTGTGCCTGTTCACATTGCTTCGCAGAATCGCTTTTGTGCAGAAAACAGTAACACTTGTTCAGAAGGAAAGAAAGCACAGAGCCCCAGATTCTATGTTGTCCTGGAGAGCTTGCAGAGCACTGGGGAAAGGCAGGCAGAGAATTCCTTGCTAGCACCTTCTCTGTGCCTGGGAAGCAGAAGTGTTCACATTGCTTCGCAGAATTGCTTTTGTGCAGAAAACAGTAACACTTGTTCAGAAGGAAAGAAAGCACAGAACTCCAGATTTGCTGTTGTCCTGGAGAGCTTGCAGAGCACTGGGGAAAGGCAGGCAGAGAATTCCCTGCTAGCACCTTCTCTGTGCCTGGGAAGCAGAAGTGTTCACATTGCTTCGCAGAATTGCTTTTGTGCAGAAAACAGTAACACTTGTTCAGAAGGAAAGAAAGCACAGAACTCCAGATTTGCTGTTGTCCTGGAGAGCTTGCAGAGCACTGGGGAAAGGCAGGCAGAGAATTCCCTGATAGCACCTTCTCTGTGCCTGTTCACATTGCTTCGCAGAATCGCTTTTGTGCAGAAAACACTAACACTTGTTCAGAAGGAAAGAAAGCACAGAGCCCCAGATTTTATGTTGTCCTGGAGAGCTTGCAGAGCACTGGGGAAAGGCAGGCAGAGAATTCCTTGCTAGCACCTTCTCTGTGCCTGGGAAGCAGAAGTGTTCACATTGCTTCGCAAGAATCGCTTTTGTGCAGAAAACACTAACACTTGTTCAGAACGAAAGAAAGAACAGAGCCCCAGATTTTATGTTGTCCTGGAGAGCTTGCACAGCACTGGGGAAAGGCAGGCAGAGAATTCCCTGCTAGCACCTTCTCTGTGCCTGTTCACATTGCTTCGCAGAATCGCTTTTGTGCAGAAAACAGTAACACTTGTTCAGAATGAAAGAAAGCAAAGAGCCCCAGATATTATGTTGCCCTGGAGAGCTTGCAGAGCACTGGGGAAAGGCAGGCAGAGAATTCCTTGCTAGCACCTTCTCTGTGCCTGGGAAGCAGAAGTGTTCACATTGCTTCGCAAGAATCGCTTTTGTGCAGAAAACACTAACACTTGTTCAGAAGGAAAGAAAGCACAGAGCCCCAGATTCTATGTTGTCCTGGAGAGCTTGCAGAGCACTGGGGAAAGGCAGGCAGAGAATTCCTTGCTAGCACCTTCTCTGTGCCTGGGAAGCAGAAGTGTTCACATTGCTTCACAAGAATCGCTTTTGTGCAGAAAACACTAACACTTGTTCAGAAGGAAAGAAAGCACAGAGCCCCAGATTTTATGTTGTCCTGGTGAGCTTGCAGAGCACTGGGGAAAGGGAAACAGAGAATTCCTTGCTAGCACCTTCTCTGTGCCTGGGAAGCAGAAGTGTTCACATTGCTTCGCAAGAATCGCTTTTGTGCAGAAAACAGTAACACTTGTTCAGAACGAAAGAAAGCACAGAGCCCCAGATTCTATGTTGTCCTGGAGAGCTTGCAGAGCACTGGGGAAAGGCAGGCAGAGAATTCCTTGCTAGCACCTTCTCTGTGCCTGGGAAGCAGAAGTGTTCACATTGCTTCGCAAGAATCGCTTTTGTGCAGAAAACACTAACACTTGTTCAGAAGGAAAGAAAGCACAGAGCCCCAGATTCTATGTTGTCCTGGAGAGCTTGCAGAGCACTGGGGAAAGGCAGGCAGAGAATTCCCTGATAGCACCTTCTCTGTGCCTGTTCACATTGCTTCGCAGAATCGCTTTTGTGCAGAAAACAGTAACACTTGTTCAGAACGAAAGAAAGCACAGAGCCCCAGATTCTATGTTGTCCTGGAGAGCTTGCAGAGCACTGGGGAAAGGCAGGCAGAGAATTCCTTGCTAGCACCTTCTCTGTGCCTGGGAAGCAGAAGTGTTCACATTGCTTCGCAGAATTGCTTTTGTGCAGAAAACAGTAACACTTGTTCAGAAGGAAAGAAAGCACAGAACTCCAGATTTGCTGTTGTCCTGGAGAGCTTGCAGAGCACTGGGGAAAGGCAGGCAGAGAATTCCCTGATAGCACCTTCTCTGTGCCTGGGAAGCAGAAGTGTTCACATTGCTTCGCAAGAATCGCTTTTGTGCAGAAAACAGTAACACTTGTTCAGAACGAAAGAAAGCACAGAGCCCCAGATTCTATGTTGTCCTGGAGAGCTTGCAGAGCACTGGGGAAAGGCAGGCAGAGAATTCCCTGATAGCACCTTCTCTGTGCCTGTTCACATTGCTTCGCAGAATCGCTTTTGTGCAGAAAACAGTAACACTTGTTCAGAAGGAAAGAAAGCACAGAGCCCCAGATTTTATGTTGTCCTGGAGAGCTTGCAGAGCACTGGGGAAAGGCAGGCAGAGAATTCCTTGCTAGCACCTTCTCTGTGCCTGGGAAGCAGAAGTGTTCACATTGCTTCGCAGAATTGCTTTTGTGCAGAAAACAGTAACACTTGTTCAGAAGGAAAGAAAGCACAGAACTCCAGATTTGCTGTTGTCCTGGAGAGCTTGCAGAGCACTGGGGAAAGGCAGGCAGAGAATTCCCTGATAGCACCTTCTCTGTGCCTGGGAAGCAGAAGTGTTCACATTGCTTCGCAAGAATCGCTTTTGTGCAGAAAACAGTAACACTTGTTCAGAACGAAAGAAAGCACAGAGCCCCAGATTCTATGTTGTCCTGGAGAGCTTGCAGAGCACTGGGGAAAGGCAGGCAGAGAATTCCCTGATAGCACCTTCTCTGTGCCTGGGAAGCAGAAGTGTTCACATTGCTTCGCAGAATCGCTTTTGTGCAGAAAACAGTAACACTTCTTCAGAACGAAAGAAAGAACAGAGCCCCAGATTTTATGTTGTCCTGGAGAGCTTGCACAGCACTGGGGAAAGGCAGGCAGAGAATTCCCTGCTAGCACCTTCTCTGTGCCTGTTCACATTGCTTCGCAGAATCGCTTTTGTGCAGAAAACAGTAACACTTGTTCAGAATGAAAGAAAGCAAAGAGCCCCAGATATTATGTTGCCCTGGAGAGCTTGCAGAGCACTGGGGAAAGGCAGGCAGAGAATTCCCTGATAGCACCTTCTCTGTGCCTGTTCACATTGCTTCGCAGAATCGCTTTTGTGCAGAAAACACTAACACTTGTTCAGAAGGAAAGAAAGCACAGAGCCCCAGATTCTATGTTGTCCTGGAGAGCTTGCAGAGCACTGGGGACAGGCAGGCAGAGAATTCCCTGATAGCACCTTCTCTGTGCCTGTTCACATTGCTTCGCAGAATCGCTTTTGTGCAGAAAACAGTAACACTTGTTCAGAAGGAAAGAAAGCACAGAGCCCCAGATTCTATGTTGTCCTGGAGAGCTTGCAGAGCACTGGGGAAAGGCAGGCAGAGAATTCCTTGCTAGCACCTTCTCTGTGCCTGGGAAGCAGAAGTGTTCACATTGCTTCGCAGAATTGCTTTTGTGCAGAAAACAGTAACACTTGTTCAGAAGGAAAGAAAGCACAGAACTCCAGATTTGCTGTTGTCCTGGAGAGCTTGCAGAGCACTGGGGAAAGGCAGGCAGAGAATTCCCTGCTAGCACCTTCTCTGTGCCTGGGAAGCAGAAGTGTTCACATTGCTTCGCAGAATTGCTTTTGTGCAGAAAACAGTAACACTTGTTCAGAAGGAAAGAAAGCACAGAACTCCAGATTTGCTGTTGTCCTGGAGAGCTTGCAGAGCACTGGGGAAAGGCAGGCAGAGAATTCCCTGATAGCACCTTCTCTGTGCCTGTTCACATTGCTTCGCAGAATCGCTTTTGTGCAGAAAACACTAACACTTGTTCAGAAGGAAAGAAAGCACAGAGCCCCAGATTTTATGTTGTCCTGGAGAGCTTGCAGAGCACTGGGGAAAGGCAGGCAGAGAATTCCTTGCTAGCACCTTCTCTGTGCCTGGGAAGCAGAAGTGTTCACATTGCTTCGCAAGAATCGCTTTTGTGCAGAAAACACTAACACTTGTTCAGAACGAAAGAAAGAACAGAGCCCCAGATTTTATGTTGTCCTGGAGAGCTTGCAGAGCACTGGGGAAAGGCAAACAGAGAATTCCTTGCTAGCACCTTCTCTGTGCCTGGGAAGCAGAAGTGTTCACATTGCTTCGCAAGAATCGCTTTTGTGCAGAAAACAGTAACACTTCTTCAGAACGAAAGAAAGAACAGAGCCCCAGATTTTATGTTGTCCTGGAGAGCTTGCAGAGCACTGGGGAAAGGCAGGCAGAGAATTCCCTGCTAGCACCTTCTCTGTGCCTGTTCACATTGCTTCGCAGAATCGCTTTTGTGCAGAAAACAGTAACACTTGTTCAGAATGAAAGAAAGCAAAGAGCCCCAGATATTATGTTGCCCTGGAGAGCTTGCAGAGCACTGGGGAAAGGCAGGCAGAGAATTCCCTGATAGCACCTTCTCTGTGCCTGTTCACATTGCTTCGCAGAATCGCTTTTGTGCAGAAAACACTAACACTTGTTCAGAAGGAAAGAAAGCACAGAGCCCCAGATTCTATGTTGTCCTGGAGAGCTTGCAGAGCACTGGGGACAGGCAGGCAGAGAATTCCCTGATAGCACCTTCTCTGTGCCTGTTCACATTGCTTCGCAGAATCGCTTTTGTGCAGAAAACAGTAACACTTGTTCAGAAGGAAAGAAAGCACAGAGCCCCAGATTCTATGTTGTCCTGGAGAGCTTGCAGAGCACTGGGGAAAGGCAGGCAGAGAATTCCTTGCTAGCACCTTCTCTGTGCCTGGGAAGCAGAAGTGTTCACATTGCTTCGCAGAATTGCTTTTGTGCAGAAAACAGTAACACTTGTTCAGAAGGAAAGAAAGCACAGAACTCCAGATTTGCTGTTGTCCTGGAGAGCTTGCAGAGCACTGGGGAAAGGCAGGCAGAGAATTCCCTGCTAGCACCTTCTCTGTGCCTGGGAAGCAGAAGTGTTCACATTGCTTCGCAGAATTGCTTTTGTGCAGAAAACAGTAACACTTGTTCAGAAGGAAAGAAAGCACAGAACTCCAGATTTGCTGTTGTCCTGGAGAGCTTGCAGAGCACTGGGGAAAGGCAGGCAGAGAATTCCCTGATAGCACCTTCTCTGTGCCTGTTCACATTGCTTCGCAGAATCGCTTTTGTGCAGAAAACACTAACACTTGTTCAGAAGGAAAGAAAGCACAGAGCCCCAGATTTTATGTTGTCCTGGAGAGCTTGCAGAGCACTGGGGAAAGGCAGGCAGAGAATTCCTTGCTAGCACCTTCTCTGTGCCTGGGAAGCAGAAGTGTTCACATTGCTTCGCAAGAATCGCTTTTGTGCAGAAAACACTAACACTTGTTCAGAACGAAAGAAAGAACAGAGCCCCAGATTTTATGTTGTCCTGGAGAGCTTGCACAGCACTGGGGAAAGGCAGGCAGAGAATTCCCTGCTAGCACCTTCTCTGTGCCTGTTCACATTGCTTCGCAGAATCGCTTTTGTGCAGAAAACAGTAACACTTGTTCAGAATGAAAGAAAGCAAAGAGCCCCAGATATTATGTTGCCCTGGAGAGCTTGCAGAGCACTGGGGAAAGGCAGGCAGAGAATTCCTTGCTAGCACCTTCTCTGTGCCTGGGAAGCAGAAGTGTTCACATTGCTTCGCAAGAATCGCTTTTGTGCAGAAAACACTAACACTTGTTCAGAAGGAAAGAAAGCACAGAGCCCCAGATTCTATGTTGTCCTGGAGAGCTTGCAGAGCACTGGGGAAAGGCAGGCAGAGAATTCCTTGCTAGCACCTTCTCTGTGCCTGGGAAGCAGAAGTGTTCACATTGCTTCACAAGAATCGCTTTTGTGCAGAAAACACTAACACTTGTTCAGAAGGAAAGAAAGCACAGAGCCCCAGATTTTATGTTGTCCTGGTGAGCTTGCAGAGCACTGGGGAAAGGGAAACAGAGAATTCCTTGCTAGCACCTTCTCTGTGCCTGGGAAGCAGAAGTGTTCACATTGCTTCGCAAGAATCGCTTTTGTGCAGAAAACAGTAACACTTGTTCAGAACGAAAGAAAGCACAGAGCCCCAGATTCTATGTTGTCCTGGAGAGCTTGCAGAGCACTGGGGAAAGGCAGGCAGAGAATTCCTTGCTAGCACCTTCTCTGTGCCTGGGAAGCAGAAGTGTTCACATTGCTTCGCAAGAATCGCTTTTGTGCAGAAAACACTAACACTTGTTCAGAAGGAAAGAAAGCACAGAGCCCCAGATTCTATGTTGTCCTGGAGAGCTTGCAGAGCACTGGGGAAAGGCAGGCAGAGAATTCCCTGATAGCACCTTCTCTGTGCCTGTTCACATTGCTTCGCAGAATCGCTTTTGTGCAGAAAACAGTAACACTTGTTCAGAAGGAAAGAAAGCACAGAGCCCCAGATTTTATGTTGTCCTGGAGAGCTTGCAGAGCACTGGGGAAAGGCAGGCAGAGAATTCCTTGCTAGCACCTTCTCTGTGCCTGGGAAGCAGAAGTGTTCACATTGCTTCGCAGAATTGCTTTTGTGCAGAAAACAGTAACACTTGTTCAGAAGGAAAGAAAGCACAGAACTCCAGATTTGCTGTTGTCCTGGAGAGCTTGCAGAGCACTGGGGAAAGGCAGGCAGAGAATTCCCTGATAGCACCTTCTCTGTGCCTGGGAAGCAGAAGTGTTCACATTGCTTCGCAAGAATCGCTTTTGTGCAGAAAACAGTAACACTTGTTCAGAAGGAAAGAAAGCACAGAGCCCCAGATTCTATGTTGTCCTGGAGAGCTTGCAGAGCACTGGGGAAAGGCAGGCAGAGAATTCCCTGATAGCACCTTCTCTGTGCCTGGGAAGCAGAAGTGTTCACATTGCTTCGCAAGAATCGCTTTTGTGCAGAAAACAGTAACACTTGTTCAGAACGAAAAAAAGCACAGAGCCCCAGATTCTATGTTGTCCTGGAGAGCTTGCAGAGCACTGGGGAAAGGAAGGCAGAGAATTCCCTGATAGCACCTTCTCTGTGCCTGTTCACATTGCTTTGCAGAATCGTTTTTGTGCAGAAAACACTAACACTTGTTCAGAAGGAAAGAAAGCACAGAGCCCCAGATTTTATGTTGTCCTGGAGAGCTTGCAGAGCACTGGGGAAAGGCAGGCAGAGAATTCCTTGCTAGCACCTTCTCTGTGCCTGGGAAGCAGAAGTGTTCACATTGCTTCGCAAGAATCGCTTTTGTGCAGAAAACACTAACACTTGTTCAGAACGAAAGAAAGCACAGAGCCCCAGATTTTATGTTGTCCTGGAGAGCTTGCAGAGCACTGGGGAAAGGCAAACAGAGAATTCCTTGCTAGCACCTTCTCTGTGCCTGGGAAGCAGAAGTGTTCACATTGCTTCGCAGAATCGCTTTTGTGCAGAAAACAGTAACACTTCTTCAGAACGAAAGAAAGAACAGAGCCCCAGATTTTATGTTGTCCTGGAGAGCTTGCACAGCACTGGGGAAAGGCAGGCAGAGAATTCCCTGCTAGCACCTTCTCTGTGCCTGTTCACATTGCTTCGCAGAATCGCTTTTGTGCAGAAAACAGTAACACTTGTTCAGAATGAAAGAAAGCAAAGAGCCCCAGATATTATGTTGCCCTGGAGAGCTTGCAGAGCACTGGGGAAAGGCAGGCAGAGAATTCCCTGATAGCACCTTCTCTGTGCCTGTTCACATTGCTTCGCAGAATCGCTTTTGTGCAGAAAACACTAACACTTGTTCAGAAGGAAAGAAAGCACAGAGCCCCAGATTCTATGTTGTCCTGGAGAGCTTGCAGAGCACTGGGGACAGGCAGGCAGAGAATTCCCTGATAGCACCTTCTCTGTGCCTGTTCACATTGCTTCGCAGAATCGCTTTTGTGCAGAAAACAGTAACACTTGTTCAGAAGGAAAGAAAGCACAGAGCCCCAGATTCTATGTTGTCCTGGAGAGCTTGCAGAGCACTGGGGAAAGGCAGGCAGAGAATTCCTTGCTAGCACCTTCTCTGTGCCTGGGAAGCAGAAGTGTTCACATTGCTTCGCAGAATTGCTTTTGTGCAGAAAACAGTAACACTTGTTCAGAAGGAAAGAAAGCACAGAACTCCAGATTTGCTGTTGTCCTGGAGAGCTTGCAGAGCACTGGGGAAAGGCAGGCAGAGAATTCCCTGCTAGCACCTTCTCTGTGCCTGTTCACATTGCTTCGCAGAATCGCTTTTGTGCAGACAACACTAACAATTGTTCAGAAGGAAAGAAAGCACAGAGCCCCAGATTTTATGTTGTCCTGGAGAGCTTGCAGAGCACTGGGGAAAGGCAGGCAGAGAATTCCCTGATAGCACCTTCTCTGTGCCTGTTCACATTGCTTCGCAGAATCGCTTTTGTGCAGAAAACAGTAACACTTGTTCAGAATGAAAGAAAGCAAAGAGCCCCAGATATTATGTTGCCCTGGAGAGCTTGCAGAGCACTGGGGAAAGGCAGGCAGAGAATTCCCTGATAGCACCTTCTCTGTGCCTGTTCACATTGCTTCGCAGAATCGCTTTTGTGCAGAAAACACTAACACTTGTTCAGAAGGAAAGAAAGCACAGAGCCCCAGATTTTATGTTGTCCTGGAGAGCTTGCAGAGCACTGGGGAAAGGCAGGCAGAGAATTCCTTGCTAGCACCTTCTCTGTGCCTGGGAAGCAGAAGTGTTCACATTGCTTCACAAGAATCGCTTTTGTGCAGAAAACAGTAACACTTGTTCAGAAGGAAAGAAAGCACAGAGCCCCAGATTTTATGTTGTCCTGGAGAGCTTGCAGAGCACTGGGGAAAGAGAAACAGAGAATTCCTTGCTAGCACCTTCTCTGTGCCTGGGAAGCAGAAGTGTTCACATTGCTTCGCAAGAATCGCTTTTGTGCAGAAAACAGTAACACTTGTTCAGAACGAAAGAAAGCACAGAGCCCCAGATTTGCTGTTGTCCTGGAGAGCTTGCAGAGCACTGGGGAAAGGCAGGCAGAGAATTACCTGCTAGCACCTTCTCTGTGCCTGGGAAGCAGAAGTGTTCACATTGCTTCGCACAATCGCTTTTGTGCAGAAAACAGTAACACTTGTTCAGAAGGAAAGAAAGCACAGAGCCCCAGATTCTATGTTGTCCTGGAGAGCTTGCAGAGCACTGGGGAAAGGCAGGCAGAGAATTCCCTGCTAGCACCTTCTCTGTGCCTGTTCACATTGCTTCGCAGAATCGCTTTTGTGCAGACAACACTAACAATTGTTCAGAAGGAAAGAAAGCACAGAGCCCCAGATTTTATGTTGTCCTGGAGAGCTTGCAGAGCACTGGGGAAAGGCAGGCAGAGAATTCCCTGATAGCACCTTCTCTGTGCCTGTTCACATTGCTTCGCAGAATCGCTTTTGTGCAGAAAACAGTAACACTTGTTCAGAAGGAAAGAAAGCACAGAGCCCCAGATTTTATGTTGTCCTGGAGAGCTTGCAGAGCACTGGGGAAAGGCAGGCAGAGAATTCCCTGATAGCACCTTCTCTGTGCCTGTTCACATTGCTTCGCAGAATCGCTTTTGTGCAGAAAACAGTAACACTTGTTCAGAAGGAAAGAAAGCACAGAGCCCCAGATTTTATGTTGTCCTGGAGAGCTTGCAGAGCACTGGGGACAGGCAGGCAGAGAATTCCCTGCTAGCACCTTCTCTGTGCCTGTTCACATTGCTTCGCACAATCGCTTTTGTGCAGAAAACAGTAACACTTGTTCAGAACGAAAGAAAGCACAGAGCCCCAGATTCTATGTTGTCCTGGAGAGCTTGCAGAGCACTGGGGAAAGGCAGGCAGAGAATTCCCTGATAGCACCTTCTCTGTGCCTGGGAAGCAGAAGTGTTCACATTGCTTCGCAAGAATCGCTTTTGTGCAGAAAACAGTAACACTTGTTCAGAACGAAAGAAAGCACAGAGCCCCAGATTCTATGTTGTCCTGGAGAGCTTGCAGAGCACTGGGGAAAGGCAGGCAGAGAATTCCCTGATAGCACCTTCTCTGTGCCTGGGAAGCAGAAGTGTTCACATTGCTTCGCAAGAATCGCTTTTGTGCAGAAAACACTAACACTTGTTCAGAAGGAAAGAAAGCACAGAGCCCCAGATTCTATGTTGTCCTGGAGAGCTTGCAGAGCACTGGGGAAAGGCAGGCAGAGAATTCCTTGCTAGCACCTTCTCTGTGCCTGGGAAGCAGAAGTGTTCACATTGCTTCACAAGAATCGCTTTTGTGCAGAAAACACTAACACTTGTTCAGAAGGAAAGAAAGCACAGAGCCCCAGATTTTATGTTGTCCTGGAGAGCTTGCAGAGCACTGGGGAAAGGCAGGCAGAGAATTCCTTGCTAGCACCTTCTCTGTGCCTGGGAAGCAGAAGTGTTCACATTGCTTCGCAAGAATCGCTTTTGTGCAGAAAACACTAACACTTGTTCAGAACGAAAGAAAGCACAGAGCCCCAGATTTTATGTTGTCCTGGAGAGCTTGCAGAGCACTGGGGAAAGGCAGGCAGAGAATTCCTTGCTAGCACCTTCTCTGTGCCTGGGAAGCAGAAGTGTTCACATTGCTTCGCAGAATCGCTTTTGTGCAGAAAACAGTAACACTTCTTCAGAACGAAAGAAAGAACAGAGCCCCAGATTTTATGTTGTCCTGGAGAGCTTGCACAGCACTGGGGAAAGGCAGGCAGAGAATTCCCTGATAGCACCTTCTCTGTGCCTGTTCACATTGCTTCGCAGAATCGCTTTTGTGCAGAAAACAGTAACACTTGTTCAGAATGAAAGAAAGCAAAGAGCCCCAGATATTATGTTGCCCTGGAGAGCTTGCAGAGCACTGGGGAAAGGCAGGCAGAGAATTCCCTGATAGCACCTTCTCTGTGCCTGTTCACATTGCTTCGCAGAATCGCTTTTGTGCAGAAAACACTAACACTTGTTCAGAAGGAAAGAAAGCACAGAGCCCCAGATTCTATGTTGTCCTGGAGAGCTTGCAGAGCACTGGGGAAAGGCAGGCAGAGAATTCCCTGATAGCACCTTCTCTGTGCCTGTTCACATTGCTTCGCAGAATCGCTTTTGTGCAGAAAACAGTAACACTTGTTCAGAAGGAAAGAAAGCACAGAGCCCCAGATTCTATGTTGTCCTGGAGAGCTTGCAGAGCACTGGGGAAAGGCAGGCAGAGAATTCCCTGATAGCACCTTCTCTGTGCCTGTTCACATTGCTTCGCAGAATCGCTTTTGTGCAGAAAACACTAACACTTGTTCAGAAGGAAAGAAAGCACAGAGCCCCAGATTTTATGTTGTCCTGGAGAGCTTGCAGAGCACTGGGGAAAGGGAAACAGAGAATTCCCTGCTAGCACCTTCTCTGTGCCTGGGAAGCAGAAGTGTTCACATTGCTTCGCAAGAATCGCTTTTGTGCAGAAAACAGTAACACTTGTTCAGAAGGAAAGAAAGCACAGAACTCCAGATTTGCTGTTGTCCTGGAGAGCTTGCAGAGCACTGGGGAAAGGCAGGCAGAGAATTCCTTGCTAGCACCTTCTCTGTGCCTGGGAAGCAGAAGTGTTCACATTGCTTCGCAAGAATCGCTTTTGTGCAGAAAACACTAACACTTGTTCAGAACGAAAGAAAGCACAGAGCCCCAGATTTTATGTTGTCCTGGAGAGCTTGCAGAGCACTGGGGAAAGGGAAACAGAGAATTCCTTGCTAGCACCTTCTCTGTGCCTGGGAAGCAGAAGTGTTCACATTGCTTCGCAAGAATCGCTTTTGTGCAGAAAACAGTAACACTTGTTCAGAACGAAAGAAAGCACAGAGCCCCAGATTTTATGTTGTCCTGGAGAGCTTGCAGAGCACTGGGGAAAGGCAGGCAGAGAATTACCTGCTAGCACCTTCTCTGTGCCTGGGAAGCAGAAGTGTTCACATTGCTTCGCACAATCGCTTTTGTGCAGAAAACAGTAACACTTGTTCAGAAGGAAAGAAAGCACAGAGCCCCAGATTCTATGTTGTCCTGGAGAGCTTGCAGAGCACTGGGGAAAGGCAGGCAGAGAATTCCCTGCTAGCACCTTCTCTGTGCCTGTTCACATTGCTTCGCAGAATCGCTTTTGTGCAGACAACACTAACAATTGTTCAGAAGGAAAGAAAGCACAGAGCCCCAGATTTTATGTTGTCCTGGAGAGCTTGCAGAGCACTGGGGAAAGGCAGGCAGAGAATTCCCTGATAGCACCTTCTCTGTGCCTGTTCACATTGCTTCGCAGAATCGCTTTTGTGCAGAAAACAGTAACACTTGTTCAGAAGGAAAGAAAGCACAGAGCCCCAGATTTTATGTTGTCCTGGAGAGCTTGCAGAGCACTGGGGAAAGGCAGGCAGAGAATTCCCTGATAGCACCTTCTCTGTGCCTGTTCACATTGCTTCGCAGAATCGCTTCTGTGCAGAAAACAGTAACACTTGTTCAGAAGGAAAGAAAGCACAGAGCCCCAGATTTTATGTTGTCCTGGAGAGCTTGCAGAGCACTGGGGAAAGGCAGGCAGAGAATTACCTGCTAGCACCTTCTCTGTGCCTGGGAAGCAGAAGTGTTCACATTGCTTCGCAGAATCGCTTTTGTGCAGAAAACTGTAACACTTGTTCATAACGAAAGAAAGCACAGAGCCCCAGATTTTATGTTGTCCTGGAGAGCTTGCAGAGCACTGGGGAAAGGCAGGCAGAGAATTCCCTGATAGCACCTTCTCTGTGCCTGTTCACATTGCTTCGCAGAATCGCTTTTGTGCAGAAAACAGTAACACTTGTTCAGAAGGAAAGAAAGCACAGAGCCCCAGATTTTATGTTGTCCTGGAGAGCTTGCAGAGCACTGGGGAAAGGCAGGCAGAGAATTCCCTGATAGCACCTTCTCTGTGCCTGTTCACATTGCTTCGCAGAATCGCTTCTGTGCAGAAAACAGTAACACTTGTTCAGAAGGAAAGAAAGCACAGAGCCCCAGATTTTATGTTGTCCTGGAGAGCTTGCAGAGCACTGGGGAAAGGCAGGCAGAGAATTACCTGCTAGCACCTTCTCTGTGCCTGGGAAGCAGAAGTGTTCACATTGCTTCGCAGAATCGCTTTTGTGCAGAAAACTGTAACACTTGTTCATAACGAAAGAAAGCACAGAGCCCCAGATTCTATGTTGTCCTGGAGAGCTTGCAGAGCACTGGGGAAAGGCAGGCAGAGAATTCCTTGCTAGCACCTTCTCTGTGCCTGGGAAGCAGAAGTGTTCACATTGCTTCGCAGAATCGCTTTTGTGCAGAAAACAGTAACACTTGTTCAGAACGAAAGAAAGCACAGAGCCCCAGATTTTATGTTGTCCTGGAGAGCTTGCAGAGCACTGGGGAAAGGCAGGCAGAGAATTCCTTGCTAGCACCTTCTCTGTGCCTGGGAAGCAGAAGTGTTCACATTGCTTCGCAAGAATCGCTTTTGTGCAGAAAACACTAACACTTGTTCAGAAGGAAAGAAAGCACAGAGCCCCAGATTTTATGTTGTCCTGGAGAGCTTGCAGAGCACTGGGGAAAGGCAGGCAGAGAATTCCTTGCTAGCACCTTCTCTGTGCCTGGGAAGCAGAAGTGTTCACATTGCTTCACAAGAATCGCTTTTGTGCAGAAAACACTAACACTTGTTCAGAACGAAATAAAGCACAGAGCCCCAGATTTTATGTTGTCCTGGAGAGCTTGCAGAGCACTGGGGAAAGGGAAACAGAGAATTCCTTGCTAGCACCTTCTCTGTGCCTGGGAAGCAGAAGTGTTCACATTGCTTCGCAAGAATCGCTTTTGTGCAGAAAACAGTAACACTTGTTCAGAAGGAAAGAAAGCACAGAGCCCCAGATTCTATGTTGTCCTGGAGAGCTTGCAGAGCACTGGGGAAAGGCAGGCAGAGAATTCCTTGCTAGCACCTTCTCTGTGCCTGGGAAGCAGAAGTGTTCACATTGCTTCGCAAGAATCGCTTTTGTGCAGAAAACACTAACACTTGTTCAGAAGGAAAGAAAGCACAGAGCCCCAGATTCTATGTTGTCCTGGAGAGCTTGCAGAGCACTGGGGAAAGGCAGGCAGAGAATTCCCTGATAGCACCTTCTCTGTGCCTGTTCACATTGCTTCGCAGAATCGCTTTTGTGCAGACAACACTAACAATTGTTCAGAAGGAAAGAAAGCACAGAGCCCCAGATTTTATGTTGTCCTGGAGAGCTTGCAGAGCACTGGGGAAAGGCAGGCAGAGAATTCCCTGATAGCACCTTCTCTGTGCCTGTTCACATTGCTTCGCAGAATCGCTTTTGTGCAGAAAACAGTAACACTTGTTCAGAAGGAAAGAAAGCACAGAGCCCCAGATTTTATGTTGTCCTGGAGAGCTTGCAGAGCACTGGGGAAAGGCAGGCAGAGAATTCCCTGATAGCACCTTCTCTGTGCCTGTTCACATTGCTTCGCAGAATCGCTTCTGTGCAGAAAACAGTAACACTTGTTCAGAAGGAAAGAAAGCACAGAGCCCCAGATTTTATGTTGTCCTGGAGAGCTTGCAGAGCACTGGGGAAAGGCAGGCAGAGAATTACCTGCTAGCACCTTCTCTGTGCCTGGGAAGCAGAAGTGTTCACATTGCTTCGCAGAATCGCTTTTGTGCAGAAAACTGTAACACTTGTTCATAACGAAAGAAAGCACAGAGCCCCAGATTCTATGTTGTCCTGGAGAGCTTGCAGAGCACTGGGGAAAGGCAGGCAGAGAATTCCTTGCTAGCACCTTCTCTGTGCCTGGGAAGCAGAAGTGTTCACATTGCTTCGCAGAATCGCTTTTGTGCAGAAAACAGTAACACTTGTTCAGAACGAAAGAAAGCACAGAGCCCCAGATTTTATGTTGTCCTGGAGAGCTTGCAGAGCACTGGGGAAAGGCAGGCAGAGAATTCCTTGCTAGCACCTTCTCTGTGCCTGGGAAGCAGAAGTGTTCACATTGCTTCGCAAGAATCGCTTTTGTGCAGAAAACACTAACACTTGTTCAGAAGGAAAGAAAGCACAGAGCCCCAGATTTTATGTTGTCCTGGAGAGCTTGCAGAGCACTGGGGAAAGGCAGGCAGAGAATTCCTTGCTAGCACCTTCTCTGTGCCTGGGAAGCAGAAGTGTTCACATTGCTTCACAAGAATCGCTTTTGTGCAGAAAACACTAACACTTGTTCAGAACGAAATAAAGCACAGAGCCCCAGATTTTATGTTGTCCTGGAGAGCTTGCAGAGCACTGGGGAAAGGGAAACAGAGAATTCCTTGCTAGCACCTTCTCTGTGCCTGGGAAGCAGAAGTGTTCACATTGCTTCGCAAGAATCGCTTTTGTGCAGAAAACAGTAACACTTGTTCAGAACGAAAGAAAGCACAGAGCCCCAGATTCTATGTTGTCCTGGAGAGCTTGCAGAGCACTGGGGAAAGGCAGGCAGAGAATTCCTTGCTAGCACCTTCTCTGTGCCTGGGAAGCAGAAGTGTTCACATTGCTTCGCAAGAATCGCTTTTGTGCAGAAAACAGTAACACTTGTTCAGAACGAAAGAAAGCACAGAGCCCCAGATTCTATGTTGTCCTGGAGAGCTTGCAGAGCACTGGGGAAAGGCAGGCAGAGAATTCCCTGATAGCACCTTCTCTGTGCCTGTTCACATTGCTTCGCAGAATCGCTTTTGTGCAGAAAACAGTAACACTTGTTCAGAAGGAAAGAAAGCACAGAGCCCCAGATTCTATGTTGTCCTGGAGAGCTTGCAGAGCACTGGGGAAAGGCAGGCAGAGAATTCCCTGATAGCACCTTCTCTGTGCCTGTTCACATTGCTTCGCAGAATCGCTTTTGTGCAGAAAACACTAACACTTGTTCAGAAGGAAAGAAAGCACAGAGCCCCAGATTTTATGTTGTCCTGGAGAGCTTGCAGAGCACTGGGGAAAGGGAAACAGAGAATTCCCTGCTAGCACCTTCTCTGTGCCTGGGAAGCAGAAGTGTTCACATTGCTTCGCAAGAATCGCTTTTGTGCAGAAAACAGTAACACTTGTTCAGAAGGAAAGAAAGCACAGAACTCCAGATTTGCTGTTGTCCTGGAGAGCTTGCAGAGCACTGGGGAAAGGCAGGCAGAGAATTCCTTGCTAGCACCTTCTCTGTGCCTGGGAAGCAGAAGTGTTCACATTGCTTCGCAAGAATCGCTTTTGTGCAGAAAACACTAACACTTGTTCAGAACGAAAGAAAGCACAGAGCCCCAGATTTTATGTTGTCCTGGAGAGCTTGCAGAGCACTGGGGAAAGGGAAACAGAGAATTCCTTGCTAGCACCTTCTCTGTGCCTGGGAAGCAGAAGTGTTCACATTGCTTCGCAAGAATCGCTTTTGTGCAGAAAACAGTAACACTTGTTCAGAACGAAAGAAAGCACAGAGCCCCAGATTTTATGTTGTCCTGGAGAGCTTGCAGAGCACTGGGGAAAGGCAGGCAGAGAATTACCTGCTAGCACCTTCTCTGTGCCTGGGAAGCAGAAGTGTTCACATTGCTTCGCACAATCGCTTTTGTGCAGAAAACAGTAACACTTGTTCAGAAGGAAAGAAAGCACAGAGCCCCAGATTCTATGTTGTCCTGGAGAGCTTGCAGAGCACTGGGGAAAGGCAGGCAGAGAATTCCCTGCTAGCACCTTCTCTGTGCCTGTTCACATTGCTTCGCAGAATCGCTTTTGTGCAGACAACACTAACAATTGTTCAGAAGGAAAGAAAGCACAGAGCCCCAGATTTTATGTTGTCCTGGAGAGCTTGCAGAGCACTGGGGAAAGGCAGGCAGAGAATTCCCTGATAGCACCTTCTCTGTGCCTGTTCACATTGCTTCGCAGAATCGCTTTTGTGCAGAAAACAGTAACACTTGTTCAGAAGGAAAGAAAGCACAGAGCCCCAGATTTTATGTTGTCCTGGAGAGCTTGCAGAGCACTGGGGAAAGGCAGGCAGAGAATTCCCTGATAGCACCTTCTCTGTGCCTGTTCACATTGCTTCGCAGAATCGCTTCTGTGCAGAAAACAGTAACACTTGTTCAGAAGGAAAGAAAGCACAGAGCCCCAGATTTTATGTTGTCCTGGAGAGCTTGCAGAGCACTGGGGAAAGGCAGGCAGAGAATTACCTGCTAGCACCTTCTCTGTGCCTGGGAAGCAGAAGTGTTCACATTGCTTCGCAGAATCGCTTTTGTGCAGAAAACTGTAACACTTGTTCATAACGAAAGAAAGCACAGAGCCCCAGATTTTATGTTGTCCTGGAGAGCTTGCAGAGCACTGGGGAAAGGCAGGCAGAGAATTCCCTGATAGCACCTTCTCTGTGCCTGTTCACATTGCTTCGCAGAATCGCTTTTGTGCAGAAAACAGTAACACTTGTTCAGAAGGAAAGAAAGCACAGAGCCCCAGATTTTATGTTGTCCTGGAGAGCTTGCAGAGCACTGGGGAAAGGCAGGCAGAGAATTCCCTGATAGCACCTTCTCTGTGCCTGTTCACATTGCTTCGCAGAATCGCTTCTGTGCAGAAAACAGTAACACTTGTTCAGAAGGAAAGAAAGCACAGAGCCCCAGATTTTATGTTGTCCTGGAGAGCTTGCAGAGCACTGGGGAAAGGCAGGCAGAGAATTACCTGCTAGCACCTTCTCTGTGCCTGGGAAGCAGAAGTGTTCACATTGCTTCGCAGAATCGCTTTTGTGCAGAAAACTGTAACACTTGTTCATAACGAAAGAAAGCACAGAGCCCCAGATTCTATGTTGTCCTGGAGAGCTTGCAGAGCACTGGGGAAAGGCAGGCAGAGAATTCCTTGCTAGCACCTTCTCTGTGCCTGGGAAGCAGAAGTGTTCACATTGCTTCGCAGAATCGCTTTTGTGCAGAAAACAGTAACACTTGTTCAGAACGAAAGAAAGCACAGAGCCCCAGATTTTATGTTGTCCTGGAGAGCTTGCAGAGCACTGGGGAAAGGCAGGCAGAGAATTCCTTGCTAGCACCTTCTCTGTGCCTGGGAAGCAGAAGTGTTCACATTGCTTCGCAAGAATCGCTTTTGTGCAGAAAACACTAACACTTGTTCAGAAGGAAAGAAAGCACAGAGCCCCAGATTTTATGTTGTCCTGGAGAGCTTGCAGAGCACTGGGGAAAGGCAGGCAGAGAATTCCTTGCTAGCACCTTCTCTGTGCCTGGGAAGCAGAAGTGTTCACATTGCTTCACAAGAATCGCTTTTGTGCAGAAAACACTAACACTTGTTCAGAACGAAATAAAGCACAGAGCCCCAGATTTTATGTTGTCCTGGAGAGCTTGCAGAGCACTGGGGAAAGGGAAACAGAGAATTCCTTGCTAGCACCTTCTCTGTGCCTGGGAAGCAGAAGTGTTCACATTGCTTCGCAAGAATCGCTTTTGTGCAGAAAACAGTAACACTTGTTCAGAAGGAAAGAAAGCACAGAGCCCCAGATTCTATGTTGTCCTGGAGAGCTTGCAGAGCACTGGGGAAAGGCAGGCAGAGAATTCCTTGCTAGCACCTTCTCTGTGCCTGGGAAGCAGAAGTGTTCACATTGCTTCGCAAGAATCGCTTTTGTGCAGAAAACACTAACACTTGTTCAGAAGGAAAGAAAGCACAGAGCCCCAGATTCTATGTTGTCCTGGAGAGCTTGCAGAGCACTGGGGAAAGGCAGGCAGAGAATTCCCTGATAGCACCTTCTCTGTGCCTGTTCACATTGCTTCGCAGAATCGCTTTTGTGCAGACAACACTAACAATTGTTCAGAAGGAAAGAAAGCACAGAGCCCCAGATTTTATGTTGTCCTGGAGAGCTTGCAGAGCACTGGGGAAAGGCAGGCAGAGAATTCCCTGATAGCACCTTCTCTGTGCCTGTTCACATTGCTTCGCAGAATCGCTTTTGTGCAGAAAACAGTAACACTTGTTCAGAAGGAAAGAAAGCACAGAGCCCCAGATTTTATGTTGTCCTGGAGAGCTTGCAGAGCACTGGGGAAAGGCAGGCAGAGAATTCCCTGATAGCACCTTCTCTGTGCCTGTTCACATTGCTTCGCAGAATCGCTTCTGTGCAGAAAACAGTAACACTTGTTCAGAAGGAAAGAAAGCACAGAGCCCCAGATTTTATGTTGTCCTGGAGAGCTTGCAGAGCACTGGGGAAAGGCAGGCAGAGAATTACCTGCTAGCACCTTCTCTGTGCCTGGGAAGCAGAAGTGTTCACATTGCTTCGCAGAATCGCTTTTGTGCAGAAAACTGTAACACTTGTTCATAACGAAAGAAAGCACAGAGCCCCAGATTCTATGTTGTCCTGGAGAGCTTGCAGAGCACTGGGGAAAGGCAGGCAGAGAATTCCTTGCTAGCACCTTCTCTGTGCCTGGGAAGCAGAAGTGTTCACATTGCTTCGCAGAATCGCTTTTGTGCAGAAAACAGTAACACTTGTTCAGAACGAAAGAAAGCACAGAGCCCCAGATTTTATGTTGTCCTGGAGAGCTTGCAGAGCACTGGGGAAAGGCAGGCAGAGAATTCCTTGCTAGCACCTTCTCTGTGCCTGGGAAGCAGAAGTGTTCACATTGCTTCGCAAGAATCGCTTTTGTGCAGAAAACACTAACACTTGTTCAGAAGGAAAGAAAGCACAGAGCCCCAGATTTTATGTTGTCCTGGAGAGCTTGCAGAGCACTGGGGAAAGGCAGGCAGAGAATTCCTTGCTAGCACCTTCTCTGTGCCTGGGAAGCAGAAGTGTTCACATTGCTTCACAAGAATCGCTTTTGTGCAGAAAACACTAACACTTGTTCAGAACGAAATAAAGCACAGAGCCCCAGATTTTATGTTGTCCTGGAGAGCTTGCAGAGCACTGGGGAAAGGGAAACAGAGAATTCCTTGCTAGCACCTTCTCTGTGCCTGGGAAGCAGAAGTGTTCACATTGCTTCGCAAGAATCGCTTTTGTGCAGAAAACAGTAACACTTGTTCAGAACGAAAGAAAGCACAGAGCCCCAGATTCTATGTTGTCCTGGAGAGCTTGCAGAGCACTGGGGAAAGGCAGGCAGAGAATTCCTTGCTAGCACCTTCTCTGTGCCTGGGAAGCAGAAGTGTTCACATTGCTTCGCAAGAATCGCTTTTGTGCAGAAAACACTAACACTTGTTCAGAAGGAAAGAAAGCACAGAGCCCCAGATTCTATGTTGTCCTGGAGAGCTTGCAGAGCACTGGGGAAAGGCAGGCAGAGAATTCCCTGATAGCACCTTCTCTGTGCCTGTTCACATTGCTTCGCAGAATCGCTTTTGTGCAGAAAACAGTAACACTTGTTCAGAAGGAAAGAAAGCACAGAGCCCCAGATTTTATGTTGTCCTGGAGAGCTTGCAGAGCACTGGGGAAAGGCAGGCAGAGAATTCCTTGCTAGCACCTTCTCTGTGCCTGGGAAGCAGAAGTGTTCACATTGCTTCGCAGAATTGCTTTTGTGCAGAAAACAGTAACACTTGTTCAGAAGGAAAGAAAGCACAGAACTCCAGATTTGCTGTTGTCCTGGAGAGCTTGCAGAGCACTGGGGAAAGGCAGGCAGAGAATTCCCTGATAGCACCTTCTCTGTGCCTGGGAAGCAGAAGTGTTCACATTGCTTCGCAAGAATCGCTTTTGTGCAGAAAACAGTAACACTTGTTCAGAACGAAAGAAAGCACAGAGCCCCAGATTCTATGTTGTCCTGGAGAGCTTGCAGAGCACTGGGGAAAGGCAGGCAGAGAATTCCCTGATAGCACCTTCTCTGTGGCTGGGAAGCAGAAGTGTTCACATTGCTTCGCAAGAATCGCTTTTGTGCAGAAAACAGTAACACTTGTTCAGAACGAAAGAAAGCACACAGCCCCAGATTCTATGTTGTCCTGGAGAGCTTGCAGAGCACTGGGGAAAGGAAGGCAGAGAATTCCCTGATAGCACCTTCTCTGTGCCTGTTCACATTGCTTTGCAGAATCGTTTTTGTGCAGAAAACACTAACACTTGTTCAGAAGGAAAGAAAGCACAGAGCCCCAGATTTTATGTTGTCCTGGAGAGCTTGCAGAGCACTGGGGAAAGGCAGGCAGAGAATTCCTTGCTAGCACCTTCTCTGTGCCTGGGAAGCAGAAGTGTTCACATTGCTTCGCAAGAATCGCTTTTGTGCAGAAAACACTAACACTTGTTCAGAACGAAAGAAAGCACAGAGCCCCAGATTTTATGTTGTCCTGGAGAGCTTGCAGAGCACTGGGGAAAGGCAAACAGAGAATTCCTTGCTAGCACCTTCTCTGTGCCTGGGAAGCAGAAGTGTTCACATTGCTTCGCAGAATCGCTTTTGTGCAGAAAACAGTAACACTTCTTCAGAACGAAAGAAAGAACAGAGCCCCAGATTTTATGTTGTCCTGGAGAGCTTGCACAGCACTGGGGAAAGGCAGGCAGAGAATTCCCTGCTAGCACCTTCTCTGTGCCTGTTCACATTGCTTCGCAGAATCGCTTTTGTGCAGAAAACAGTAACACTTGTTCAGAATGAAAGAAAGCAAAGAGCCCCAGATATTATGTTGCCCTGGAGAGCTTGCAGAGCACTGGGGAAAGGCAGGCAGAGAATTCCCTGATAGCACCTTCTCTGTGCCTGTTCACATTGCTTCGCAGAATCGCTTTTGTGCAGAAAACACTAACACTTGTTCAGAAGGAAAGAAAGCACAGAGCCCCAGATTCTATGTTGTCCTGGAGAGCTTGCAGAGCACTGGGGACAGGCAGGCAGAGAATTCCCTGATAGCACCTTCTCTGTGCCTGTTCACATTGCTTCGCAGAATCGCTTTTGTGCAGAAAACAGTAACACTTGTTCAGAAGGAAAGAAAGCACAGAGCCCCAGATTCTATGTTGTCCTGGAGAGCTTGCAGAGCACTGGGGAAAGGCAGGCAGAGAATTCCTTGCTAGCACCTTCTCTGTGCCTGGGAAGCAGAAGTGTTCACATTGCTTCGCAGAATTGCTTTTGTGCAGAAAACAGTAACACTTGTTCAGAAGGAAAGAAAGCACAGAACTCCAGATTTGCTGTTGTCCTGGAGAGCTTGCAGAGCACTGGGGAAAGGCAGGCAGAGAATTCCTTGCTAGCACCTTCTCTGTGCCTGGGAAGCAGAAGTGTTCACATTGCTTCACAAGAATCGCTTTTGTGCAGAAAACACTAACACTTGTTCAGAACGAAAGAAAGCACAGAGCCCCAGATTTTATGTTGTCCTGGAGAGCTTGCAGAGCACTGGGGAAAGGGAAACAGAGAATTCCTTGCTAGCACCTTCTCTGTGCCTGGGAAGCAGAAGTGTTCACATTGCTTCGCAAGAATCGCTTTTGTGCAGAAAACAGTAACACTTGTTCAGAACAAAAGAAAGCACAGAGCCCCAGATTTTATGTTGTCCTGGAGAGCTTGCAGAGCACTGGGGAAAGGCAGGCAGAGAATTACCTGCTAGCACCTTCTCTGTGCCTGGGAAGCAGAAGTGTTCACATTGCTTCGCACAATCGCTTTTGTGCAGAAAACAGTAACACTTGTTCAGAAGGAAAGAAAGCACAGAGCCCCAGATTCTATGTTGTCCTGGAGAGCTTGCAGAGCACTGGGGAAAGGCAGGCAGAGAATTCCCTGCTAGCACCTTCTCTGTGCCTGTTCACATTGCTTCGCAGAATCGCTTTTGTGCAGACAACACTAACAATTGTTCAGAAGGAAAGAAAGCACAGAGCCCCAGATTTTATGTTGTCCTGGAGAGCTTGCAGAGCACTGGGGAAAGGCAGGCAGAGAATTCCCTGATAGCACCTTCTCTGTGCCTGTTCACATTGCTTCGCAGAATCGCTTTTGTGCAGAAAACAGTAACACTTGTTCAGAATGAAAGAAAGCAAAGAGCCCCAGATATTATGTTGCCCTGGAGAGCTTGCAGAGCACTGGGGAAAGGCAGGCAGAGAATTCCCTGATAGCACCTTCTCTGTGCCTGTTCACATTGCTTCGCAGAATCGCTTTTGTGCAGAAAACACTAACACTTGTTCAGAAGGAAAGAAAGCACAGAGCCCCAGATTCTATGTTGTCCTGGAGAGCTTGCAGAGCACTGGGGAAAGGCAGGCAGAGAATTCCCTGATAGCACCTTCTCTGTGCCTGTTCACATTGCTTCGCAGAATCGCTTTTGTGCAGAAAACAGTAACACTTGTTCAGAAGGAAAGAAAGCACAGAGCCCCAGATTCTATGTTGTCCTGGAGAGCTTGCAGAGCACTGGGGAAAGGCAGGCAGAGAATTCCTTGATAGCACCTTCTCTGTGCCTGTTCACATTGCTTCGCAGAATCGCTTTTGTGCAGAAAACACTAACACTTGTTCAGAAGGAAAGAAAGCACAGAGCCCCAGATTTTATGTTGTCCTGGAGAGCTTGCAGAGCACTGGGGAAAGGCAGGCAGAGAATTCCTTGCTAGCACCTTCTCTGTGCCTGGGAAGCAGAAGTGTTCACATTGCTTCGCAGAATTGCTTTTGTGCAGAAAACAGTAACACTTGTTCAGAAGGAAAGAAAGCACAGAACTCCAGATTTGCTGTTGTCCTGGAGAGCTTGCAGAGCACTGGGGAAAGGCAGGCAGAGAATTCCTTGCTAGCACCTTCTCTGTGCCTGGGAAGCAGAAGTGTTCACATTGCTTCACAAGAATCGCTTTTGTGCAGAAAACACTAACACTTGTTCAGAACGAAAGAAAGCACAGAGCCCCAGATTTTATGTTGTCCTGGAGAGCTTGCAGAGCACTGGGGAAAGGGAAACAGAGAATTCCTTGCTAGCACCTTCTCTGTGCCTGGGAAGCAGAAGTGTTCACATTGCTTCGCAAGAATCGCTTTTGTGCAGAAAACAGTAACACTTGTTCAGAACGAAAGAAAGCACAGAGCCCCAGATTTTATGTTGTCCTGGAGAGCTTGCAGAGCACTGGGGAAAGGCAGGCAGAGAATTACCTGCTAGCACCTTCTCTGTGCCTGGGAAGCAGAAGTGTTCACATTGCTTCGCACAATCGCTTTTGTGCAGAAAACAGTAACACTTGTTCAGAACGAAAGAAAGCACAGAGCCCCAGATTCTATGTTGTCCTGGAGAGCTTGCAGAGCACTGGGGAAAGGCAGGCAGAGAATTCCCTGCTAGCACCTTCTCTGTGCCTGTTCACATTGCTTCGCAGAATCGCTTTTGTGCAGACAACACTAACAATTGTTCAGAAGGAAAGAAAGCACAGAGCCCCAGATTTTATGTTGTCCTGGAGAGCTTGCAGAGCACTGGGGAAAGGCAGGCAGAGAATTCCCTGATAGCACCTTCTCTGTGCCTGTTCACATTGCTTCGCAGAATCGCTTTTGTGCAGAAAACAGTAACACTTGTTCAGAAGGAAAGAAAGCACAGAGCCCCAGATTTTATGTTGTCCTGGAGAGCTTGCAGAGCACTGGGGAAAGGCAGGCAGAGAATTCCCTGATAGCACCTTCTCTGTGCCTGTTCACATTGCTTCGCAGAATAGCTTTTGTGCAGAAAACACTAACACTTGTTCAGAAGGAAAGAAAGCACAGAGCCCCAGATTTTATGTTGTCCTGGAGAGCTTGCAGAGCACTGGGGAAAGGCAGGCAGAGAATTCCCTGCTAGCACCTTCTCTGTGCCTGGGAAGCAGAAGTGTTCACATTGCTTCGCAAGAATCGCTTTTGTGCAGAAAACAGTAACACTTGTTCAGAACGAAAGAAAGCACAGAGCCCCAGATTTTATGTTGTCCTGGAGAGCTTGCAGAGCACTGGGGAAAGGCAGGCAGAGAATTACCTGCTAGCACCTTCTCTGTGCCTGGGAAGCAGAAGTGTTCACATTGCTTCGCACAATCGCTTTTGTGCAGAAAACAGTAACACTTGTTCAGAAGGAAAGAAAGCACAGAGCCCCAGATTCTATGTTGTCCTGGAGAGCTTGCAGAGCACTGGGGAAAGGCAGGCAGAGAATTCCCTGCTAGCACCTTCTCTGTGCCTGTTCACATTGCTTCGCAGAATCGCTTTTGTGCAGACAACACTAACAATTGTTCAGAAGGAAAGAAAGCACAGAGCCCCAGATTTTATGTTGTCCTGGAGAGCTTGCAGAGCACTGGGGAAAGGCAGGCAGAGAATTCCCTGATAGCACCTTCTCTGTGCCTGTTCACATTGCTTCGCAGAATCGCTTTTGTGCAGAAAACAGTAACACTTGTTCAGAATGAAAGAAAGCAAAGAGCCCCAGATATTATGTTGCCCTGGAGAGCTTGCAGAGCACTGGGGAAAGGCAGGCAGAGAATTCCCTGATAGCACCTTCTCTGTGCCTGTTCACATTGCTTCGCAGAATCGCTTTTGTGCAGAAAACACTAACACTTGTTCAGAAGGAAAGAAAGCACAGAGCCCCAGATTCTATGTTGTCCTGGAGAGCTTGCAGAGCACTGGGGACAGGCAGGCAGAGAATTCCCTGATAGCACCTTCTCTGTGCCTGTTCACATTGCTTCGCAGAATCGCTTTTGTGCAGAAAACAGTAACACTTGTTCAGAAGGAAAGAAAGCACAGAGCCCCAGATTCTATGTTGTCCTGGAGAGCTTGCAGAGCACTGGGGAAAGGCAGGCAGAGAATTCCTTGATAGCACCTTCTCTGTGCCTGTTCACATTGCTTCGCAGAATCGCTTTTGTGCAGAAAACAGTAACACTTGTTCAGAAGGAAAGAAAGCACAGAGCCCCAGATTTTATGTTGTCCTGGAGAGCTTGCAGAGCACTGGGGAAAGGCAGGCAGAGAATTCCTTGCTAGCACCTTCTCTGTGCCTGGGAAGCAGAAGTGTTCACATTGCTTCGCAGAATTGCTTTTGTGCAGAAAACAGTAACGCTTGTTCAGAAGGAAAGAAAGCACAGAACTCCAGATTTGCTGTTGTCCTGGAGAGCTTGCAGAGCACTGGGGAAAGGCAGGCAGAGAATTCCTTGCTAGCACCTTCTCTGTGCCTGGGAAGCAGAAGTGTTCACATTGCTTCACAAGAATCGCTTTTGTGCAGAAAACACTAACACTTGTTCAGAACGAAAGAAAGCACAGAGCCCCAGATTTTATGTTGTCCTGGAGAGCTTGCAGAGCACTGGGGAAAGGGAAACAGAGAATTCCTTGCTAGCACCTTCTCTGTGCCTGGGAAGCAGAAGTGTTCACATTGCTTCGCAAGAATCGCTTTTGTGCAGAAAACAGTAACACTTGTTCAGAACGAAAGAAAGCACAGAGCCCCAGATTTTATGTTGTCCTGGAGAGCTTGCAGAGCACTGGGGAAAGGCAGGCAGAGAATTACCTGATAGCACCTTCTCTGTGCCTGGGAAGCAGAAGTGTTCACATTGCTTCGCACAATCGCTTTTGTGCAGAAAACAGTAACACTTGTTCAGAAGGAAAGAAAGCACAGAGCCCCAGATTTTATGTTGTCCTGGAGAGCTTGCAGAGCACTGGGGAAAGGCAGGCAGAGAATTCCCTGATAGCACCTTCTCTGTGCCTGTTCACATTGCTTCGCAGAATAGCTTTTGTGCAGAAAACACTAACACTTGTTCAGAAGGAAAGAAAGCACAGAGCCCCAGATTTTATGTTGTCCTGGAGAGCTTGCAGAGCACTGGGGAAAGGCAGGCAGAGAATTCCCTGCTAGCACCTTCTCTGTGCCTGGGAAGCAGAAGTGTTCACATTGCTTCGCAAGAATCGCTTTTGTGCAGAAAACAGTAACACTTGTTCAGAACGAAAGAAAGCACAGAGCCCCAGATTTTATGTTGTCCTGGAGAGCTTGCAGAGCACTGGGGAAAGGCAGGCAGAGAATTACCTGCTAGCACCTTCTCTGTGCCTGGGAAGCAGAAGTGTTCACATTGCTTCGCACAATCGCTTTTGTGCAGAAAACAGTAACACTTGTTCAGAAGGAAAGAAAGCACAGAGCCCCAGATTCTATGTTGTCCTGGAGAGCTTGCAGAGCACTGGGGAAAGGCAGGCAGAGAATTCCCTGCTAGCACCTTCTCTGTGCCTGTTCACATTGCTTCGCAGAATCGCTTTTGTGCAGACAACACTAACAATTGTTCAGAAGGAAAGAAAGCACAGAGCCCCAGATTTTATGTTGTCCTGGAGAGCTTGCAGAGCACTGGGGAAAGGCAGGCAGAGAATTCCCTGATAGCACCTTCTCTGTGCCTGTTCACATTGCTTCGCAGAATCGCTTTTGTGCAGAAAACAGTAACACTTGTTCAGAATGAAAGAAAGCAAAGAGCCCCAGATATTATGTTGCCCTGGAGAGCTTGCAGAGCACTGGGGAAAGGCAGGCAGAGAATTCCCTGATAGCACCTTCTCTGTGCCTGTTCACATTGCTTCGCAGAATCGCTTTTGTGCAGAAAACACTAACACTTGTTCAGAAGGAAAGAAAGCACAGAGCCCCAGATTCTATGTTGTCCTGGAGAGCTTGCAGAGCACTGGGGACAGGCAGGCAGAGAATTCCCTGATAGCACCTTCTCTGTGCCTGTTCACATTGCTTCGCAGAATCGCTTTTGTGCAGAAAACAGTAACACTTGTTCAGAAGGAAAGAAAGCACAGAGCCCCAGATTCTATGTTGTCCTGGAGAGCTTGCAGAGCACTGGGGAAAGGCAGGCAGAGAATTCCTTGATAGCACCTTCTCTGTGCCTGTTCACATTGCTTCGCAGAATCGCTTTTGTGCAGAAAACACTAACACTTGTTCAGAAGGAAAGAAAGCACAGAGCCCCAGATTTTATGTTGTCCTGGAGAGCTTGCAGAGCACTGGGGAAAGGCAGGCAGAGAATTCCTTGCTAGCACCTTCTCTGTGCCTGGGAAGCAGAAGTGTTCACATTGCTTCGCAGAATTGCTTTTGTGCAGAAAACAGTAACACTTGTTCAGAAGGAAAGAAAGCACAGAACTCCAGATTTGCTGTTGTCCTGGAGAGCTTGCAGAGCACTGGGGAAAGGCAGGCAGAGAATTCCTTGCTAGCACCTTCTCTGTGCCTGGGAAGCAGAAGTGTTCACATTGCTTCACAAGAATCGCTTTTGTGCAGAAAACACTAACACTTGTTCAGAACGAAAGAAAGCACAGAGCCCCAGATTTTATGTTGTCCTGGAGAGCTTGCAGAGCACTGGGGAAAGGGAAACAGAGAATTCCTTGCTAGCACCTTCTCTGTGCCTGGGAAGCAGAAGTGTTCACATTGCTTCGCAAGAATCGCTTTTGTGCAGAAAACAGTAACACTTGTTCAGAACGAAAGAAAGCACAGAGCCCCAGATTTTATGTTGTCCTGGAGAGCTTGCAGAGCACTGGGGAAAGGCAGGCAGAGAATTACCTGCTAGCACCTTCTCTGTGCCTGGGAAGCAGAAGTGTTCACATTGCTTCGCACAATCGCTTTTGTGCAGAAAACAGTAACACTTGTTCAGAAGGAAAGAAAGCACAGAGCCCCAGATTCTATGTTGTCCTGGAGAGCTTGCAGAGCACTGGGGAAAGGCAGGCAGAGAATTCCCTGCTAGCACCTTCTCTGTGCCTGTTCACATTGCTTCGCAGAATCGCTTTTGTGCAGACAACACTAACAATTGTTCAGAAGGAAAGAAAGCACAGAGCCCCAGATTTTATGTTGTCCTGGAGAGCTTGCAGAGTACTGGGGAAAGGCAGGCAGAGAATTCCCTGATAGCACCTTCTCTGTGCCTGTTCACATTGCTTCGCAGAATCGCTTTTGTGCAGAAAACAGTAACACTTGTTCAGAAGGAAAGAAAGCACAGAGCCCCAGATTTTATGTTGTCCTGGAGAGCTTGCAGAGCACTGGGGAAAGGCAGGCAGAGAATTCCTTGCTAGCACCTTCTCTGTGCCTGGGAAGCAGAAGTGTTCACATTGCTTCGCAAGAATCGCTTTTGTGCAGAAAACACTAACACTTGTTCAGAAGGAAAGAAAGCACAGAGCCCCAGATTTTATGTTGTCCTGGAGAGCTTGCAGAGCACTGGGGAAAGGCAGGCAGAGAATTACCTGCTAGCACCTTCTCTGTGCCTGGGAAGCAGAAGTGTTCACATTGCTTCGCAGAATCGCTTTTGTGCAGAAAACTGTAACACTTGTTCATAACGAAAGAAAGCACAGAGCCCCAGATTTTATGTTGTCCTGGAGAGCTTGCAGAGCACTGGGGAAAGGCAGGCAGAGAATTCCTTGCTAGCACCTTCTCTGTGCCTGGGAAGCAGAAGTGTTCACATTGCTTCGCAAGAATCGCTTTTGTGCAGAAAACACTAACACTTGTTCAGAAGGAAAGAAAGCACAGAGCCCCAGATTCTATGTTGTCCTGGAGAGCTTGCAGAGCACTGGGGAAAGGCAGGCAGAGAATTCCCTGATAGCACCTTCTCTGTGCCTGTTCACATTGCTTCGCAGAATCGCTTTTGTGCAGAAAACACTAACACTTGTTCAGAAGGAAAGAAAGCACAGAGCCCCAGATTCTATGTTGTCCTGGAGAGCTTGCAGAGCACTGGGGAAAGGCAGGCAGAGAATTCCCTGATAGCACCTTCTCTGTGCCTGTTCACATTGCTTCGCAGAATCGCTTTTGTGCAGAAAACACTAACACTTGTTCAGAAAGAAAGAAAGCACAGAGCCCCAGATTCTATGTTGTCCTGGAGAGCTTGCAGAGCACTGGGGAAAGGCAGGCAGAGAATTCCTTGCTAGCAGCTTCTCTGTGCCTAGGAAGCAGAAGTGTTCACATTGCTTCGCAGAATTGCTTTTGTGCAGAAAACAGTAACACTTATTCAGAAGGAAAGAAAGCACAGAACTCCAGATTTGCTGTTGTCCTGGAGAGCTTGCAGAGCACTGGGGAAATGCAGGCAGAGAATTCCCTGATAGCACCTTCTCTGTGCCTGTTCACATTGCTTCGCAGAATCGCTTTTGTGCAGAAAACACTAACACTTGTTCAGAAGGAAAGAAAGCACAGAGCCCCAGATTTTATGTTGTCCTGGAGAGCTTGCAGAGCACTGGGGAAAGGCAGGCAGAGAATTCCTTGCTAGCACCTTCTCTGTGCCTGGGAAGCAGAAGTGTTCACATTGCTTCACAAGAATCGCTTTTGTGCAGAAAACAGTAACACTTGTTCAGAAGGAAAGAAAGCACAGAGCCCCAGATTTTATGTTGTCCTGGAGAGCTTGCAGAGCACTGGGGAAAGGCAGGCAGAGAATTCCTTGCTAGCACCTTCTCTGTGCCTGGGAAGCAGAAGTGTTCACATTGCTTCGCAAGAATCGCTTTTGTGCAGAAAACAGTAACACTTGTTCAGAACGAAAGAAAGCACAGAGCCCCAGATTCTATGTTGTCCTGGAGAGCTTGCAGAGCACTGGGGAAAGGCAGGCAGAGAATTCCTTGCTAGCACCTTCTCTGTGCCTGGGAAGCAGAAGTGTTCACATTGCTTCGCAAGAATCGCTTTTGTGCAGAAAACACTAACACTTGTTCAGAAGGAAAGAAAGCACAGAGCCCCAGATTCTATGTTGTCCTGGAGAGCTTGCAGAGCACTGGGGAAAGGCAGGCAGAGAATTCCCTGATAGCACCTTCTCTGTGCCTGTTCACATTGCTTCGCAGAATCGCTTTTGTGCAGAAAACACTAACACTTGTTCAGAAGGAAAGAAAGCACAGAGCCCCAGATTTTATGTTGTCCTGGAGAGCTTGCAGAGCACTGGGGAAAGGCAGGCAGAGAATTCCTTGCTAGCAGCTTCTCTGTGCCTGGGAAGCAGAAGTGTTCACATTGCTTCGCAGAATTGCTTTTGTGCAGAAAACAGTAACACTTATTCAGAAGGAAAGAAAGCACAGAACTCCAGATTTGCTGTTGTCCTGGAGAGCTTGCAGAGCACTGGGGAAAGGCAGGCAGAGAATTCCCTGATAGCACCTTCTCTGTGCCTGTTCACATTGCTTCGCAGAATCGCTTTTGTGCAGAAAACACTAACACTTGTTCAGAAGGAAAGAAAGCACAGAGCCCCAGATTTTATGTTGTCCTGGAGAGCTTGCAGAGCACTGGGGAAAGGCAGGCAGAGAATTCCTTGCTAGCACCTTCTCTGTGCCTGGGAAGCAGAAGTGTTCACATTGCTTCACAAGAATCGCTTTTGTGCAGAAAACACTAACACTTGTTCAGAACGAAAGAAAGCACAGAGCCCCAGATTTTATGTTGTCCTGGAGAGCTTGCAGAGCACTGGGGAAAGGGAAACAGAGAATTCCTTGCTAGCACCTTCTCTGTGCCTGGGAAGCAGAAGTGTTCACATTGCTTCGCAAGAATCGCTTTTGTGCAGAAAACAGTAACACTTGTTCAGAACGAAAGAAAGCACAGAGCCCCAGATTTTATGTTGTCCTGGAGAGCTTGCAGAGCACTGGGGAAAGGCAGGCAGAGAATTACCTGCTAGCACCTTCTCTGTGCCTGGGAAGCAGAAGTGTTCACATTGCTTCGCACAATCGCTTTTGTGCAGAAAACAGTAACACTTGTTCAGAACGAAAGAAAGCACAGAGCCCCAGATTCTATGTTGTCCTGGAGAGCTTGCAGAGCACTGGGGAAAGGCAGGCAGAGAATTCCCTGCTAGCACCTTCTCTGTGCCTGTTCACATTGCTTCGCAGAATCGCTTTTGTGCAGACAACACTAACAATTGTTCAGAAGGAAAGAAAGCACAGAGCCCCAGATTTTATGTTGTCCTGGAGAGCTTGCAGAGCACTGGGGAAAGGCAGGCAGAGAATTCCCTGATAGCACCTTCTCTGTGCCTGTTCACATTGCTTCGCAGAATCGCTTTTGTGCAGAAAACAGTAACACTTGTTCAGAAGGAAAGAAAGCACAGAGCCCCAGATTTTATGTTGTCCTGGAGAGCTTGCAGAGCACTGGGGAAAGGCAGGCAGAGAATTCCCTGATAGCACCTTCTCTGTGCCTGTTCACATTGCTTCGCAGAATAGCTTTTGTGCAGAAAACACTAACACTTGTTCAGAAGGAAAGAAAGCACAGAGCCCCAGATTTTATGTTGTCCTGGAGAGCTTGCAGAGCACTGGGGAAAGGCAGGCAGAGAATTCCCTGCTAGCACCTTCTCTGTGCCTGGGAAGCAGAAGTGTTCACATTGCTTCGCAGAATCGCTTTTGTGCAGAAAACACTAACACTTGTTCAGAAGGAAAGAAAGCACAGAGCCCCAGATTTTATGTTGTCCTGGAGAGCTTGCAGAGCACTGGGGAAAGGCAGGCAGAGAATTCCTTGCTAGCACCTTCTCTGTGCCTGGGAAGCAGAAGTGTTCACATTGCTTCACAAGAATCGCTTTTGTGCAGAAAACACTAACACTTGTTCAGAACGAAAGAAAGCACAGAGCCCCAGATTTTATGTTGTCCTGGAGAGCTTGCAGAGCACTGGGGAAAGGCAGGCAGAGAATTCCCTGATAGCACCTTCTCTGTGCCTGTTCACATTGCTTCGCAGAATCGCTTTTGTGCAGAAAACAGTAACACTTGTTCAGAAGGAAAGAAAGCACAGAGCCCCAGATTTTATGTTGTCCTGGAGAGCTTGCAGAGCACTGGGGAAAGGCAGGCAGAGAATTACCTGCTAGCACCTTCTCTGTGCCTGGGAAGCAGAAGTGTTCACATTGCTTCGCAGAATCGCTTTTGTGCAGAAAACAGTAACACTTGTTCAGAACGAAAGAAAGCACAGAGCCCCAGATTTTATGTTGTCCTGGAGAGCTTGCAGAGCACTGGGGAAAGGCAGGCAGAGAATTCCTTGCTAGCACCTTCTCTGTGCCTGGGAAGCAGAAGTGTTCACATTGCTTCGCAAGAATCGCTTTTGTGCAGAAAACACTAACACTTGTTCAGAAGGAAAGAAAGCACAGAGCCCCAGATTTTATGTTGTCCTGGAGAGCTTGCAGAGCACTGGGGAAAGGCAGGCAGAGAATTCCCTGATAGCACCTTCTCTGTGCCTGTTCACATTGCTTCGCAGAGTCGCTTTTGTGCAGAAAACACTAACACTTGTTCAGAAGGAAAGAAAGCACAGAGCCCCAGATTTTATGTTGTCCTGGAGAGCTTGCAGAGCACTGGGGAAAGGCAGGCAGAGAATTCCCTGCTAGCACCTTCTCTGTGCCTGGGAAGCAGAAGTGTTCACATTGCTTCGCAAGAATCGCTTTTGTGCAGAAAACAGTAACACTTGTTCAGAACGAAAGAAAGCACAGAGCCCCAGATTCTATGTTGTCCTGGAGAGCTTGCAGAGCACTGGGGAAAGGCAGGCAGAGAATTCCTTGCTAGCACCTTCTCTGTGCCTGGGAAGCAGAAGTGTTCACATTGCTTCGCAAGAATCGCTTTTGTGCAGAAAACACTAACACTTGTTCAGAAGGAAAGAAAGCACAGAGCCCCAGATTCTATGTTGTCCTGGAGAGCTTGCAGAGCACTGGGGAAAGGCAGGCAGAGAATTCCCTGATAGCACCTTCTCTGTGCCTGTTCACATTGCTTCGCAGAATCGCTTTTGTGCAGAAAACAGTAACACTTGTTCAGAAGGAAAGAAAGCACAGAGCCCCAGATTTTATGTTGTCCTGGAGAGCTTGCAGAGCACTGGGGAAAGGCAGGCAGAGAATTCCCTGATAGCACCTTCTCTGTGCCTGTTCACATTGCTTCGCAGAATCGCTTTTGTGCAGAAAACACTAACACTTGTTCAGAAGGAAAGAAAGCACAGAGCCCCAGTTTTTATGTTGTCCTGGAGAGCTTGCAGAGCACTGGGGAAAGGCAGGCAGAGAATTCCTTGCTAGCAGCTTCTCTGTGCCTGGGAAGCAGAAGTGTTCACATTGCTTCGCAGAATTGCTTTTGTGCAGAAAACAGTAACACTTATTCAGAAGGAAAGAAAGCACAGAACTCCAGATTTGCTGTTGTCCTGGAGAGCTTGCAGAGCACTGGGGAAAGGCAGGCAGAGAATTCCCTGATAGCACCTTCTCTGTGCCTGTTCACATTGCTTCGCAGAATCGCTTTTGTGCAGAAAACACTAACACTTGTTCAGAAGGAAAGAAAGCACAGAGCCCCAGATTTTATGTTGTCCTGGAGAGCTTGCAGAGCACTGGGGAAAGGCAGGCAGAGAATTCCCTGCTAGCACCTTCTCTGTGCCTGGGAAGCAGAAGTGTTCACATTGCTTCACAAGAATCGCTTTTGTGCAGAAAACACTAACACTTGTTCAGAACGAAAGAAAGCACAGAGCCCCAGATTTTATGTTGTCCTGGAGAGCTTGCAGAGCACTGGGGAAAGGGAAACAGAGAATTCCTTGCTAGCACCTTCTCTGTGCCTGGGAAGCAGAAGTGTTCACATTGCTTCGCAAGAATCGCTTTTGTGCAGAAAACAGTAACACTTGTTCAGAACGAAAGAAAGCACAGAGCCCCAGATTTTATGTTGTCCTGGAGAGCTTGCAGAGCACTGGGGAAAGGCAGGCAGAGAATTACCTGCTAGCACCTTCTCTGTGCCTGGGAAGCAGAAGTGTTCACATTGCTTCGCACAATCGCTTTTGTGCAGAAAACAGTAACACTTGTTCAGAAGGAAAGAAAGCACAGAGCCCCAGATTCTATGTTGTCCTGGAGAGCTTGCAGAGCACTGGGGAAAGGCAGGCAGAGAATTCCCTGCTAGCACCTTCTCTGTGCCTGTTCACATTGCTTCGCAGAATCGCTTTTGTGCAGACAACACTAACAATTGTTCAGAAGGAAAGAAAGCACAGAGCCCCAGATTCTATGTTGTCCTGGAGAGCTTGCAGAGCACTGGGGAAAGGCAGGCAGAGAATTCCCTGATAGCACCTTCTCTGTGCCTGTTCACATTGCTTCGCAGAATCGCTTTTGTGCAGAAAACAGTAACACTTGTTCAGAAGGAAAGAAAGCACAGAGCCCCAGATTTTATGTTGTCCTGGAGAGCTTGCAGAGCACTGGGGAAAGGCAGGCAGAGAATTCCCTGATAGCACCTTCTCTGTGCCTGTTCACATTGCTTCGCAGAATCGCTTTTGTGCAGAAAACAGTAACACTTGTTCAGAAGGAAAGAAAGCACAGAGCCCCAGATTCTATGTTGTCCTGGAGAGCTTGCAGAGCACTGGGGAAAGGCAGGCAGAGAATTCCCTGATAGCACCTTCTCTGTGCCTGTTCACATTGCTTCGCAGAATCGCTTTTGTGCAGAAAACACTAACACTTGTTCAGAAAGAAAGAAAGCACAGAGCCCCAGATTCTATGTTGTCCTGGAGAGCTTGCAGAGCACTGGGGAAAGGCAGGCAGAGAATTCCTTGCTAGCAGCTTCTCTGTGCCTAGGAAGCAGAAGTGTTCACATTGCTTCGCAGAATTGCTTTTGTGCAGAAAACAGTAACACTTATTCAGAAGGAAAGAAAGCACAGAACTCCAGATTTGCTGTTGTCCTGGAGAGCTTGCAGAGCACTGGGGAAATGCAGGCAGAGAATTCCCTGATAGCACCTTCTCTGTGCCTGTTCACATTGCTTCGCAGAATCGCTTTTGTGCAGAAAACACTAACACTTGTTCAGAAGGAAAGAAAGCACAGAGCCCCAGATTTTATGTTGTCCTGGAGAGCTTGCAGAGCACTGGGGAAAGGCAGGCAGAGAATTCCTTGCTAGCACCTTCTCTGTGCCTGGGAAGCAGAAGTGTTCACATTGCTTCACAAGAATCGCTTTTGTGCAGAAAACAGTAACACTTGTTCAGAAGGAAAGAAAGCACAGAGCCCCAGATTTTATGTTGTCCTGGAGAGCTTGCAGAGCACTGGGGAAAGGCAGGCAGAGAATTCCTTGCTAGCACCTTCTCTGTGCCTGGGAAGCAGAAGTGTTCACATTGCTTCGCAAGAATCGCTTTTGTGCAGAAAACAGTAACACTTGTTCAGAACGAAAGAAAGCACAGAGCCCCAGATTCTATGTTGTCCTGGAGAGCTTGCAGAGCACTGGGGAAAGGCAGGCAGAGAATTCCTTGCTAGCACCTTCTCTGTGCCTGGGAAGCAGAAGTGTTCACATTGCTTCGCAAGAATCGCTTTTGTGCAGAAAACACTAACACTTGTTCAGAAGGAAAGAAAGCACAGAGCCCCAGATTTTATGTTGTCCTGGAGAGCTTGCAGAGCACTGGGGAAAGGCAGGCAGAGAATTCCTTGCTAGCAGCTTCTCTGTGCCTGGGAAGCAGAAGTGTTCACATTGCTTCGCAGAATTGCTTTTGTGCAGAAAACAGTAACACTTATTCAGAAGGAAAGAAAGCACAGAACTCCAGATTTGCTGTTGTCCTGGAGAGCTTGCAGAGCACTGGGGAAAGGCAGGCAGAGAATTCCCTGATAGCACCTTCTCTGTGCCTGTTCACATTGCTTCGCAGAATCGCTTTTGTGCAGAAAACACTAACACTTGTTCAGAAGGAAAGAAAGCACAGAGCCCCAGATTTTATGTTGTCCTGGAGAGCTTGCAGAGCACTGGGGAAAGGCAGGCAGAGAATTCCTTGCTAGCACCTTCTCTGTGCCTGGGAAGCAGAAGTGTTCACATTGCTTCACAAGAATCGCTTTTGTGCAGAAAACACTAACACTTGTTCAGAACGAAAGAAAGCACAGAGCCCCAGATTTTATGTTGTCCTGGAGAGCTTGCAGAGCACTGGGGAAAGGGAAACAGAGAATTCCTTGCTAGCACCTTCTCTGTGCCTGGGAAGCAGAAGTGTTCACATTGCTTCGCAAGAATCGCTTTTGTGCAGAAAACAGTAACACTTGTTCAGAACGAAAGAAAGCACAGAGCCCCAGATTTTATGTTGTCCTGGAGAGCTTGCAGAGCACTGGGGAAAGGCAGGCAGAGAATTACCTGCTAGCACCTTCTCTGTGCCTGGGAAGCAGAAGTGTTCACATTGCTTCGCACAATCGCTTTTGTGCAGAAAACAGTAACACTTGTTCAGAACGAAAGAAAGCACAGAGCCCCAGATTCTATGTTGTCCTGGAGAGCTTGCAGAGCACTGGGGAAAGGCAGGCAGAGAATTCCCTGCTAGCACCTTCTCTGTGCCTGTTCACATTGCTTCGCAGAATCGCTTTTGTGCAGACAACACTAACAATTGTTCAGAAGGAAAGAAAGCACAGAGCCCCAGATTTTATGTTGTCCTGGAGAGCTTGCAGAGCACTGGGGAAAGGCAGGCAGAGAATTCCCTGATAGCACCTTCTCTGTGCCTGTTCACATTGCTTCGCAGAATCGCTTTTGTGCAGAAAACAGTAACACTTGTTCAGAAGGAAAGAAAGCACAGAGCCCCAGATTTTATGTTGTCCTGGAGAGCTTGCAGAGCACTGGGGAAAGGCAGGCAGAGAATTCCCTGATAGCACCTTCTCTGTGCCTGTTCACATTGCTTCGCAGAATAGCTTTTGTGCAGAAAACACTAACACTTGTTCAGAAGGAAAGAAAGCACAGAGCCCCAGATTTTATGTTGTCCTGGAGAGCTTGCAGAGCACTGGGGAAAGGCAGGCAGAGAATTCCCTGCTAGCACCTTCTCTGTGCCTGGGAAGCAGAAGTGTTCACATTGCTTCGCAGAATCGCTTTTGTGCAGAAAACACTAACACTTGTTCAGAAGGAAAGAAAGCACAGAGCCCCAGATTTTATGTTGTCCTGGAGAGCTTGCAGAGCACTGGGGAAAGGCAGGCAGAGAATTCCTTGCTAGCACCTTCTCTGTGCCTGGGAAGCAGAAGTGTTCACATTGCTTCACAAGAATCGCTTTTGTGCAGAAAACACTAACACTTGTTCAGAACGAAAGAAAGCACAGAGCCCCAGATTTTATGTTGTCCTGGAGAGCTTGCAGAGCACTGGGGAAAGGCAGGCAGAGAATTCCCTGATAGCACCTTCTCTGTGCCTGTTCACATTGCTTCGCAGAATCGCTTTTGTGCAGAAAACAGTAACACTTGTTCAGAAGGAAAGAAAGCACAGAGCCCCAGATTTTATGTTGTCCTGGAGAGCTTGCAGAGCACTGGGGAAAGGCAGGCAGAGAATTACCTGCTAGCACCTTCTCTGTGCCTGGGAAGCAGAAGTGTTCACATTGCTTCGCAGAATCGCTTTTGTGCAGAAAACAGTAACACTTGTTCAGAACGAAAGAAAGCACAGAGCCCCAGATTTTATGTTGTCCTGGAGAGCTTGCAGAGCACTGGGGAAAGGCAGGCAGAGAATTCCTTGCTAGCACCTTCTCTGTGCCTGGGAAGCAGAAGTGTTCACATTGCTTCGCAAGAATCGCTTTTGTGCAGAAAACACTAACACTTGTTCAGAAGGAAAGAAAGCACAGAGCCCCAGATTTTATGTTGTCCTGGAGAGCTTGCAGAGCACTGGGGAAAGGCAGGCAGAGAATTCCCTGATAGCACCTTCTCTGTGCCTGTTCACATTGCTTCGCAGAGTCGCTTTTGTGCAGAAAACACTAACACTTGTTCAGAAGGAAAGAAAGCACAGAGCCCCAGATTTTATGTTGTCCTGGAGAGCTTGCAGAGCACTGGGGAAAGGCAGGCAGAGAATTCCCTGCTAGCACCTTCTCTGTGCCTGGGAAGCAGAAGTGTTCACATTGCTTCGCAAGAATCGCTTTTGTGCAGAAAACAGTAACACTTGTTCAGAACGAAAGAAAGCACAGAGCCCCAGATTCTATGTTGTCCTGGAGAGCTTGCAGAGCACTGGGGAAAGGCAGGCAGAGAATTCCTTGCTAGCACCTTCTCTGTGCCTGGGAAGCAGAAGTGTTCACATTGCTTCGCAAGAATCGCTTTTGTGCAGAAAACACTAACACTTGTTCAGAAGGAAAGAAAGCACAGAGCCCCAGATTCTATGTTGTCCTGGAGAGCTTGCAGAGCACTGGGGAAAGGCAGGCAGAGAATTCCCTGATAGCACCTTCTCTGTGCCTGTTCACATTGCTTCGCAGAATCGCTTTTGTGCAGAAAACAGTAACACTTGTTCAGAAGGAAAGAAAGCACAGAGCCCCAGATTTTATGTTGTCCTGGAGAGCTTGCAGAGCACTGGGGAAAGGCAGGCAGAGAATTCCCTGATAGCACCTTCTCTGTGCCTGTTCACATTGCTTCGCAGAATCGCTTTTGTGCAGAAAACACTAACACTTGTTCAGAAGGAAAGAAAGCACAGAGCCCCAGATTTTATGTTGTCCTGGAGAGCTTGCAGAGCACTGGGGAAAGGCAGGCAGAGAATTCCTTGCTAGCAGCTTCTCTGTGCCTGGGAAGCAGAAGTGTTCACATTGCTTCGCAGAATTGCTTTTGTGCAGAAAACAGTAACACTTATTCAGAAGGAAAGAAAGCACAGAACTCCAGATTTGCTGTTGTCCTGGAGAGCTTGCAGAGCACTGGGGAAAGGCAGGCAGAGAATTCCCTGATAGCACCTTCTCTGTGCCTGTTCACATTGCTTCGCAGAATCGCTTTTGTGCAGAAAACACTAACACTTGTTCAGAAGGAAAGAAAGCACAGAGCCCCAGATTTTATGTTGTCCTGGAGAGCTTGCAGAGCACTGGGGAAAGGCAGGCAGAGAATTCCCTGCTAGCACCTTCTCTGTGCCTGGGAAGCAGAAGTGTTCACATTGCTTCACAAGAATCGCTTTTGTGCAGAAAACACTAACACTTGTTCAGAACGAAAGAAAGCACAGAGCCCCAGATTTTATGTTGTCCTGGAGAGCTTGCAGAGCACTGGGGAAAGGGAAACAGAGAATTCCTTGCTAGCACCTTCTCTGTGCCTGGGAAGCAGAAGTGTTCACATTGCTTCGCAAGAATCGCTTTTGTGCAGAAAACAGTAACACTTGTTCAGAACGAAAGAAAGCACAGAGCCCCAGATTTTATGTTGTCCTGGAGAGCTTGCAGAGCACTGGGGAAAGGCAGGCAGAGAATTACCTGCTAGCACCTTCTCTGTGCCTGGGAAGCAGAAGTGTTCACATTGCTTCGCACAATCGCTTTTGTGCAGAAAACAGTAACACTTGTTCAGAAGGAAAGAAAGCACAGAGCCCCAGATTCTATGTTGTCCTGGAGAGCTTGCAGAGCACTGGGGAAAGGCAGGCAGAGAATTCCCTGCTAGCACCTTCTCTGTGCCTGTTCACATTGCTTCGCAGAATCGCTTTTGTGCAGACAACACTAACAATTGTTCAGAAGGAAAGAAAGCACAGAGCCCCAGATTCTATGTTGTCCTGGAGAGCTTGCAGAGCACTGGGGAAAGGCAGGCAGAGAATTCCCTGATAGCACCTTCTCTGTGCCTGTTCACATTGCTTCGCAGAATCGCTTTTGTGCAGAAAACAGTAACACTTGTTCAGAAGGAAAGAAAGCACAGAGCCCCAGATTTTATGTTGTCCTGGAGAGCTTGCAGAGCACTGGGGAAAGGCAGGCAGAGAATTCCCTGATAGCACCTTCTCTGTGCCTGTTCACATTGCTTCGCAGAATCGCTTTTGTGCAGAAAACAGTAACACTTGTTCAGAAGGAAAGAAAGCACAGAGCCCCAGATTTTATGTTGTCCTGGAGAGCTTGCAGAGCACTGGGGAAAGGCAGGCAGAGAATTCCCTGCTAGCACCTTCTCTGTGCCTGGGAAGCAGAAGTGTTCACGTTGCTTCGCAGAATCGCTTTTGTGCAGAAAACAGTAACACTTGTTCAGAACGAAAGAAAGCACAGAACTCCAGATTTGCTGTTGTCCTGGAGAGCTTGCAGAGCACTGGGGAAAGGCAGGCAGAGAATTCCCTGCTAGCACCTTCTCTGTGCCTGGGAAGCAGAAGTGTTCACATTGCTTCGCAGAATCGCTTTTGTGCAGAAAACACTAACACTTGTTCAGAAGGAAAGAAAGCACAGAGCCCCAGATTTTATGTTGTCCTGGAGAGCTTGCAGAGCACTGGGGAAAGGCAGGCAGAGAATTCCTTGCTAGCACCTTCTCTGTGCCTGGGAAGCAGAAGTGTTCACATTGCTTCACAAGAATCGCTTTTGTGCAGAAAACACTAACACTTGTTCAGAACGAAAGAAAGCACAGAGCCCCAGATTTTATGTTGTCCTGGAGAGCTTGCAGAGCACTGGGGAAAGGGAAACAGAGAATTCCTTGCTAGCACCTTCTCTGTGCCTGGGAAGCAGAAGTGTTCACATTGCTTCGCAAGAATCGCTTTTGTGCAGAAAACACTAACACTTGTTCAGAAGGAAAGAAAGCACAGAGCCCCAGATTTTATGTTGTCCTGGAGAGCTTGCAGAGCACTGGGGAAAGGCAGGCAGAGAATTACCTGCTAGCACCTTCTCTGTGCCTGGGAAGCAGAAGTGTTCACATTGCTTCGCAGAATCGCTTTTGTGCAGAAAACAGTAACACTTGTTCAGAACGAAAGAAAGCACAGAGCCCCAGATTTTATGTTGTCCTGGAGAGCTTGCAGAGCACTGGGGAAAGGCAGGCAGAGAATTCCTTGCTAGCACCTTCTCTGTGCCTGGGAAGCAGAAGTGTTCACATTGCTTCGCAAGAATCGCTTTTGTGCAGAAAACAGTAACACTTGTTCAGAAGGAAAGAAAGCACAGAGCCCCAGATTCTATGTTGTCCTGGAGAGCTTGCAGAGCACTGGGGAAAGGCAGGCAGAGAATTCCCTGATAGCACCTTCTCTGTGCCTGGGAAGCAGAAGTGTTCACATTGCTTCGCAAGAATCGCTTTTGTGCAGAAAACAGTAACACTTGTTCAGAACGAAAGAAAGCACAGAGCCCCAGATTCTATGTTGTCCTGGAGAGCTTGCAGAGCACTGGCGAAAGGCAGGCAGAGAGTTCCCTGATAGCACCTTCTCTGTGCCTGTTCACATTGCTTCGCAGAATCGCTTTTGTGCAGAAAACAGTAACACTTGTTCAGAACGAAAGAAAGCAGAGAGCCCCAGATTTGCTGTTGTCCTGGAGAGCTTGCAGAGCACTGGGGAAAGGCAGGCAGAGAATTCCCTGCTAGCACCTTCTCTGTGCCTGGGAAGCAGAAGTGTTCACATTGCTTCGCAGAATCGCTTTTGTGCAGAAAACAGTAACACTTGTTCAGAAGGAAAGAAAGCACAGAGCCCCAGATTTTATGTTGTCCTGGAGAGCTTGCAGAGCACTGGGGAAAGGCAGGCAGAGAATTCCCTGCTAGCACCTTCTCTGTGCCTGGGAAGCAGAAGTGTTCACATTGCTTCGCAGAATCGCTTTTGTGCAGAAAACAGTAACACTTGTTCAGAAGGAAAGAAACCACAGAGCCCCAGATTTTATGTTGTCCTGGAGAGCTTGCAGAGCACTGGGGAAAGGCAGGCAGAGAATTCCTTGCTAGCACCTTCTCTGTGCCTGGGAAGCAGAAGTGTTCACATTGCTTCGCAAGAATCGCTTTTGTGCAGAAAACAGTAACACTTGTTCAGAAGGAAAGAAAGCACAGAGCCCCAGATTTGCTGTTGTCCTGGAGAGCTTGCAGAGCACTGGGGAAAGGCAGGCAGAGAATTCCTTGCTAGAACCTTCTCTGTGCCTGGGAAGCAGAAGTGTTCACATTGCTTCGCAGAATCGCTTTTGTGCAGAAAACTGTAACACTTGTTCATAACGAAAGAAAGCACAGAGCCCCAGATTCTATGTTGTCCTGGAGAGCTTGCAGAGCACTGGGGAAAGGCAGGCAGAGAATTCCTTGCTAGCACCTTCTCTGTGCCTGGGAAGCAGAAGTGTTCACATTGCTTCGCAAGAATCGCTTTTGTGCAGAAAACACTAACACTTGTTCAGAAGGAAAGAAAGCACAGAGCCCCAGATTCTATGTTGTCCTGGAGAGCTTGCAGAGCACTGGGGAAAGGCAGGCAGAGAATTCCTTGCTAGCAGCTTCTCTGTGCCTGGGAAGCAGAAGTGTTCACATTGCTTCGCAGAATTGCTTTTGTGCAGAAAACAGTAACACTTATTCAGAAGGAAAGAAAGCACAGAACTCCAGATTTGCTGTTGTCCTGGAGAGCTTGCAGAGCACTGGGGAAAGGCAGGCAGAGAATTCCCTGATAGCACCTTCTCTGTGCCTGTTCACATTGCTTCGCAGAATCGCTTTTCTGCAGAAAACACTAACACTTGTTCAGAAGGAAAGAAAGCACAGAGCCCCAGATTTTATGTTGTCCTGGAGAGCTTGCAGAGCACTGGGGAAAGGCAGGCAGAGAATTCCCTGCTAGCACCTTCTCTGTGCCTGGGAAGCAGAAGTGTTCACATTGCTTCACAAGAATCGCTTTTGTGCAGAAAACACTAACACTTGTTCAGAACGAAAGAAAGCACAGAGCCCCAGATTTTATGTTGTCCTGGAGAGCTTGCAGAGCACTGGGGAAAGGGAAACAGAGAATTCCTTGCTAGCACCTTCTCTGTGCCTGGGAAGCAGAAGTGTTCACATTGCTTCGCAAGAATCGCTTTTGTGCAGAAAACAGTAACACTTGTTCAGAACGAAAGAAAGCACAGAGCCCCAGATTTTATGTTGTCCTGGAGAGCTTGCAGAGCACTGGGGAAAGGCAGGCAGAGAATTACCTGCTAGCACCTTCTCTGTGCCTGGGAAGCAGAAGTGTTCACATTGCTTCGCACAATCGCTTTTGTGCAGAAAACAGTAACACTTGTTCAGAAGGAAAGAAAGCACAGAGCCCCAGATTCTATGTTGTCCTGGAGAGCTTGCAGAGCACTGGGGAAAGGCAGGCAGAGAATTCCCTGCTAGCACCTTCTCTGTGCCTGTTCACATTGCTTCGCAGAATCGCTTTTGTGCAGACAACACTAACAATTGTTCAGAAGGAAAGAAAGCACAGAGCCCCAGATTCTATGTTGTCCTGGAGAGCTTGCAGAGCACTGGGGAAAGGCAGGCAGAGAATTCCCTGATAGCACCTTCTCTGTGCCTGTTCACATTGCTTCGCAGAATCGCTTTTGTGCAGAAAACAGTAACACTTGTTCAGAAGGAAAGAAAGCACAGAGCCCCAGATTTTATGTTGTCCTGGAGAGCTTGCAGAGCACTGGGGAAAGGCAGGCAGAGAATTCCCTGATAGCACCTTCTCTGTGCCTGTTCACATTGCTTCGCAGAATCGCTTTTGTGCAGAAAACAGTAACACTTGTTCAGAAGGAAAGAAAGCACAGAGCCCCAGATTTTATGTTGTCCTGGAGAGCTTGCAGAGCACTGGGGAAAGGCAGGCAGAGAATTCCCTGCTAGCACCTTCTCTGTGCCTGGGAAGCAGAAGTGTTCACATTGCTTCGCAGAATCGCTTTTGTGCAGAAAACACTAACACTTGTTCAGAACGAAAGAAAGCACAGAACTCCAGATTTGCTGTTGTCCTGGAGAGCTTGCAGAGCACTGGGGAAAGGCAGGCAGAGAATTCCCTGCTAGCACCTTCTCTGTGCCTGGGAAGCAGAAGTGTTCACATTGCTTCGCAGAATCGCTTTTGTGCAGAAAACACTAACACTTGTTCAGAAGGAAAGAAAGCACAGAGCCCCAGATTTTATGTTGTCCTGGAGAGCTTGCAGAGCACTGGGGAAAGGCAGGCAGAGAATTCCTTGCTAGCACCTTCTCTGTGCCTGGGAAGCAGAAGTGTTCACATTGCTTCACAAGAATCGCTTTTGTGCAGAAAACACTAACACTTGTTCAGAACGAAAGAAAGCACAGAGCCCCAGATTTTATGTTGTCCTGGAGAGCTTGCAGAGCACTGGGGAAAGGGAAACAGAGAATTCCTTGCTAGCACCTTCTCTGTGCCTGGGAAGCAGAAGTGTTCACATTGCTTCGCAAGAATCGCTTTTGTGCAGAAAACACTAACACTTGTTCAGAAGGAAAGAAAGCACAGAGCCCCAGATTTTATGTTGTCCTGGAGAGCTTGCAGAGCACTGGGGAAAGGCAGGCAGAGAATTACCTGCTAGCACCTTCTCTGTGCCTGGGAAGCAGAAGTGTTCACATTGCTTCGCAGAATCGCTTTTGTGCAGAAAACAGTAACACTTGTTCAGAACGAAAGAAAGCACAGAGCCCCAGATTTTATGTTGTCCTGGAGAGCTTGCAGAGCACTGGGGAAAGGCAGGCAGAGAATTCCTTGCTAGCACCTTCTCTGTGCCTGGGAAGCAGAAGTGTTCACATTGCTTCGCAAGAATCGCTTTTGTGCAGAAAACAGTAACACTTGTTCAGAACGAAAGAAAGCACAGAGCCCCAGATTCTATGTTGTCCTGGAGAGCTTGCAGAGCACTGGGGAAAGGCAGGCAGAGAATTCCTTGCTAGCACCTTCTCTGTGCCTGGGAAGCAGAAGTGTTCACATTGCTTCGCAAGAATCGCTTTTGTGCAGAAAACACTAACACTTGTTCAGAAGGAAAGAAAGCACAGAGCCCCAGATTCTATGTTGTCCTGGAGAGCTTGCAGAGCACTGGGGAAAGGCAGGCAGAGAATTCCCTGATAGCACCTTCTCTGTGCCTGTTCACATTGCTTCGCAGAATCGCTTTTGTGCAGAAAACAGTAACACTTGTTCAGAAGGAAAGAAAGCACAGAGCCCCAGATTTTATGTTGTCCTGGAGAGCTTGCAGAGCACTGGCGAAAGGCAGGCAGAGAATTCCCTGATAGCACCTTCTCTGTGCCTGTTCACATTGCTTCGCAGAATCGCTTTTGTGCAGAAAACAGTAACACTTGTTCAGAAGGAAAGAAAGCACAGAGCCCCAGATTTTATGTTGTCCTGGAGAGCTTGCAGAGCACTGGGGAAAGGCAGGCAGAGAATTCCTTGCTAGCACCTTCTCTGTGCCTGGGAAGCAGAAGTGTTCACATTGCTTCGCAAGAATCGCTTTTGTGCAGAAAACAGTAACACTTGTTCAGAAGGAAAGAAAGCACAGAGCCCCAGATTTTATGTTGTCCTGGAGAGCTTGCAGAGCACTGGGGAAAGGCAGGCAGAGAATTACCTGCTAGCACCTTCTCTGTGCCTGGGAAGCAGAAGTGTTCACATTGCTTCGCAGAATCGCTTTTGTGCAGAAAACTGTAACACTTGTTCATAACGAAAGAAAGCACAGAGCCCCAGATTTTATGTTGTCCTGGAGAGCTTGCAGAACACTGGGGAAAGGGAAACAGAGAATTCCTTGCTAGCACCTTCTCTGTGCCTGGGAAGCAGAAGTGTTCACATTGCTTCGCAAGAATCGCTTTTGTGCAGAAAACAGTAACACTTGTTCAGAACGAAAGAAAGCACAGAGCCCCAGATTTTATGTTGTCCTGGAGAGCTTGCAGAGCTCTGGGGAAAGGCAGGCAGAGAATTACCTGCTAGCACCTTCTCTGTGCCTGGGAAGCAGAAGTGTTCACATTGCTTCGCACAATCGCTTTTGTGCAGAAAACAGTAACACTTGTTCAGAAGGAAAGAAAGCACAGAGCCCCAGATTCTATGTTGTCCTGGAGAGCTTGCAGAGCACTGGGGAAAGGCAGGCAGAGAATTCCCTGCTAGCACCTTCTCTGTGCCTGTTCACATTGCTTCGCAGAATCGCTTTTGTGCAGACAACACTAACAATAGTTCAGAAGGAAAGAAAGCACAGAGCCCCAGATTCTATGTTGTCCTGGAGAGCTTGCAGAGCACTGGGGAAAGGCAGGCAGAGAATTCCCTGATAGCACCTTCTCTGTGCCTGGGAAGCAGAAGTGTTCACATTGCTTCACAAGAATCGCTTTTGTGCAGAAAACAGTAACACTTGTTCAGAACGAAAGAAAGCACAGAGCCCCAGATTCTATGTTGTCCTGGAGAGCTTGCAGAGCACTGGGGAAAGGCAGGCAGAGAATTCCCTGCTAGCACCTTCTCTGTGCCTGTTCACATTGCTTCGCAGAATCGCTTTTGTGCAGAAAACAGTAACACTTGTTCAGAACGAAAGAAAGCACAGAGCCCCAGATTTGCTGTTGTCCTGGAGAGCTAGCAGAGCACTGGGGAAAGGCAGGCAGAGAATTCCCTGCTAGCACCTTCTCTGTGCCTGGGAAGCAGAAGTGTTCACATTGCTTCGCAGAATCGCTTTTGTGCAGAAAACAGTAACACTTGTTCAGAAGGAAAGAAAGCACAGAGCCCCAGATTTTATGTTGTCCTGGAGAGCTTGCAGAGCACTGGGGAAAGGCAGGCAGAGAATTCCCTGCTAGCACCTTCTCTGTGCCTGGGAAGCAGAAGTGTTCACATTGCTTCGCAAGAATCGCTTTTGTGCAGAAAACAGTAACACTTGTTCAGAAGGAAAGAAAGCACAGAGCCCCAGATTCTATGTTGTCCTGGAGAGCTTGCAGAGCACTGGGGAAAGGCAGGCAGAGAATTCCCTGATAGCACCTTCTCTGTGCCTGTTCACATTGCTTCGCAGAATCGCTTTTGTGCAGACAATACTAACAATTGTTCAGAATGAAAGAAAGCACAGAGCCCCAGATTTTATGTTGTCCTGGAGAGCTTGCAGAGCACTGGGGAAAGGCAGGCAGAGAATTTCCTGATAGCACCTTCTCTGTGCCTGTTCACATTGCTTGGCAGAATCGCTTTTGTGCAGAAAACAGTAACACTTGTTCAGAAGGAAAGAAAGCACAGAGCCCCAGATTTTATGTTGTCCTGGAGAGCTTGCAGAGCACTGGGGAAAGGCAGGCAGAGAATTCCCTGATAGCACCTTCTCTGTGCCTGTTCACATTGCTTCGCAGAATCGCTTTTGTGCAGAAAACACTAACACTTGTTCAGAAAGAAAGAAAGCACAGAGCCCCAGATTTGCTGTTGTCCTGGAGAGCTTGCAGAGCACTGGGGAAAGGCAGGCAGAGAATTCCTTGCTAGCACCTTCGCTGTGCCTGGGAAGCAGAAGTGTTCACATTGCTTCGCAAGAATCGCTTTTGTGCAGAAAACACTAACACTTGTTCAGAAGGAAAGAAAGCACAGAGCCCCAGATTTTATGTTGTCCTGGAGAGCTTGCAGAGCACTGGGGAAAGGCAGGCAGAGAATTCCTTGCTAGCACCTTCTCTGTGCCTGGGAAGCAGAAGTGTTCACATTGCTTCGCAGAATCGCTTTTGTGCAGAAAACAGTAACACTTCTTCAGAACGAAAGAAAGCACAGAGCCCCAGATTTTATGTTGTCCTGGAGAGCTTGCAGAGCACTGGAGAAAGGCAGGCAGAGAATTCCCTGCTAGCACCTTCTCTGTGCCTGGGAAGCAGAAGTGTTCACATTGCTTCACAAGAATCTCTTTTGTGCAGAAAACACTAACACTTGTTCAGAACGAAAGAAAGCACAGAGCCCCAGATTTTATGTTGTCCTGGAGAGCTTGCAGAGCACTGGGGAAAGGGAAACAGAGAATTCCTTGCTAGCACCTTCTCTGTGCCTGGGAAGCAGAAGTGTTCACATTGCTTCGCAAGAATCGCTTTTGTGCAGAAAACAGTAACACTTGTTCAGAACGAAAGAAAGCACAGAGCCCCAGATTTTATGTTGTCCTGGAGAGCTTGCAGAGCACTGGGGAAAGGCAGGCAGAGAATTACCTGCTAGCACCTTCTCTGTGCCTGGGAAGCAGAAGTGTTCACATTGCTTCGCACAATCGCTTTTGTGCAGAAAACAGTAACACTTGTTCAGAAGGAAAGAAAGCACAGAGCCCCAGATTCTATGTTGTCCTGGAGAGCTTGCAGAGCACTGGGGAAAGGCAGGCAGAGAATTCCCTGCTAGCACCTTCTCTGTGCCTGTTCACATTGCTTCGCAGAATCGCTTTTGTGCAGACAACACTAACAATTGTTCAGAAGGAAAGAAAGCACAGAGCCCCAGATTCTATGTTGTCCTGGAGAGCTTGCAGAGCACTGGGGAGAGGCAGGCAGAGAATTCCCTGATAGCACCTTCTCTGTGCCTGTTCACATTGCTTCGCAGAATCGCTTTTGTGCAGAAAACAGTAACACTTGTTCAGAAGGAAAGAAAGCACAGAGCCCCAGATTTTATGTTGTCCTGGAGAGCTTGCAGAGCACTGGGGAAAGGCAGGCAGAGAATTCCCTGATAGCACCTTCTCTGTGCCTGTTCACATTGCTTCGCAGAATCGCTTTTGTGCAGAAAACAGTAACACTTGTTCAGAAGGAAAGAAAGCACAGAGCCCCAGATTTTATGTTGTCCTGGAGAGCTTGCAGAGCACTGGGGAAAGGCAGGCAGAGAATTCCCTGCTAGCACCTTCTCTGTGCCTGGGAAGCAGAAGTGTTCACATTGCTTCGCAGAATCGCTTTTGTGCAGAAAACAGTAACACTTGTTCAGAACGAAAGAAAGCACAGAACTCCAGATTTGCTGTTGTCCTGGAGAGCTTGCAGAGCACTGGGGAAAGGCAGGCAGAGAATTCCCTGCTAGCACCTTCTCTGTGCCTGGGAAGCAGAAGTGTTCACATTGCTTCGCAGAATCGCTTTTGTGCAGAAAACACTAACACTTGTTCAGAAGGAAAGAAAGCACAGAGCCCCAGATTTTATGTTGTCCTGGAGAGCTTGCAGAGCACTGGGGAAAGGCAGGCAGAGAATTCCTTGCTAGCACCTTCTCTGTGCCTGGGAAGCAGAAGTGTTCACATTGCTTCACAAGAATCGCTTTTGTGCAGAAAACACTAACACTTGTTCAGAACGAAAGAAAGCACAGAGCCCCAGATTTTATGTTGTCCTGGAGAGCTTGCAGAGCACTGGGGAAAGGGAAACAGAGAATTCCTTGCTAGCACCTTCTCTGTGCCTGGGAAGCAGAAGTGTTCACATTGCTTCGCAAGAATCGCTTTTGTGCAGAAAACACTAACACTTGTTCAGAAGGAAAGAAAGCACAGAGCCCCAGATTTTATGTTGTCCTGGAGAGCTTGCAGAGCACTGGGGAAAGGCAGGCAGAGAATTACCTGCTAGCACCTTCTCTGTGCCTGGGAAGCAGAAGTGTTCACATTGCTTCGCAGAATCGCTTTTGTGCAGAAAACAGTAACACTTGTTCAGAACGAAAGAAAGCACAGAGCCCCAGATTTTATGTTGTCCTGGAGAGCTTGCAGAGCACTGGGGAAAGGCAGGCAGAGAATTCCTTGCTAGCACCTTCTCTGTGCCTGGGAAGCAGAAGTGTTCACATTGCTTCGCAAGAATCGCTTTTGTGCAGAAAACAGTAACACTTGTTCAGAACGAAAGAAAGCACAGAGCCCCAGATTCTATGTTGTCCTGGAGAGCTTGCAGAGCACTGGGGAAAGGCAGGCAGAGAATTCCTTGCTAGCACCTTCTCTGTGCCTGGGAAGCAGAAGTGTTCACATTGCTTCGCAAGAATCGCTTTTGTGCAGAAAACACTAACACTTGTTCAGAAGGAAAGAAAGCACAGAGCCCCAGATTCTATGTTGTCCTGGAGAGCTTGCAGAGCACTGGGGAAAGGCAGGCAGAGAATTCCCTGATAGCACCTTCTCTGTGCCTGTTCACATTGCTTCGCAGAATCGCTTTTGTGCAGAAAACAGTAACACTTGTTCAGAAGGAAAGAAAGCACAGAGCCCCAGATTTTATGTTGTCCTGGAGAGCTTGCAGAGCACTGGCGAAAGGCAGGCAGAGAATTCCCTGATAGCACCTTCTCTGTGCCTGTTCACATTGCTTCGCAGAATCGCTTTTGTGCAGAAAACAGTAACACTTGTTCAGAAGGAAAGAAAGCACAGAGCCCCAGATTTTATGTTGTCCTGGAGAGCTTGCAGAGCACTGGGGAAAGGCAGGCAGAGAATTCCTTGCTAGCACCTTCTCTGTGCCTGGGTAGCAGAAGTGTTCACATTGCTTCGCAAGAATCGCTTTTGTGCAGAAAACACTAACACTTGTTCAGAAGGAAAGAAAGCACAGAGCCCCAGATTTTATGTTGTCCTGGAGAGCTTGCAGAGCACTGGGGAAAGGCAGGCAGAGAATTACCTGCTAGCACCTTCTCTGTGCCTGGGAAGCAGAAGTGTTCACATTGCTTCGCAGAATCGCTTTTGTGCAGAAAACTGTAACACTTGTTCATAACGAAAGAAAGCACAGAGCCCCAGATTTTATGTTGTCCTGGAGAGCTTGCAGAACACTGGGGAAAGGGAAACAGAGAATTCCTTGCTAGCACCTTCTCTGTGCCTGGGAAGCAGAAGTGTTCACATTGCTTCGCAAGAATCGCTTTTGTGCAGAAAACACTAACACTTGTTCAGAAGGAAAGAAAGCACAGAGCCCCAGATTTTATGTTGTCCTGGAGAGCTTGCAGAGCACTGGGGAAAGGCAGGCAGAGAATTCCTTGCTAGCACCTTCTCTGTGCCTGGGAAGCAGAAGTGTTCACATTGCTTCGCAGAATCGCTTTTGTGCAGAAAACAGTAACACTTGTTCAGAAGGAAAGAAAGCACAGAGCCCCAGATTTTATGTTGTCCTGGAGAGCTTGCAGAGCACTGGAGAAAGGCAGGCAGAGAATTCCCTGCTAGCACCTTCTCTGTGCCTGGGAAGCAGAAGTGTTCACATTGCTTCACAAGAATCGCTTTTGTGCAGAAAACACTAACACTTGTTCAGAACGAAAGAAAGCACAGAGCCCCAGATTTTATGTTGTCCTGGAGAGCTTGCAGAGCACTGGGGAAAGGCAGGCAGAGAATTCCTTGCTAGCACCTTCTCTGTGCCTGGGAAGCAGAAGTGTTCACATTGCTTCGCAAGAATCGCTTTTGTGCAGAAAACAGTAACACTTGTTCAGAACGAAAGAAAGCACAGAGCCCCAGATTTTATGTTGTCCTGGAGAGCTTGCAGAGCACTGGGGAAAGGCAGGCAGAGAATTACCTGCTAGCACCTTCTCTGTGCCTGGGAAGCAGAAGTGTTCACATTGCTTCGCACAATCGCTTTTGTGCAGAAAACAGTAACACTTGTTCAGAAGGAAAGAAAGCACAGAGCCCCAGATTCTATGTTGTCCTGGAGAGCTTGCAGAGCACTGGGGAAAGGCAGGCAGAGAATTCCCTGCTAGCACCTTCTCTGTGCCTGTTCACATTGCTTCGCAGAATCGCTTTTGTGCAGACAACACTAACAATTGTTCAGAAGGAAAGAAAGCACAGAGCCCCAGATTCTATGTTGTCCTGGAGAGCTTGCAGAGCACTGGGGAAAGGCAGGCAGAGAATTCCCTGATAGCACCTTCTCTGTGCCTGTTCACATTGCTTCGCAGAATCGCTTTTGTGCAGAAAACAGTAACACTTGTTCAGAAGGAAAGAAAGCACAGAGCCCCAGATTTTATGTTGTCCTGGAGAGCTTGCAGAGCACTGGGGAAAGGCAGGCAGAGAATTCCCTGATAGCACCTTCTCTGTGCCTGTTCACATTGCTTCGCAGAATCGCTTTTGTGCAGAAAACAGTAACACTTGTTCAGAAGGAAAGAAAGCACAGAGCCCCAGATTTTATGTTGTCCTGGAGAGCTTGCAGAGCACTGGGGAAAGGCAGGCAGAGAATTCCCTGCTAGCACCTTCTCTGTGCCTGGGAAGCAGAAGTGTTCACATTGCTTCGCAGAATCGCTTTTGTGCAGAAAACACTAACACTTGTTCAGAACGAAAGAAAGCACAGAACTCCAGATTTGCTGTTGTCCTGGAGAGCTTGCAGAGCACTGGGGAAAGGCAGGCAGAGAATTCCCTGCTAGCACCTTCTCTGTGCCTGGGAAGCAGAAGTGTTCACATTGCTTCGCAGAATCGCTTTTGTGCAGAAAACACTAACACTTGTTCAGAAGGAAAGAAAGCACAGAGCCCCAGATTTTATGTTGTCCTGGAGAGCTTGCAGAGCACTGGGGAAAGGCAGGCAGAGAATTCCTTGCTAGCACCTTCTCTGTGCCTGGGAAGCAGAAGTGTTCACATTGCTTCACAAGAATCGCTTTTGTGCAGAAAACACTAACACTTGTTCAGAACGAAAGAAAGCACAGAGCCCCAGATTTTATGTTGTCCTGGAGAGCTTGCAGAGCACTGGGGAAAGGGAAACAGAGAATTCCTTGCTAGCACCTTCTCTGTGCCTGGGAAGCAGAAGTGTTCACATTGCTTCGCAAGAATCGCTTTTGTGCAGAAAACACTAACACTTGTTCAGAAGGAAAGAAAGCACAGAGCCCCAGATTTTATGTTGTCCTGGAGAGCTTGCAGAGCACTGGGGAAAGGCAGGCAGAGAATTACCTGCTAGCACCTTCTCTGTGCCTGGGAAGCAGAAGTGTTCACATTGCTTCGCAGAATCGCTTTTGTGCAGAAAACAGTAACACTTGTTCAGAACGAAAGAAAGCACAGAGCCCCAGATTTTATGTTGTCCTGGAGAGCTTGCAGAGCACTGGGGAAAGGCAGGCAGAGAATTCCTTGCTAGCACCTTCTCTGTGCCTGGGAAGCAGAAGTGTTCACATTGCTTCGCAAGAATCGCTTTTGTGCAGAAAACAGTAACACTTGTTCAGAACGAAAGAAAGCACAGAGCCCCAGATTCTATGTTGTCCTGGAGAGCTTGCAGAGCACTGGGGAAAGGCAGGCAGAGAATTCCTTGCTAGCACCTTCTCTGTGCCTGGGAAGCAGAAGTGTTCACATTGCTTCGCAAGAATCGCTTTTGTGCAGAAAACACTAACACTTGTTCAGAAGGAAAGAAAGCACAGAGCCCCAGATTCTATGTTGTCCTGGAGAGCTTGCAGAGCACTGGGGAAAGGCAGGCAGAGAATTCCCTGATAGCACCTTCTCTGTGCCTGTTCACATTGCTTCGCAGAATCGCTTTTGTGCAGAAAACAGTAACACTTGTTCAGAAGGAAAGAAAGCACAGAGCCCCAGATTTTATGTTGTCCTGGAGAGCTTGCAGAGCACTGGCGAAAGGCAGGCAGAGAATTCCCTGATAGCACCTTCTCTGTGCCTGTTCACATTGCTTCGCAGAATCGCTTTTGTGCAGAAAACAGTAACACTTGTTCAGAAGGAAAGAAAGCACAGAGCCCCAGATTTTATGTTGTCCTGGAGAGCTTGCAGAGCACTGGGGAAAGGCAGGCAGAGAATTCCTTGCTAGCACCTTCTCTGTGCCTGGGAAGCAGAAGTGTTCACATTGCTTCGCAAGAATCGCTTTTGTGCAGTAAACACTAACACTTGTTCAGAAGGAAAGAAAGCACAGAGCCCCAGATTTTATGTTGTCCTGGAGAGCTTGCAGAGCACTGGGGAAAGGTAGGCAGAGAATTCCCTGATAGCACCTTCTCTGTGCCTGTTCACATTGCTTCGCAGAGTCGCTTTTGTGCAGAAAACACTAACACTTGTTCAGAAGGAAAGAAAGCACAGAGCCCCAGATTTTATGTTGTCCTGGAGAGCTTGCAGAGCACTGGCGAAAGGCAGGCAGAGAATTCCCTGATAGCACCTTCTCTGTGCCTGTTCACATTGCTTCGCAGAATCGCTTTTGTGCAGAAAACAGTAACACTTGTTCAGAAGGAAAGAAAGCACAGAGCCCCAGATTTTATGTTGTCCTGGAGAGCTTGCAGAGCACTGGGGAAAGGCAGGCAGAGAATTCCTTGCTAGCACCTTCTCTGTGCCTGGGTAGCAGAAGTGTTCACATTGCTTCGCAAGAATCGCTTTTGTGCAGAAAACACTAACACTTGTTCAGAAGGAAAGAAAGCACAGAGCCCCAGATTTTATGTTGTCCTGGAGAGCTTGCAGAGCACTGGGGAAAGGCAGGCAGAGAATTACCTGCTAGCACCTTCTCTGTGCCTGGGAAGCAGAAGTGTTCACATTGCTTCGCAGAATCGCTTTTGTGCAGAAAACAGTAACACTTGTTCAGAACGAAAGAAAGCACAGAGCCCCAGATTTTATGTTGTCCTGGAGAGCTTGCAGAGCACTGGGGAAAGGCAGGCAGAGAATTCCTTGCTAGCACCTTCTCTGTGCCTGGGAAGCAGAAGTGTTCACATTGCTTCGCAAGAATCGCTTTTGTGCAGAAAACAGTAACACTTGTTCAGAACGAAAGAAAGCACAGAGCCCCAGATTCTATGTTGTCCTGGAGAGCTTGCAGAGCACTGGGGAAAGGCAGGCAGAGAATTCCTTGCTAGCACCTTCTCTGTGCCTGGGAAGCAGAAGTGTTCACATTGCTTCGCAAGAATCGCTTTTGTGCAGAAAACACTAACACTTGTTCAGAAGGAAAGAAAGCACAGAGCCCCAGATTCTATGTTGTCCTGGAGAGCTTGCAGAGCACTGGGGAAAGGCAGGCAGAGAATTCCCTGATAGCACCTTCTCTGTGCCTGTTCACATTGCTTCGCAGAATCGCTTTTGTGCAGAAAACAGTAACACTTGTTCAGAAGGAAAGAAAGCACAGAGCCCCAGATTTTATGTTGTCCTGGAGAGCTTGCAGAGCACTGGCGAAAGGCAGGCAGAGAATTCCCTGATAGCACCTTCTCTGTGCCTGTTCACATTGCTTCGCAGAATCGCTTTTGTGCAGAAAACAGTAACACTTGTTCAGAAGGAAAGAAAGCACAGAGCCCCAGATTTTATGTTGTCCTGGAGAGCTTGCAGAGCACTGGGGAAAGGCAGGCAGAGAATTCCTTGCTAGCACCTTCTCTGTGCCTGGGTAGCAGAAGTGTTCACATTGCTTCGCAAGAATCGCTTTTGTGCAGAAAACACTAACACTTGTTCAGAAGGAAAGAAAGCACAGAGCCCCAGATTTTATGTTGTCCTGGAGAGCTTGCAGAGCACTGGGGAAAGGCAGGCAGAGAATTACCTGCTAGCACCTTCTCTGTGCCTGGGAAGCAGAAGTGTTCACATTGCTTCGCAGAATCGCTTTTGTGCAGAAAACTGTAACACTTGTTCATAACGAAAGAAAGCACAGAGCCCCAGATTTTATGTTGTCCTGGAGAGCTTGCAGAACACTGGGGAAAGGGAAACAGAGAATTCCTTGCTAGCACCTTCTCTGTGCCTGGGAAGCAGAAGTGTTCACATTGCTTCGCAAGAATCGCTTTTGTGCAGAAAACACTAACACTTGTTCAGAAGGAAAGAAAGCACAGAGCCCCAGATTTTATGTTGTCCTGGAGAGCTTGCAGAGCACTGGGGAAAGGCAGGCAGAGAATTCCTTGCTAGCACCTTCTCTGTGCCTGGGAAGCAGAAGTGTTCACATTGCTTCGCAGAATCGCTTTTGTGCAGAAAACAGTAACACTTCTTCAGAACGAAAGAAAGCACAGAGCCCCAGATTTTATGTTGTCCTGGAGAGCTTGCAGAGCACTGGAGAAAGGCAGGCAGAGATTTCCCTGCTAGCACCTTCTCTGTGCCTGGGAAGCAGAAGTGTTCACATTGCTTCACAAGAATCGCTTTTGTGCAGAAAACACTAACACTTGTTCAGAACGAAAGAAAGCACAGAGCCCCAGATTTTATGTTGTCCTGGAGAGCTTGCAGAGCACTGGGGAAAGGGAAACAGAGAATTCCTTGCTAGCACCTTCTCTGTGCCTGGGAAGCAGAAGTGTTCACATTGCTTCGCAAGAATCGCTTTTGTGCAGAAAACAGTAACACTTGTTCAGAACGAAAGAAAGCACAGAGCCCCAGATTTTATGTTGTCCTGGAGAGCTTGCAGAGCACTGGGGAAAGGCAGGCAGAGAATTACCTGCTAGCACCTTCTCTGTGCCTGGGAAGCAGAAGTGTTCACATTGCTTCGCACAATCGCTTTTGTGCAGAAAACAGTAACACTTGTTCAGAAGGAAAGAAAGCACAGAGCCCCAGATTCTATGTTGTCCTGGAGAGCTTGCAGAGCACTGGGGAAAGGCAGGCAGAGAATTCCCTGCTAGCACCTTCTCTGTGCCTGTTCACATTGCTTCGCAGAATCGCTTTTGTGCAGACAACACTAACAATTGTTCAGAAGGAAAGAAAGCACAGAGCCCCAGATTCTATGTTGTCCTGGAGAGCTTGCAGAGCACTGGGGAAAGGCAGGCAGAGAATTCCCTGATAGCACCTTCTCTGTGCCTGTTCACATTGCTTCGCAGAATCGCTTTTGTGCAGAAAACAGTAACACTTGTTCAGAAGGAAAGAAAGCACAGAGCCCCAGATTTTATGTTGTCCTGGAGAGCTTGCAGAGCACTGGGGAAAGGCAGGCAGAGAATTCCCTGATAGCACCTTCTCTGTGCCTGTTCACATTGCTTCGCAGAATCGCTTTTGTGCAGAAAACAGTAACACTTGTTCAGAAGGAAAGAAAGCACAGAGCCCCAGATTTTATGTTGTCCTGGAGAGCTTGCAGAGCACTGGGGAAAGGCAGGCAGAGAATTCCCTGCTAGCACCTTCTCTGTGCCTGGGAAGCAGAAGTGTTCACATTGCTTCGCAGAATCGCTTTTGTGCAGAAAACACTAACACTTGTTCAGAACGAAAGAAAGCACAGAACTCCAGATTTGCTGTTGTCCTGGAGAGCTTGCAGAGCACTGGGGAAAGGCAGGCAGAGAATTCCCTGCTAGCACCTTCTCTGTGCCTGGGAAGCAGAAGTGTTCACATTGCTTCGCAGAATCGCTTTTGTGCAGAAAACACTAACACTTGTTCAGAAGGAAAGAAAGCACAGAGCCCCAGATTTTATGTTGTCCTGGAGAGCTTGCAGAGCACTGGGGAAAGGCAGGCAGAGAATTCCTTGCTAGCACCTTCTCTGTGCCTGGGAAGCAGAAGTGTTCACATTGCTTCACAAGAATCGCTTTTGTGCAGAAAACACTAACACTTGTTCAGAACGAAAGAAAGCACAGAGCCCCAGATTTTATGTTGTCCTGGAGAGCTTGCAGAGCACTGGGGAAAGGGAAACAGAGAATTCCTTGCTAGCACCTTCTCTGTGCCTGGGAAGCAGAAGTGTTCACATTGCTTCGCAAGAATCGCTTTTGTGCAGAAAACACTAACACTTGTTCAGAAGGAAAGAAAGCACAGAGCCCCAGATTTTATGTTGTCCTGGAGAGCTTGCAGAGCACTGGGGAAAGGCAGGCAGAGAATTACCTGCTAGCACCTTCTCTGTGCCTGGGAAGCAGAAGTGTTCACATTGCTTCGCAGAATCGCTTTTGTGCAGAAAACAGTAACACTTGTTCAGAACGAAAGAAAGCACAGAGCCCCAGATTTTATGTTGTCCTGGAGAGCTTGCAGAGCACTGGGGAAAGGCAGGCAGAGAATTCCTTGCTAGCACCTTCTCTGTGCCTGGGAAGCAGAAGTGTTCACATTGCTTCGCAAGAATCGCTTTTGTGCAGAAAACAGTAACACTTGTTCAGAACGAAAGAAAGCACAGAGCCCCAGATTCTATGTTGTCCTGGAGAGCTTGCAGAGCACTGGGGAAAGGCAGGCAGAGAATTCCTTGCTAGCACCTTCTCTGTGCCTGGGAAGCAGAAGTGTTCACATTGCTTCGCAAGAATCGCTTTTGTGCAGAAAACACTAACACTTGTTCAGAAGGAAAGAAAGCACAGAGCCCCAGATTCTATGTTGTCCTGGAGAGCTTGCAGAGCACTGGGGAAAGGCAGGCAGAGAATTCCCTGATAGCACCTTCTCTGTGCCTGTTCACATTGCTTCGCAGAATCGCTTTTGTGCAGAAAACAGTAACACTTGTTCAGAAGGAAAGAAAGCACAGAGCCCCAGATTTTATGTTGTCCTGGAGAGCTTGCAGAGCACTGGCGAAAGGCAGGCAGAGAATTCCCTGATAGCACCTTCTCTGTGCCTGTTCACATTGCTTCGCAGAATCGCTTTTGTGCAGAAAACAGTAACACTTGTTCAGAAGGAAAGAAAGCACAGAGCCCCAGATTTTATGTTGTCCTGGAGAGCTTGCAGAGCACTGGGGAAAGGCAGGCAGAGAATTCCTTGCTAGCACCTTCTCTGTGCCTGGGAAGCAGAAGTGTTCACATTGCTTCGCAAGAATCGCTTTTGTGCAGAAAACACTAACACTTGTTCAGAAGGAAAGAAAGCACAGAGCCCCAGATTTTATGTTGTCCTGGAGAGCTTGCAGAGCACTGGGGAAAGGTAGGCAGAGAATTCCCTGATAGCACCTTCTCTGTGCCTGTTCACATTGCTTCGCAGAGTCGCTTTTGTGCAGAAAACACTAACACTTGTTCAGAAGGAAAGAAAGCACAGAGCCCCAGATTTTATGTTGTCCTGGAGAGCTTGCAGAGCACTGGCGAAAGGCAGGCAGAGAATTCCCTGATAGCACCTTCTCTGTGCCTGTTCACATTGCTTCGCAGAATCGCTTTTGTGCAGAAAACAGTAACACTTGTTCAGAAGGAAAGAAAGCACAGAGCCCCAGATTTTATGTTGTCCTGGAGAGCTTGCAGAGCACTGGGGAAAGGCAGGCAGAGAATTCCTTGCTAGCACCTTCTCTGTGCCTGGGTAGCAGAAGTGTTCACATTGCTTCGCAAGAATCGCTTTTGTGCAGAAAACACTAACACTTGTTCAGAAGGAAAGAAAGCACAGAGCCCCAGATTTTATGTTGTCCTGGAGAGCTTGCAGAGCACTGGGGAAAGGCAGGCAGAGAATTACCTGCTAGCACCTTCTCTGTGCCTGGGAAGCAGAAGTGTTCACATTGCTTCGCAGAATCGCTTTTGTGCAGAAAACTGTAACACTTGTTCATAACGAAAGAAAGCACAGAGCCCCAGATTTTATGTTGTCCTGGAGAGCTTGCAGAACACTGGGGAAAGGGAAACAGAGAATTCCTTGCTAGCACCTTCTCTGTGCCTGGGAAGCAGAAGTGTTCACATTGCTTCGCAAGAATCGCTTTTGTGCAGAAAACACTAACACTTGTTCAGAAGGAAAGAAAGCACAGAGCCCCAGATTTTATGTTGTCCTGGAGAGCTTGCAGAGCACTGGGGAAAGGCAGGCAGAGAATTCCTTGCTAGCACCTTCTCTGTGCCTGGGAAGCAGAAGTGTTCACATTGCTTCGCAGAATCGCTTTTGTGCAGAAAACAGTAACACTTCTTCAGAACGAAAGAAAGCACAGAGCCCCAGATTTTATGTTGTCCTGGAGAGCTTGCAGAGCACTGGAGAAAGGCAGGCAGAGAATTCCTTGCTAGCACCTTCTCTGTGCCTGGGAAGCAGAAGTGTTCACATTGCTTCACAAGAATCGCTTTTGTGCAGAAAACACTAACACTTGTTCAGAACGAAAGAAAGCACAGAGCCCCAGATTTTATGTTGTCCTGGAGAGCTTGCAGAGCACTGGGGAAAGGGAAACAGAGAATTCCTTGCTAGCACCTTCTCTGTGCCTGGGAAGCAGAAGTGTTCACATTGCTTCGCAAGAATCGCTTTTGTGCAGAAAACAGTAACACTTGTTCAGAACGAAAGAAAGCACAGAGCCCCAGATTTTATGTTGTCCTGGAGAGCTTGCAGAGCACTGGGGAAAGGCAGGCAGAGAATTACCTGCTAGCACCTTCTCTGTGCCTGGGAAGCAGAAGTGTTCACATTGCTTCGCACAATCGCTTTTGTGCAGAAAACAGTAACACTTGTTCAGAAGGAAAGAAAGCACAGAGCCCCAGATTCTATGTTGTCCTGGAGAGCTTGCAGAGCACTGGGGAAAGGCAGGCAGAGAATTCCCTGCTAGCACCTTCTCTGTGCCTGTTCACATTGCTTCGCAGAATCGCTTTTGTGCAGACAACACTAACAATTGTTCAGAAGGAAAGAAAGCACAGAGCCCCAGATTCTATGTTGTCCTGGAGAGCTTGCAGAGCACTGGGGAAAGGCAGGCAGAGAATTCCCTGATAGCACCTTCTCTGTGCCTGTTCACATTGCTTCGCAGAATCGCTTTTGTGCAGAAAACAGTAACACTTGTTCAGAAGGAAAGAAAGCACAGAGCCCCAGATTTTATGTTGTCCTGGAGAGCTTGCAGAGCACTGGGGAAAGGCAGGCAGAGAATTCCCTGATAGCACCTTCTCTGTGCCTGTTCACATTGCTTCGCAGAATCGCTTTTGTGCAGAAAACAGTAACACTTGTTCAGAAGGAAAGAAAGCACAGAGCCCCAGATTTTATGTTGTCCTGGAGAGCTTGCAGAGCACTGGGGAAAGGCAGGCAGAGAATTCCCTGCTAGCACCTTCTCTGTGCCTGGGAAGCAGAAGTGTTCACATTGCTTCGCAGAATCGCTTTTGTGCAGAAAACACTAACACTTGTTCAGAACGAAAGAAAGCACAGAACTCCAGATTTGCTGTTGTCCTGGAGAGCTTGCAGAGCACTGGGGAAAGGCAGGCAGAGAATTCCCTGCTAGCACCTTCTCTGTGCCTGGGAAGCAGAAGTGTTCACATTGCTTCGCAGAATCGCTTTTGTGCAGAAAACACTAACACTTGTTCAGAAGGAAAGAAAGCACAGAGCCCCAGATTTTATGTTGTCCTGGAGAGCTTGCAGAGCACTGGGGAAAGGCAGGCAGAGAATTCCTTGCTAGCACCTTCTCTGTGCCTGGGAAGCAGAAGTGTTCACATTGCTTCACAAGAATCGCTTTTGTGCAGAAAACACTAACACTTGTTCAGAACGAAAGAAAGCACAGAGCCCCAGATTTTATGTTGTCCTGGAGAGCTTGCAGAGCACTGGGGAAAGGGAAACAGAGAATTCCTTGCTAGCACCTTCTCTGTGCCTGGGAAGCAGAAGTGTTCACATTGCTTCGCAAGAATCGCTTTTGTGCAGAAAACACTAACACTTGTTCAGAAGGAAAGAAAGCACAGAGCCCCAGATTTTATGTTGTCCTGGAGAGCTTGCAGAGCACTGGGGAAAGGCAGGCAGAGAATTACCTGCTAGCACCTTCTCTGTGCCTGGGAAGCAGAAGTGTTCACATTGCTTCGCAGAATCGCTTTTGTGCAGAAAACAGTAACACTTGTTCAGAACGAAAGAAAGCACAGAGCCCCAGATTTTATGTTGTCCTGGAGAGCTTGCAGAGCACTGGGGAAAGGCAGGCAGAGAATTCCTTGCTAGCACCTTCTCTGTGCCTGGGAAGCAGAAGTGTTCACATTGCTTCGCAAGAATCGCTTTTGTGCAGAAAACAGTAACACTTGTTCAGAACGAAAGAAAGCACAGAGCCCCAGATTCTATGTTGTCCTGGAGAGCTTGCAGAGCACTGGGGAAAGGCAGGCAGAGAATTCCTTGCTAGCACCTTCTCTGTGCCTGGGAAGCAGAAGTGTTCACATTGCTTCGCAAGAATCGCTTTTGTGCAGAAAACACTAACACTTGTTCAGAAGGAAAGAAAGCACAGAGCCCCAGATTCTATGTTGTCCTGGAGAGCTTGCAGAGCACTGGGGAAAGGCAGGCAGAGAATTCCCTGATAGCACCTTCTCTGTGCCTGTTCACATTGCTTCGCAGAATCGCTTTTGTGCAGAAAACAGTAACACTTGTTCAGAAGGAAAGAAAGCACAGAGCCCCAGATTTTATGTTGTCCTGGAGAGCTTGCAGAGCACTGGCGAAAGGCAGGCAGAGAATTCCCTGATAGCACCTTCTCTGTGCCTGTTCACATTGCTTCGCAGAATCGCTTTTGTGCAGAAAACAGTAACACTTGTTCAGAAGGAAAGAAAGCACAGAGCCCCAGATTTTATGTTGTCCTGGAGAGCTTGCAGAGCACTGGGGAAAGGCAGGCAGAGAATTCCTTGCTAGCACCTTCTCTGTGCCTGGGAAGCAGAAGTGTTCACATTGCTTCGCAAGAATCGCTTTTGTGCAGAAAACACTAACACTTGTTCAGAAGGAAAGAAAGCACAGAGCCCCAGATTCTATGTTGTCCTGGAGAGCTTGCAGAGCACTGGGGAAAGGCAGGCAGAGAATTCCCTGCTAGCACCTTCTCTGTGCCTGGGAAGCAGAAGTGTTCACATTGCTTCGCAAGAATCGCTTTTGTGCAGAAAACACTAACACTTGTTCAGAAGGAAAGAAAGCACAGAGCCCCAGATTTTATGTTGTCCTGGAGAGCTTGCAGAGCACTGGGGAAAGGTAGGCAGAGAATTCCCTGATAGCACCTTCTCTGTGCCTGTTCACATTGCTTCGCAGAGTCGCTTTTGTGCAGAAAACACTAACACTTGTTCAGAAGGAAAGAAAGCACAGAGCCCCAGATTTTATGTTGTCCTGGAGAGCTTGCAGAGCACTGGCGAAAGGCAGGCAGAGAATTCCCTGATAGCACCTTCTCTGTGCCTGTTCACATTGCTTCGCAGAATCGCTTTTGTGCAGAAAACAGTAACACTTGTTCAGAAGGAAAGAAAGCACAGAGCCCCAGATTTTATGTTGTCCTGGAGAGCTTGCAGAGCACTGGGGAAAGGCAGGCAGAGAATTCCTTGCTAGCACCTTCTCTGTGCCTGGGTAGCAGAAGTGTTCACATTGCTTCGCAAGAATCGCTTTTGTGTAGAAAACACTAACACTTGTTCAGAAGGAAAGAAAGCACAGAGCCCCAGATTTTATGTTGTCCTGGAGAGCTTGCAGAGCACTGGGGAAAGGCAGGCAGAGAATTCCTTGCTAGCACCTTCTCTGTGCCTGGGAAGCAGAAGTGTTCACATTGCTTCGCAGAATCGCTTTTGAGAAGAAAACTGTAACACTTGTTCATAACGAAAGAAAGCACAGAGCCCCAGATTTTATGTTGTCCTGGAGAGCTTGCAGAACACTGGGGAAAGGGAAACAGAGAATTCCTTGCTAGCACCTTCTCTGTGCCTGGGAAGCAGAAGTGTTCACATTGCTTCGCAAGAATCGCTTTTGTGCAGAAAACACTAACACTTGTTCAGAAGGAAAGAAAGCACAGAGCCCCAGATTTTATGTTGTCCTGGAGAGCTTGCAGAGCACTGGGGAAAGGCAGGCAGAGAATTCCTTGCTAGCACCTTCTCTGTGCCTGGGAAGCAGAAGTGTTCACATTGCTTCGCAGAATCGCTTTTGTGCAGAAAACAGTAACACTTCTTCAGAACGAAAGAAAGCACAGAGCCCCAGATTTTATGTTGTCCTGGAGAGCTTGCAGAGCACTGGAGAAAGGCAGGCAGAGAATTCCCTGCTAGCACCTTCTCTGTGCCTGGGAAGCAGAAGTGTTCACATTGCTTCACAAGAATCGCTTTTGTGCAGAAAACACTAACACTTGTTCAGAACGAAAGAAAGCACAGAGCCCCAGATTTTATGTTGTCCTGGAGAGCTTGCAGAGCACTGGGGAAAGGGAAACAGAGAATTCCTTGCTAGCACCTTCTCTGTGCCTGGGAAGCAGAAGTGTTCACATTGCTTCGCAAGAATCGCTTTTGTGCAGAAAACAGTAACACTTGTTCAGAACGAAAGAAAGCACAGAGCCCCAGATTTTATGTTGTCCTGGAGAGCTTGCAGAGCACTGGGGAAAGGCAGGCAGAGAATTACCTGCTAGCACCTTCTCTGTGCCTGGGAAGCAGAAGTGTTCACATTGCTTCGCACAATCGCTTTTGTGCAGAAAACAGTAACACTTGTTCAGAAGGAAAGAAAGCACAGAGCCCCAGATTCTATGTTGTCCTGGAGAGCTTGCAGAGCACTGGGGAAAGGCAGGCAGAGAATTCCCTGCTAACACCTTCTCTGTGCCTGTTCACATTGCTTCGCAGAATCGCTTTTGTGCAGACAACACTAACAATTGTTCAGAAGGAAAGAAAGCACAGAGCCCCAGATTCTATGTTGTCCTGGAGAGCTTGCAGAGCACTGGGGAAAGGCAGGCAGAGAATTCCCTGATAGCACCTTCTCTGTGCCTGTTCACATTGCTTCGCAGAATCGCTTTTGTGCAGAAAACAGTAACACTTGTTCAGAAGGAAAGAAAGCACAGAGCCCCAGATTTTATGTTGTCCTGGAGAGCTTGCAGAGCACTGGGGAAAGGCAGGCAGAGAATTCCCTGATAGCACCTTCTCTGTGCCTGTTCACATTGCTTCGCAGAATCGCTTTTGTGCAGAAAACAGTAACACTTGTTCAGAAGGAAAGAAAGCACAGAGCCCCAGATTTTATGTTGTCCTGGAGAGCTTGCAGAGCACTGGGGAAAGGCAGGCAGAGAATTCCCTGCTAGCACCTTCTCTGTGCCTGGGAAGCAGAAGTGTTCACATTGCTTCGCAGAATCGCTTTTGTGCAGAAAACACTAACACTTGTTCAGAACGAAAGAAAGCACAGAACTCCAGATTTGCTGTTGTCCTGGAGAGCTTGCAGAGCACTGGGGAAAGGCAGGCAGAGAATTCCCTGCTAGCACCTTCTCTGTGCCTGGGAAGCAGAAGTGTTCACATTGCTTCGCAGAATCGCTTTTGTGCAGAAAACACTAACACTTGTTCAGAAGGAAAGAAAGCACAGAGCCCCAGATTTTATGTTGTCCTGGAGAGCTTGCAGAGCACTGGGGAAAGGCAGGCAGAGAATTCCTTGCTAGCACCTTCTCTGTGCCTGGGAAGCAGAAGTGTTCACATTGCTTCACAAGAATCGCTTTTGTGCAGAAAACACTAACACTTGTTCAGAACGAAAGAAAGCACAGAGCCCCAGATTTTATGTTGTCCTGGAGAGCTTGCAGAGCACTGGGGAAAGGGAAACAGAGAATTCCTTGCTAGCACCTTCTCTGTGCCTGGGAAGCAGAAGTGTTCACATTGCTTCGCAAGAATCGCTTTTGTGCAGAAAACACTAACACTTGTTCAGAAGGAAAGAAAGCACAGAGCCCCAGATTTTATGTTGTCCTGGAGAGCTTGCAGAGCACTGGGGAAAGGCAGGCAGAGAATTACCTGCTAGCACCTTCTCTGTGCCTGGGAAGCAGAAGTGTTCACATTGCTTCGCAGAATCGCTTTTGTGCAGAAAACAGTAACACTTGTTCAGAACGAAAGAAAGCACAGAGCCCCAGATTTTATGTTGTCCTGGAGAGCTTGCAGAGCACTGGGGAAAGGCAGGCAGAGAATTCCTTGCTAGCACCTTCTCTGTGCCTGGGAAGCAGAAGTGTTCACATTGCTTCGCAAGAATCGCTTTTGTGCAGAAAACAGTAACACTTGTTCAGAACGAAAGAAAGCACAGAGCCCCAGATTCTATGTTGTCCTGGAGAGCTTGCAGAGCACTGGGGAAAGGCAGGCAGAGAATTCCTTGCTAGCACCTTCTCTGTGCCTGGGAAGCAGAAGTGTTCACATTGCTTCGCAAGAATCGCTTTTGTGCAGAAAACACTAACACTTGTTCAGAAGGAAAGAAAGCACAGAGCCCCAGATTCTATGTTGTCCTGGAGAGCTTGCAGAGCACTGGGGAAAGGCAGGCAGAGAATTCCCTGATAGCACCTTCTCTGTGCCTGTTCACATTGCTTCGCAGAATCGCTTTTGTGCAGAAAACAGTAACACTTGTTCAGAAGGAAAGAAAGCACAGAGCCCCAGATTTTATGTTGTCCTGGAGAGCTTGCAGAGCACTGGCGAAAGGCAGGCAGAGAATTCCCTGATAGCACCTTCTCTGTGCCTGTTCACATTGCTTCGCAGAATCGCTTTTGTGCAGAAAACAGTAACACTTGTTCAGAAGGAAAGAAAGCACAGAGCCCCAGATTTTATGTTGTCCTGGAGAGCTTGCAGAGCACTGGGGAAAGGCAGGCAGAGAATTCCTTGCTAGCACCTTCTCTGTGCCTGGGAAGCAGAAGTGTTCACATTGCTTCGCAAGAATCGCTTTTGTGCAGAAAACACTAACACTTGTTCAGAAGGAAAGAAAGCACAGAGCCCCAGATTTTATGTTGTCCTGGAGAGCTTGCAGAGCACTGGGGAAAGGTAGGCAGAGAATTCCCTGATAGCACCTTCTCTGTGCCTGTTCACATTGCTTCGCAGAGTCGCTTTTGTGCAGAAAACACTAACACTTGTTCAGAAGGAAAGAAAGCACAGAGCCCCAGATTTTATGTTGTCCTGGAGAGCTTGCAGAGCACTGGGGAAAGGCAGGCAGAGAATTCCCTGCTAGCACCTTCTCTGTGCCTGGGAAGCAGAAGTGTTCACATTGCTTCGCAAGAATCGCTTTTGTGCAGAAAACAGTAACACTTGTTCAGAACGAAAGAAAGCACAGAGCCCCAGATTCTATGTTGTCCTGGAGAGCTTGCAGAGCACTGGGGAAAGGCAGGCAGAGAATTCCTTGCTAGCACCTTCTCTGTGCCTGGGAAGCAGAAGTGTTCACATTGCTTCGCAAGAATCGCTTTTGTGCAGAAAACACTAACACTTGTTCAGAAGGAAAGAAAGCACAGAGCCCCAGATTCTATGTTGTCCTGGAGAGCTTGCAGAGCACTGGGGAAAGGCAGGCAGAGAATTCCCTGATAGCACCTTCTCTGTGCCTGTTCACATTGCTTCGCAGAATCGCTTTTGTGCAGAAAACAGTAACACTTGTTCAGAAGGAAAGAAAGCACAGAGCCCCAGATTTTATGTTGTCCTGGAGAGCTTGCAGAGCACTGGGGAAAGGCAGGCAGAGAATTCCCTGATAGCACCTTCTCTGTGCCTGTTCACATTGCTTCGCAGAATCGCTTTTGTGCAGAAAACACTAACACTTGTTCAGAAGGAAAGAAAGCACAGAGCCCCAGATTTTATGTTGTCCTGGAGAGCTTGCAGAGCACTGGGGAAAGGCAGGCAGAGAATTCCTTGCTAGCAGCTTCTCTGTGCCTGGGAAGCAGAAGTGTTCACATTGCTTCGCAGAATTGCTTTTGTGCAGAAAACAGTAACACTTATTCAGAAGGAAAGAAAGCACAGAACTCCAGATTTGCTGTTGTCCTGGAGAGCTTGCAGAGCACTGGGGAAAGGCAGGCAGAGAATTCCCTGATAGCACCTTCTCTGTGCCTGTTCACATTGCTTCGCAGAATCGCTTTTGTGCAGAAAACACTAACACTTGTTCAGAAGGAAAGAAAGCACAGAGCCCCAGATTTTATGTTGTCCTGGAGAGCTTGCAGAGCACTGGGGAAAGGCAGGCAGAGAATTCCCTGCTAGCACCTTCTCTGTGCCTGGGAAGCAGAAGTGTTCACATTGCTTCACAAGAATCGCTTTTGTGCAGAAAACACTAACACTTGTTCAGAACGAAAGAAAGCACAGAGCCCCAGATTTTATGTTGTCCTGGAGAGCTTGCAGAGCACTGGGGAAAGGGAAACAGAGAATTCCTTGCTAGCACCTTCTCTGTGCCTGGGAAGCAGAAGTGTTCACATTGCTTCGCAAGAATCGCTTTTGTGCAGAAAACAGTAACACTTGTTCAGAACGAAAGAAAGCACAGAGCCCCAGATTTTATGTTGTCCTGGAGAGCTTGCAGAGCACTGGGGAAAGGCAGGCAGAGAATTACCTGCTAGCACCTTCTCTGTGCCTGGGAAGCAGAAGTGTTCACATTGCTTCGCACAATCGCTTTTGTGCAGAAAACAGTAACACTTGTTCAGAAGGAAAGAAAGCACAGAGCCCCAGATTCTATGTTGTCCTGGAGAGCTTGCAGAGCACTGGGGAAAGGCAGGCAGAGAATTCCCTGCTAGCACCTTCTCTGTGCCTGTTCACATTGCTTCGCAGAATCGCTTTTGTGCAGACAACACTAACAATTGTTCAGAAGGAAAGAAAGCACAGAGCCCCAGATTCTATGTTGTCCTGGAGAGCTTGCAGAGCACTGGGGAAAGGCAGGCAGAGAATTCCCTGATAGCACCTTCTCTGTGCCTGTTCACATTGCTTCGCAGAATCGCTTTTGTGCAGAAAACAGTAACACTTGTTCAGAAGGAAAGAAAGCACAGAGCCCCAGATTTTATGTTGTCCTGGAGAGCTTGCAGAGCACTGGGGAAAGGCAGGCAGAGAATTCCCTGATAGCACCTTCTCTGTGCCTGTTCACATTGCTTCGCAGAATCGCTTTTGTGCAGAAAACAGTAACACTTGTTCAGAAGGAAAGAAAGCACAGAGCCCCAGATTTTATGTTGTCCTGGAGAGCTTGCAGAGCACTGGGGAAAGGCAGGCAGAGAATTCCCTGCTAGCACCTTCTCTGTGCCTGGGAAGCAGAAGTGTTCACGTTGCTTCGCAGAATCGCTTTTGTGCAGAAAACAGTAACACTTGTTCAGAACGAAAGAAAGCACAGAACTCCAGATTTGCTGTTGTCCTGGAGAGCTTGCAGAGCACTGGGGAAAGGCAGGCAGAGAATTCCCTGCTAGCACCTTCTCTGTGCCTGGGAAGCAGAAGTGTTCACATTGCTTCGCAGAATCGCTTTTGTGCAGAAAACACTAACACTTGTTCAGAAGGAAAGAAAGCACAGAGCCCCAGATTTTATGTTGTCCTGGAGAGCTTGCAGAGCACTGGGGAAAGGCAGGCAGAGAATTCCTTGCTAGCACCTTCTCTGTGCCTGGGAAGCAGAAGTGTTCACATTGCTTCACAAGAATCGCTTTTGTGCAGAAAACACTAACACTTGTTCAGAACGAAAGAAAGCACAGAGCCCCAGATTTTATGTTGTCCTGGAGAGCTTGCAGAGCACTGGGGAAAGGGAAACAGAGAATTCCTTGCTAGCACCTTCTCTGTGCCTGGGAAGCAGAAGTGTTCACATTGCTTCGCAAGAATCGCTTTTGTGCAGAAAACACTAACACTTGTTCAGAAGGAAAGAAAGCACAGAGCCCCAGATTTTATGTTGTCCTGGAGAGCTTGCAGAGCACTGGGGAAAGGCAGGCAGAGAATTACCTGCTAGCACCTTCTCTGTGCCTGGGAAGCAGAAGTGTTCACATTGCTTCGCAGAATCGCTTTTGTGCAGAAAACAGTAACACTTGTTCAGAACGAAAGAAAGCACAGAGCCCCAGATTTTATGTTGTCCTGGAGAGCTTGCAGAGCACTGGGGAAAGGCAGGCAGAGAATTCCTTGCTAGCACCTTCTCTGTGCCTGGGAAGCAGAAGTGTTCACATTGCTTCGCAAGAATCGCTTTTGTGCAGAAAACAGTAACACTTGTTCAGAAGGAAAGAAAGCACAGAGCCCCAGATTCTATGTTGTCCTGGAGAGCTTGCAGAGCACTGGGGAAAGGCAGGCAGAGAATTCCCTGATAGCACCTTCTCTGTGCCTGGGAAGCAGAAGTGTTCACATTGCTTCGCAAGAATCGCTTTTGTGCAGAAAACAGTAACACTTGTTCAGAACGAAAGAAAGCACAGAGCCCCAGATTCTATGTTGTCCTGGAGAGCTTGCAGAGCACTGGCGAAAGGCAGGCAGAGAGTTCCCTGATAGCACCTTCTCTGTGCCTGTTCACATTGCTTCGCAGAATCGCTTTTGTGCAGAAAACAGTAACACTTGTTCAGAACGAAAGAAAGCAGAGAGCCCCAGATTTGCTGTTGTCCTGGAGAGCTTGCAGAGCACTGGGGAAAGGCAGGCAGAGAATTCCCTGCTAGCACCTTCTCTGTGCCTGGGAAGCAGAAGTGTTCACATTGCTTCGCAGAATCGCTTTTGTGCAGAAAACAGTAACACTTGTTCAGAAGGAAAGAAAGCACAGAGCCCCAGATTTTATGTTGTCCTGGAGAGCTTGCAGAGCACTGGGGAAAGGCAGGCAGAGAATTCCTTGCTAGCACCTTCTCTGTGCCTGGGAAGCAGAAGTGTTCACATTGCTTCGCAGAATCGCTTTTGTGCAGAAAACAGTAACACTTGTTCAGAAGGAAAGAAAGCACAGAGCCCCAGATTTGCTGTTGTCCTGGAGAGCTTGCAGAGCACTGGGGAAAGGCAGGCAGAGAATTCCTTGCTAGAACCTTCTCTGTGCCTGGGAAGCAGAAGTGTTCACATTGCTTCGCAGAATCGCTTTTGTGCAGAAAACTGTAACACTTGTTCATAACGAAAGAAAGCACAGAGCCCCAGATTCTATGTTGTCCTGGAGAGCTTGCAGAGCACTGGGGAAAGGCAGGCAGAGAATTCCTTGCTAGCACCTTCTCTGTGCCTGGGAAGCAGAAGTGTTCACATTGCTTCGCAAGAATCGCTTTTGTGCAGAAAACACTAACACTTGTTCAGAAGGAAAGAAAGCACAGAGCCCCAGATTCTATGTTGTCCTGGAGAGCTTGCAGAGCACTGGGGAAAGGCAGGCAGAGAATTCCTTGCTAGCAGCTTCTCTGTGCCTGGGAAGCAGAAGTGTTCACATTGCTTCGCAGAATTGCTTTTGTGCAGAAAACAGTAACACTTATTCAGAAGGAAAGAAAGCACAGAACTCCAGATTTGCTGTTGTCCTGGAGAGCTTGCAGAGCACTGGGGAAAGGCAGGCAGAGAATTCCCTGATAGCACCTTCTCTGTGCCTGTTCACATTGCTTCGCAGAATCGCTTTTGTGCAGAAAACACTAACACTTGTTCAGAAGGAAAGAAAGCACAGAGCCCCAGATTTTATGTTGTCCTGGAGAGCTTGCAGAGCACTGGGGAAAGGCAGGCAGAGAATTCCCTGCTAGCACCTTCTCTGTGCCTGGGAAGCAGAAGTGTTCACATTGCTTCACAAGAATCGCTTTTGTGCAGAAAACACTAACACTTGTTCAGAACGAAAGAAAGCACAGAGCCCCAGATTTTATGTTGTCCTGGAGAGCTTGCAGAGCACTGGGGAAAGGGAAACAGAGAATTCCTTGCTAGCACCTTCTCTGTGCCTGGGAAGCAGAAGTGTTCACATTGCTTCGCAAGAATCGCTTTTGTGCAGAAAACAGTAACACTTGTTCAGAACGAAAGAAAGCACAGAGCCCCAGATTTTATGTTGTCCTGGAGAGCTTGCAGAGCACTGGGGAAAGGCAGGCAGAGAATTACCTGCTAGCACCTTCTCTGTGCCTGGGAAGCAGAAGTGTTCACATTGCTTCGCACAATCGCTTTTGTGCAGAAAACAGTAACTCTTGTTCAGAAGGAAAGAAAGCACAGAGCCCCAGATTCTATGTTGTCCTGGAGAGCTTGCAGAGCACTGGGGAAAGGCAGGCAGAGAATTCCCTGCTAGCACCTTCTCTGTGCCTGTTCACATTGCTTCGCAGAATCGCTTTTGTGCAGACAACACTAACAATTGTTCAGAAGGAAAGAAAGCACAGAGCCCCAGATTCTATGTTGTCCTGGAGAGCTTGCAGAGCACTGGGGAAAGGCAGGCAGAGAATTCCCTGATAGCACCTTCTCTGTGCCTGTTCACATTGCTTCGCAGAATCGCTTTTGTGCAGAAAACAGTAACACTTGTTCAGAAGGAAAGAAAGCACAGAGCCCCAGATTTTATGTTGTCCTGGAGAGCTTGCAGAGCACTGGGGAAAGGCAGGCAGAGAATTCCCTGATAGCACCTTCTCTGTGCCTGTTCACATTGCTTCGCAGAATCGCTTTTGTGCAGAAAACAGTAACACTTGTTCAGAAGGAAAGAAAGCACAGAGCCCCAGATTTTATGTTGTCCTGGAGAGCTTGCAGAGCACTGGGGAAAGGCAGGCAGAGAATTCCCTGCTAGCACCTTCTCTGTGCCTGGGAAGCAGAAGTGTTCACATTGCTTCGCAGAATCGCTTTTGTGCAGAAAACACTAACACTTGTTCAGAACGAAAGAAAGCACAGAACTCCAGATTTGCTGTTGTCCTGGAGAGCTTGCAGAGCACTGGGGAAAGGCAGGCAGAGAATTCCCTGCTAGCACCTTCTCTGTGCCTGGGAAGCAGAAGTGTTCACATTGCTTCGCAGAATCGCTTTTGTGCAGAAAACACTAACACTTGTTCAGAAGGAAAGAAAGCACAGAGCCCCAGATTTTATGTTGTCCTGGAGAGCTTGCAGAGCACTGGGGAAAGGCAGGCAGAGAATTCCTTGCTAGCACCTTCTCTGTGCCTGGGAAGCAGAAGTGTTCACATTGCTTTGCAAGAATCGCTTTTGTGCAGAAAACACTAACACTTGTTCAGAACGAAAGAAAGCACAGAGCCCCAGATTTTATGTTGTCCTGGAGAGCTTGCAGAGCACTGGGGAAAGGGAAACAGAGAATTCCTTGCTAGCACCTTCTCTGTGCCTGGGAAGCAGAAGTGTTCACATTGCTTCGCAAGAATCGCTTTTGTGCAGAAAACACTAACACTTGTTCAGAAGGAAAGAAAGCACAGAGCCCCAGATTTTATGTTGTCCTGGAGAGCTTGCAGAGCACTGGGGAAAGGCAGGCAGAGAATTACCTGCTAGCACCTTCTCTGTGCCTGGGAAGCAGAAGTGTTCACATTGCTTCGCAGAATCGCTTTTGTGCAGAAAACAGTAACACTTGTTCAGAACGAAAGAAAGCACAGAGCCCCAGATTTTATGTTGTCCTGGAGAGCTTGCAGAGCACTGGGGAAAGGCAGGCAGAGAATTCCTTGCTAGCACCTTCTCTGTGCCTGGGAAGCAGAAGTGTTCACATTGCTTCGCAAGAATCGCTTTTGTGCAGAAAACAGTAACACTTGTTCAGAACGAAAGAAAGCACAGAGCCCCAGATTCTATGTTGTCCTGGAGAGCTTGCAGAGCACTGGGGAAAGGCAGGCAGAGAATTCCTTGCTAGCACCTTCTCTGTGCCTGGGAAGCAGAAGTGTTCACATTGCTTCGCAAGAATCGCTTTTGTGCAGAAAACACTAACACTTGTTCAGAAGGAAAGAAAGCACAGAGCCCCAGATTCTATGTTGTCCTGGAGAGCTTGCAGAGCACTGGGGAAAGGCAGGCAGAGAATTCCCTGATAGCACCTTCTCTGTGCCTGTTCACATTGCTTCGCAGAATCGCTTTTGTGCAGAAAACAGTAACACTTGTTCAGAAGGAAAGAAAGCACAGAGCCCCAGATTTTATGTTGTCCTGGAGAGCTTGCAGAGCACTGGCGAAAGGCAGGCAGAGAATTCCCTGATAGCACCTTCTCTGTGCCTGTTCACATTGCTTCGCAGAATCGCTTTTGTGCAGAAAACAGTAACACTTGTTCAGAAGGAAAGAAAGCACAGAGCCCCAGATTTTATGTTGTCCTGGAGAGCTTGCAGAGCACTGGGGAAAGGCAGGCAGAGAATTCCCTGCTAGCACCTTCTCTGTGCCTGGGAAGCAGAAGTGTTCACATTGCTTCGCAAGAATCGCTTTTGTGCAGAAAACACTAACACTTGTTCAGAAGGAAAGAAAGCACAGAGCCCCAGATTTTATGTTGTCCTGGAGAGCTTGCAGAGCACTGGGGAAAGGCAGGCAGAGAATTACCTGCTAGCACCTTCTCTGTGCCTGGGAAGCAGAAGTGTTCACATTGCTTCGCAGAATCGCTTTTGTGCAGAAAACTGTAACACTTGTTCATAACGAAAGAAAGCACAGAGCCCCAGATTTTATGTTGTCCTGGAGAGCTTGCAGAACACTGGGGAAAGGGAAACAGAGAATTCCTTGCTAGCACCTTCTCTGTGCCTGGGAAGCAGAAGTGTTCACATTGCTTCGCAAGAATCGCTTTTGTGCAGAAAACAGTAACACTTGTTCAGAACGAAAGAAAGCACAGAGCCCCAGATTTTATGTTGTCCTGGAGAGCTTGCAGAGCTCTGGGGAAAGGCAGGCAGAGAATTACCTGCTAGCACCTTCTCTGTGCCTGGGAAGCAGAAGTGTTCACATTGCTTCGCACAATCGCTTTTGTGCAGAAAACAGTAACACTTGTTCAGAAGGAAAGAAAGCACAGAGCCCCAGATTCTATGTTGTCCTGGAGAGCTTGCAGAGCACTGGGGAAAGGCAGGCAGAGAATTCCCTGCTAGCACCTTCTCTGTGCCTGTTCACATTGCTTCGCAGAATCGCTTTTGTGCAGACAACACTAACAATTGTTCAGAAGGAAAGAAAGCACAGAGCCCCAGATTCTATGTTGTCCTGGAGAGCTTGCAGAGCACTGGGGAAAGGCAGGCAGAGAATTCCCTGATAGCACCTTCTCTGTGCCTGGGAAGCAGAAGTGTTCACATTGCTTCACAAGAATCGCTTTTGTGCAGAAAACAGTAACACTTGTTCAGAACGAAAGAAAGCACAGAGCCCCAGATTCTATGTTGTCCTGGAGAGCTTGCAGAGCACTGGGGAAAGGCAGGCAGAGAATTCCCTGCTAGCACCTTCTCTGTGCCTGTTCACATTGCTTCGCAGAATCGCTTTTGTGCAGAAAACAGTAACACTTGTTCAGAACGAAAGAAAGCACAGAGCCCCAGATTTGCTGTTGTCCTGGAGAGCTAGCAGAGCACTGGGGAAAGGCAGGCAGAGAATTCCCTGCTAGCACCTTCTCTGTGCCTGGGAAGCAGAAGTGTTCACATTGCTTCGCAGAATCGCTTTTGTGCAGAAAACAGTAACACTTGTTCAGAAGGAAAGAAAGCACAGAGCCCCAGATTTTATGTTGTCCTGGAGAGCTTGCAGAGCACTGGGGAAAGGCAGGCAGAGAATTCCCTGCTAGCACCTTCTCTGTGCCTGGGAAGCAGAAGTGTTCACATTGCTTCGCAAGAATCGCTTTTGTGCAGAAAACAGTAACACTTGTTCAGAAGGAAAGAAAGCACAGAGCCCCAGATTCTATGTTGTCCTGGAGAGCTTGCAGAGCACTGGGGAAAGGCAGGCAGAGAATTCCCTGATAGCACCTTCTCTGTGCCTGTTCACATTGCTTCGCAGAATCGCTTTTGTGCAGAAAACACTAACACTTGTTCAGAAGGAAAGAAAGCACAGAGCCCCAGATTTTATGTTGTCCTGGAGAGCTTGCAGAGCACTGGGGAAAGGCAGGCAGAGAATTCCCTGATAGCACCTTCTCTGTGCCTGTTCACATTGCTTCGCAGAATCGCTTTTGTGCAGAAAACACTAACACTTGTTCAGAAAGAAAGAAAGCACAGAGCCCCAGATTTGCTGTTGTCCTGGAGAGCTTGCAGAGCACTGGGGAAAGGCAGGCAGAGAATTCCTTGCTAGCACCTTCGCTGTGCCTGGGAAGCAGAAGTGTTCACATTGCTTCGCAAGAATCGCTTTTGTGCAGAAAACACTAACACTTGTTCAGAAGGAAAGAAAGCACAGAGCCCCAGATTTTATGTTGTCCTGGAGAGCTTGCAGAGCACTGGGGAAAGGCAGGCAGAGAATTCCTTGCTAGCACCTTCTCTGTGCCTGGGAAGCAGAAGTGTTCACATTGCTTCGCAGAATCGCTTTTGTGCAGAAAACAGTAACACTTCTTCAGAACGAAAGAAAGCACAGAGCCCCAGATTTTATGTTGTCCTGGAGAGCTTGCAGAGCACTGGAGAAAGGCAGGCAGAGAATTCCCTGCTAGCACCTTCTCTGTGCCTGGGAAGCAGAAGTGTTCACATTGCTTCACAAGAATCGCTTTTGTGCAGAAAACACTAACACTTGTTCAGAACGAAAGAAAGCACAGAGCCCCAGATTTTATGTTGTCCTGGAGAGCTTGCAGAGCACTGGGGAAAGGGAAACAGAGAATTCCTTGCTAGCACCTTCTCTGTGCCTGGGAAGCAGAAGTGTTCACATTGCTTCGCAAGAATCGCTTTTGTGCAGAAAACAGTAACACTTGTTCAGAACGAAAGAAAGCACAGAGCCCCAGATTTTATGTTGTCCTGGAGAGCTTGCAGAGCACTGGGGAAAGGCAGGCAGAGAATTACCTGCTAGCACCTTCTCTGTGCCTGGGAAGCAGAAGTGTTCACATTGCTTCGCACAATCGCTTTTGTGCAGAAAACAGTAACACTTGTTCAGAAGGAAAGAAAGCACAGAGCCCCAGATTCTATGTTGTCCTGGAGAGCTTGCAGAGCACTGGGGAAAGGCAGGCAGAGAATTCCCTGCTAGCACCTTCTCTGTGCCTGTTCACATTGCTTCGCAGAATCGCTTTTGTGCAGACAACACTAACAATTGTTCAGAAGGAAAGAAAGCACAGAGCCCCAGATTCTATGTTGTCCTGGAGAGCTTGCAGAGCACTGGGGAAAGGCAGGCAGAGAATTCCCTGATAGCACCTTCTCTGTGCCTGTTCACATTGCTTCGCAGAATCGCTTTTGTGCAGAAAACAGTAACACTTGTTCAGAAGGAAAGAAAGCACAGAGCCCCAGATTTTATGTTGTCCTGGAGAGCTTGCAGAGCACTGGGGAAAGGCAGGCAGAGAATTCCCTGATAGCACCTTCTCTGTGCCTGTTCACATTGCTTCGCAGAATCGCTTTTGTGCAGAAAACAGTAACACTTGTTCAGAAGGAAAGAAAGCACAGAGCCCCAGATTTTATGTTGTCCTGGAGAGCTTGCAGAGCACTGGGGAAAGGCAGGCAGAGAATTCCCTGCTAGCACCTTCTCTGTGCCTGGGAAGCAGAAGTGTTCACATTGCTTCGCAGAATCGCTTTTGTGCAGAAAACAGTAACACTTGTTCAGAACGAAAGAAAGCACAGAACTCCAGATTTGCTGTTGTCCTGGAGAGCTTGCAGAGCACTGGGGAAAGGCAGGCAGAGAATTCCCTGCTAGCACCTTCTCTGTGCCTGGGAAGCAGAAGTGTTCACATTGCTTCGCAGAATCGCTTTTGTGCAGAAAACACTAACACTTGTTCAGAAGGAAAGAAAGCACAGAGCCCCAGATTTTATGTTGTCCTGGAGAGCTTGCAGAGCACTGGGGAAAGGCAGGCAGAGAATTCCTTGCTAGCACCTTCTCTGTGCCTGGGAAGCAGAAGTGTTCACATTGCTTCACAAGAATCGCTTTTGTGCAGAAAACACTAACACTTGTTCAGAACGAAAGAAAGCACAGAGCCCCAGATTTTATGTTGTCCTGGAGAGCTTGCAGAGCACTGGGGAAAGGGAAACAGAGAATTCCTTGCTAGCACCTTCTCTGTGCCTGGGAAGCAGAAGTGTTCACATTGCTTCGCAAGAATCGCTTTTGTGCAGAAAACACTAACACTTGTTCAGAAGGAAAGAAAGCACAGAGCCCCAGATTTTATGTTGTCCTGGAGAGCTTGCAGAGCACTGGGGAAAGGCAGGCAGAGAATTACCTGCTAGCACCTTCTCTGTGCCTGGGAAGCAGAAGTGTTCACATTGCTTCGCAGAATCGCTTTTGTGCAGAAAACAGTAACACTTGTTCAGAACGAAAGAAAGCACAGAGCCCCAGATTTTATGTTGTCCTGGAGAGCTTGCAGAGCACTGGGGAAAGGCAGGCAGAGAATTCCTTGCTAGCACCTTCTCTGTGCCTGGGAAGCAGAAGTGTTCACATTGCTTCGCAAGAATCGCTTTTGTGCAGAAAACAGTAACACTTGTTCAGAACGAAAGAAAGCACAGAGCCCCAGATTCTATGTTGTCCTGGAGAGCTTGCAGAGCACTGGGGAAAGGCAGGCAGAGAATTCCTTGCTAGCACCTTCTCTGTGCCTGGGAAGCAGAAGTGTTCACATTGCTTCGCAAGAATCGCTTTTGTGCAGAAAACACTAACACTTGTTCAGAAGGAAAGAAAGCACAGAGCCCCAGATTCTATGTTGTCCTGGAGAGCTTGCAGAGCACTGGGGAAAGGCAGGCAGAGAATTCCCTGATAGCACCTTCTCTGTGCCTGTTCACATTGCTTCGCAGAATCGCTTTTGTGCAGAAAACAGTAACACTTGTTCAGAAGGAAAGAAAGCACAGAGCCCCAGATTTTATGTTGTCCTGGAGAGCTTGCAGAGCACTGGCGAAAGGCAGGCAGAGAATTCCCTGATAGCACCTTCTCTGTGCCTGTTCACATTGCTTCGCAGAATCGCTTTTGTGCAGAAAACAGTAACACTTGTTCAGAAGGAAAGAAAGCACAGAGCCCCAGATTTTATGTTGTCCTGGAGAGCTTGCAGAGCACTGGGGAAAGGCAGGCAGAGAATTCCTTGCTAGCACCTTCTCTGTGCCTGGGAAGCAGAAGTGTTCACATTGCTTCGCAAGAATCGCTTTTGTGCAGAAAACACTAACACTTGTTCAGAAGGAAAGAAAGCACAGAGCCCCAGATTTTATGTTGTCCTGGAGAGCTTGCAGAGCACTGGGGAAAGGCAGGCAGAGAATTACCTGCTAGCACCTTCTCTGTGCCTGGGAAGCAGAAGTGTTCACATTGCTTCGCAGAATCGCTTTTGTGCAGAAAACTGTAACACTTGTTCATAACGAAAGAAAGCACAGAGCCCCAGATTTTATGTTGTCCTGGAGAGCTTGCAGAACACTGGGGAAAGGGAAACAGAGAATTCCTTGCTAGCACCTTCTCTGTGCCTGGGAAGCAGAAGTGTTCACATTGCTTCGCAAGAATCGCTTTTGTGCAGAAAACAGTAACACTTGTTCAGAACGAAAGAAAGCACAGAGCCCCAGATTCTATGTTGTCCTGGAGAGCTTGCAGAGCACTGGGGAAAGGCAGGCAGAGAATTCCCTGATAGCACCTTCTCTGTGCCTGTTCACATTGCTTCGCAGAATCGCTTTTGTGCAGACAATACTAACAATTGTTCAGAATGAAAGAAAGCACAGAGCCCCAGATTTTATGTTGTCCTGGAGAGCTTGCAGAGCACTGGGGAAAGGCAGGCAGAGAATTCCCTGATAGCACCTTCTCTGTGCCTGTTCACATTGCTTGGCAGAATCGCTTTTGTGCAGAAAACAGTAACACTTGTTCAGAAGGAAAGAAAGCACAGAGCCCCAGATTTTATGTTGTCCTGGAGAGCTTGCAGAGCACTGGGGAAAGGCAGGCAGAGAATTCCCTGATAGCACCTTCTCTGTGCCTGTTCACATTGCTTCGCAGAATCGCTTTTGTGCAGAAAACACTAACACTTGTTCAGAAAGAAAGAAAGCACAGAGCCCCAGATTTGCTGTTGTCCTGGAGAGCTTGCAGAGCACTGGGGAAAGGCAGGCAGAGAATTCCTTGCTAGCACCTTCGCTGTGCCTGGGAAGCAGAAGTGTTCACATTGCTTCGCAAGAATCGCTTTTGTGCAGAAAACACTAACACTTGTTCAGAAGGAAAGAAAGCACAGAGCCCCAGATTTTATGTTGTCCTGGAGAGCTTGCAGAGCACTGGGGAAAGGCAGGCAGAGAATTCCTTGCTAGCACCTTCTCTGTGCCTGGGAAGCAGAAGTGTTCACATTGCTTCGCAGAATCGCTTTTGTGCAGAAAACAGTAACACTTGTTCAGAACGAAAGAAAGCACAGAGCCCCAGATTTTATGTTGTCCTGGAGAGCTTGCAGAGCACTGGAGAAAGGCAGGCAGAGAATTCCCTGCTAGCACCTTCTCTGTGCCTGTTCACATTGCTTTGCAGAATCGCTTTTGTGCAGAAAACAGTAACACTTTTTCAGAAGGAAAGAAAGCAAAGAGCCCCAGATATTATGTTGCCCTGGAGAGCTTGCAGAGCACTGGGGAAAGGCAGGCAGAGAATTCCCTGCTAGCACCTTCTCTGTGCCTGGGAAGCAGAAGTGTTCACATTGCTTCGCAAGAATCGCTTTTGTGCAGAAAACAGTAAAACTTGTTCAGAACGAAAGAAAGCACACAGCCCCAGATTCTATGTTGTCCTGGAGAGCTTGCAGAGCACTGGGGAAAGGCAGGCAGAGAATTCCCTGCTAGCACCTTCTCTGTGCCTGGGAAGCAGAAGTGTTCACATTGCTTCGCAAGAATCGCTTTTGTGCAGAAAACAGTAACACTTGTTCAGAAGGAAAGAAAGCACAGAGCCCCAGATTCTATGTTGTCCTGGAGAGCTTGCAGAGCACTGGGGAAAGGCAGGCAGAGAATTCCCTGATAGCACCTTTTCTGTGCCTGTTCACATTGCTTCGCAGAATCGCTTTTGTGCAGACAACACTAACAATTGTTCAGAAGGAAAGAAAGCACAGAGCCCCAGATTTTATGTTGTCCTGGAGAGCTTGCAGAGCACTGGGGAAAGGCAGGCAGAGAATTCCCTGATAGCACCTTCTCTGTGCCTGTTCACATTGCTTCGCAGAATCGCTTTTGTGCAGAAAACAGTAACACTTGTTCAGAAGGAAAGAAAGCACAGAGCCCCAGATTTTATGTTGTCCTGGAGAGCTTGCAGAGCACTGGGGAAAGGCAGGCAGAGAATTCCCTGATAGCACCTTCTCTGTGCCTGTTCACATTGCTTCGCAGAATCGCTTTTGTGCAGAAAACACTAACACTTGTTCAGAAGGAAAGAAAGCACAGAGCCCCAGATTTGCTGTTGTCCTGGAGAGCTTGCAGAGCACTGGGGAAAGGCAGGCAGAGAATTCCTTGCTAGCACCTTCTCTGTGCCTGGGAAGCAGAAGTGTTCACATTGCTTCGCAGAATCGCTTTTGTGCAGAAAACTGTAACACTTGTTCATAACGAAAGAAAGCACAGAGCCCCAGATTCTATGTTGTCCTGGAGAGCTTGCAGAGCACTGGGGAAAGGCAGGCAGAGAATTCCCTGCTAGCACCTTCTCTGTGCCTGGGAAGCAGAAGTGTTCACATTGCTTCGCAAGAATCGCTTTTGTGCAGAAAACACTAACACTTGTTCAGAATGAAAGAAAGCACAGAGCCCCAGATTTTATGTTGTCCTGGAGAGCTTGCAGAGCACTGGGGAAAGGCAAACACAGAATTCCTTGCTAGCACCTTCTCTGTGCCTGGGAAGCAGAAGTGTTCACATTGCTTCGCAGAATCGCTTTTGTGCAGAAAACAGTAACACTTGTTCAGAACGAAAGAAAGCACAGAGCCCCAGATTCTATGTTGTTCTGGAGAGCTTGCAGAGCACTGGGGAAAGGCAGGCAGAGAATTCCCTGCTGGCACCTTCTCTGTGCCTGGGAAGCAGAAGTGTTCACATTGCTTGGCAGAATCGCTTTTGTGCAGAAAACAGTAACACTTGTTCAGAAGGAAAGAAAGCACAGAGCCCCAGATTCTATGTTGTCCTGGAGAGCTTGCAGAGCACTGGGGAAAGGCAGGCAGAGAATTCCCTGATAGCACCTTCTCTGTGCCTGGGAAGCAGAAGTGTTCACATTGCTTCGCAAGAATCGCTTTTGTGCAGAAAACAGTAACACTTGTTCAGAACGAAAGAAAGCACAGAGCCCCAGATTCTATGTTGTCCTGGAGAGCTTGCAGAGCACTGGGGAAAGGCAGGCAGAGAGTTCCCTGATAGCACCTTCTCTGTGCCTGTTCACATTGCTTCGCAGAATCGCTTTTGTGCAGAAAACAGTAACACTTGTTCATAACGAAAGAAAGCAGAGAGCCCCAGATTTGCTGTTGTCCTGGAGAGCTTGCAGAGCACTGGGGAAAGGCAGGCAGAGAATTCCCTGCTAGCACCTTCTCTGTGCCTGGGAAGCAGAAGTGTTCACATTGCTTCGCAGAATCGCTTTTGTGCAGAAAACAGTAACACTTGTTCAGAAGGAAAGAAAGCACAGAGCCCCAGATTTTATGTTGTCCTGGAGAGCTTGCAGAGCACTGGGGAAAGGCAGGCAGAGAATTCCCTGATAGCACCTTCTCTGTGCCTGTTCACATTGCTTCGCAGAATCGCTTTTGTGCAGAAAACAGTAACACTTGTTCAGAAGGAAAGAAACCACAGAGCCCCAGATTTGCTGTTGTCCTGGAGAGCTTGCAGAGCACTGGGGAAAGGCAGGCAGAGAATTCCTTGCTAGAACCTTCTCTGTGCCTGGGAAGCAGAAGTGTTCACATTGCTTCGCAGAATCGCTTTTGTGCAGAAAACTGTAACACTTGTTCATAACGAAAGAAAGCACAGAGCCCCAGATTCTATGTTGTCCTGGAGAGCTTGCAGAGCACTGGGGAAAGGCAGGCAGAGAATTCCTTGCTAGCACCTTCTCTGTGCCTGGGAAGCAGAAGTGTTCACATTGCTTCGCAAGAATCGCTTTTGTGCAGAAAACACTAACACTTGTTCAGAATGAAAGAAAGCACAGAGCCCCAGATTTTATGTTGTCCTGGAGAGCTTGCAGAGCACTGGGGAAAGGCAAACACAGAATTCCTTGCTAGCACCTTCTCTGTGCCTGGGAAGCAGAAATGTTCACATTGCTTGGCAGAATCGCTTTTGTGCAGAAAACAGTAACACTTGTTCAGAACGAAAGAAAGCACAGAGCCCCAGATTCTATGTTGTCCTGGAGAGCTTGCAGAGCACTGGGGAAAGGCAGGCAGAGAATTCCCTGATAGCACCTTCTCTGTGCCTGGGAAGCAGAAGTGTTCACATTGCTTCGCAAGAATCGCTTTTGTGCAGAAAAGAGTAACACTTCTTCAGAACGAAACAAAGCACAGAGCCCCAGATTCTATGTTGTCCTGGAGAGCTTGCAGAGCACTGGGGAAAGGCAGGCAGAGAATTCCCTGATAGCACCTTCTCTGTGCCTGTTCACATTGCTTGGCAGAATCGCTTTTGTGCAGAAAACAGTAACACTTCTTCAGAACGAAGGAAAGAACAGAGCCCCAGATTTTATGTTGTCCTGGAGAGCTTGCAGAGCACTGGGGAAAGGCAGGCAGAGAATTCCCTGATAGCACCTTCTCTGTGCCTGGGAAGCAGAAGTGTTCACATTGCTTCGCAAGAATCGCTTTTGTGCAGAAAACTGTAACACTTGTTCAGAAGGAAAGAAAGCACAGAGCCCCAGATTTTATGTTGTCCGGGAGAGCTTGCAGAGCACTGGGGAAAGGCAAACACAGAATTCCTTGCTAGCACCTTCTCTGTGCCTGGGAAGCAGAAGTGTTCACATTGCTTCGCAGAATCGCTTTTGTGCAGAAAACAGTAACACTTGTTCAGAACGAAAGAAAGCACAGAGCCCCAGATTCTATGTTGTTCTGGAGAGCTTGCAGAGCACTGGGGAAAGACAGGCAGAGAATTCCCTGCTAGCACCTTCTCTGTGCCTGGGAAGCAGAAGTGTTCACATTGCTTGGCAGAATCGCTTTTGTGCAGAAAACAGTAACACTTGTTCAGAAGGAAAGAAAGCACAGAGCCCCAGATTCTATGTTGTCCTGGAGAGCTTGCAGAGCACTGGGGAAAGGCAGGCAGAGAATTCCCTGCTAGCACCTTCTCTGTGCCTGGGAAGCAGAAGTGTTCACATTGCTTCGCAGAATCGCTTTTGTGCAGAAAACAGTAACACTTGTTCAGAAGGAAAGAAAGCACAGAGCCCCAGATTTTATGTTGTCCTGGAGAGCTTGCAGAGCACTGGGGAAAGGCAGGCAGAGAATTCCCTGCTAGCACCTTCTCTGTGCCTGTTCACATTGCTTGGCAGAATCGCTTTTGTGCAGAAAACAGTAACACTTGTTCAGAACGAAAGAAAGCACAGAGCCCCAGATTCTATGTTGTCCTGGAGAGCTTGCAGAGCACTGGGGAAAGGCAGGCAGAGAATTCCTTGCTAGCACCTTCTCTGTGCCTGGGAAGCAGAAGTGTTCACATTGCTTCGCAAGAATCGCTTTTGTGCAGAAAACACTAACACTTGTTCAGAATGAAAGAAAGCACAGAGCCCCAGATTTTATGTTGTCCTGGAGAGCTTGCAGAGCACTGGGGAAAGGCAAACACAGAATTCCTTGCTAGCACCTTCTCTGTGCCTGGGAAGCAGAAATGTTCACATTGCTTGGCAGAATCGCTTTTGTGCAGAAAACAGTAACACTTGTTCAGAACGAAAGAAAGCACAGAGCCCCAGATTCTATGTTGTCCTGGAGAGCTTGCAGAGCACTGGGGAAAGGCAGGCAGAGAATTCCCTGATAGCACCTTCTCTGTGCCTGGGAAGCAGAAGTGTTCACATTGCTTCGCAAGAATCGCTTTTGTGCAGAAAAGAGTAACACTTCTTCAGAACGAAACAAAGCACAGAGCCCCAGATTCTATGTTGTCCTGGAGAGCTTGCAGAGCACTGGGGAAAGGCAGGCAGAGAATTCCCTGATAGCACCTTCTCTGTGCCTGTTCACATTGCTTGGCAGAATCGCTTTTGTGCAGAAAACAGTAACACTTCTTCAGAACGAAGGAAAGAACAGAGCCCCAGATTTTATGTTGTCCTGGAGAGCTTGCAGAGCACTGGGGAAAGGCAGGCAGAGAATTCCCTGCTAGCACCTTCTCTGTGCCTGGGAAGCAGAAGTGTTCACATTGCTTCGCAAGAATCGCTTTTGTGCAGAAAACTGTAACACTTGTTCAGAAGGAAAGAAAGCACAGAGCCCCAGATTTTATGTTGTCCGGGAGAGCTTGCAGAGCACTGGGGAAAGGCAAACACAGAATTCCTTGCTAGCACCTTCTCTGTGCCTGGGAAGCAGAAGTGTTCACATTGCTTCGCAGAATCGCTTTTGTGCAGAAAACAGTAACACTTGTTCAGAACGAAAGAAAGCACAGAGCCCCAGATTCTATGTTGTTCTGGAGAGCTTGCAGAGCACTGGGGAAAGACAGGCAGAGAATTCCCTGCTAGCACCTTCTTTGTGCCTGGGAAGCAGAAGTGTTCACATTGCTTGGCAGAATCGCTTTTGTGCAGAAAACAGTAACACTTGTTCAGAAGGAAAGAAAGCACAGAGCCCCAGATTCTATGTTGTCCTGGAGAGCTTGCAGAGCACTGGGGAAAGGCAGGCAGAGAATTCCCTGCTAGCACCTTCTCTGTGCCTGGGAAGCAGAAGTGTTCACATTGCTTCGCAGAATCGCTTTTGTGCAGAAAACAGTAACACTTGTTCAGAAGGAAAGAAAGCACAGAGCCCCAGATTTTATGTTGTCCTGGAGAGCTTGCAGAGCACTGGGGAAAGGCAGGCAGAGAATTCCCTGCTAGCACCTTCTCTGTGCCTGTTCACATTGCTTGGCAGAATCGCTTTTGTGCAGAAAACAGTAACACTTGTTCAGAACGAAAGAAAGCACAGAGCCCCAGATTCTATGTTGTCCTGGAGAGCTTGCAGAGCACTGGGGAAAGGCAGGCAGAGAATTCCCTGATAGCACCTTCTCTGTGCCTGTTCACATTGCTTCGCAGAATCGCTTTTGTGCAGAAAACATTAACACTTCTTCAGAACGAAAGAAAGAACAGAGCCCCAGATTTTATGTTGTCCTGGAGAGCTTGCAGAGCGCTGGGGAAAGGCAGGCAGAGAATTCCCTGCTAGCACCTTCTCTGTGCCTGGGAAGCAGAAGTGTTCACATTGCTTCGCAAGAATCGCTTTTGTGCAGAATACAGTAACACTTGTTCAGAACGAAAGAAAGCACAGAGCCCCAGATTCTATGTTGTCCTGGAGAGCTTGCAGAGCTCTGGGGAAAGGCAGGCAGAGAATTCCCTGCTAGCACCTTCTCTGTGCCTGTTCACATTGCTTCGCAGAATCGCTTTTGTGCAGACAACACTAACAATTGTTCAGAAGGAAAGAAAGCACAGAGCCCCAGATTTGCTGTTGTCCTGGAGAGCTTGCAGAGCACTGGGGAAAGGCAGGCAGAGAATTCCCTGATAGCACCTTCTCTGTGCCTGTTCACATTGCTTCGCAGAATCGCTTTTGTGCAGAAAACAGTAACACTTGTTCAGAAGGAAAGAAAGCACAGAGCCCCAGATTTTATGTTGTCCTGGAGAGCTTGCAGAGCACTGGGAAAGGCAGGCAGAGAATTCCTTGCTAGCACCTTCTCTGTGCCTGGGAAGCAGAAGTGTTCACATTGCTTCGCAGAATTGCTTTTGTGCAGAAAACAGTAACACTTGTTCAGAAGGAAAGAAAGCACAGAGCCCCAGATTTTATGTTGTCCTGGAGAGCTTGCAGAGCACTGGGGAAAGGCAGGCAGAGAATTCCCTGCTAGCACCTTCTCTGTGCCTGTTCACATTGCTTCGCAGAATCGCTTTTGTGCAGAAAACACTAACACTTGTTCAGAAGGAAAGAAAGCACAGAGCCCCAGATTTTATGTTGTCCTGGAGAGCTTGCAGAGCACTGGGGAAAGGCAGGCAGAGAATTCCTTGCTAGCACCTTCTCTGTGCCTGGGAAGCAGAAGTGTTCACATTGCTTCACAAGAATCGCTTTTGTGCAGAAAACACTAACACTTGTTCAGAACGAAAGAAAGCACAGAGCCCCAGATTTTATGTTGTCCTGGAGAGCTTGCAGAGCACTGGGGAAAGGGAAACAGAGAATTCCTTGCTAGCACCTTCTCTGTGCCTGGGAAGCAGAAGTGTTCACATTGCTTCGCAAGAATCGCTTTTGTGCAGAAAACAGTAACACTTGTTCAGAACGAAAGAAAGCACAGAGCCCCAGATTTTATGTTGTCCTGGAGAGCTTGCAGAGCACTGGGGAAAGGCAGGCAGAGAATTCCCTGATAGCACCTTCTCTGTGCCTGTTCACATTGCTTCGCAGAATCGCTTTTGTGCAGAAAACAGTAACACTTGTTCAGAAGGAAAGAAAGCACAGAGCCCCAGATTTTATGTTGTCCTGGAGAGCTTGCAGAGCACTGGGGAAAGGCAGGCAGAGAATTCCCTGATAGCACCTTCTCTGTGCCTGTTCACATTGCTTCGCAGAATCGCTTTTGTGCAGAAAACAGTAACACTTGTTCAGAAGGAAAGAAAGCACAGAGCCCCAGATTTTATGTTGTCCTGGAGAGCTTGCAGAGCACTGGGGACAGGCAGGCAGAGAATTCCCTGCTAGCACCTTCTCTGTGCCTGTTCACATTGCTTCGCACAATCGCTTTTGTGCAGAAAACAGTAACACTTGTTCAGAAGGAAAGAAAGCACAGAGCCCCAGATTCTATGTTGTCCTGGAGAGCTTGCAGAGCACTGGGGAAAGGCAGGCAGAGAATTCCCTGATAGCACCTTCTCTGTGCCTGTTCACATTGCTTCGCAGAATCGCTTTTGTGCAGAAAACACTAACACTTGTTCAGAAGGAAAGAAAGCACAGAGCCCCAGATTTTATGTTGTCCTGGAGAGCTTGCAGAGCACTGGGGAAAGGCAGGCAGAGAATTCCTTGCTAGCACCTTCTCTGTGCCTGGGAAGCAGAAGTGTTCACATTGCTTCGCAAGAATCGCTTTTGTGCAGAAAACAGTAACACTTGTTCAGAACGAAAGAAAGCACAGAGCCCCAGATTTTATGTTGTCCTGGAGAGCTTGCAGAGCACTGGGGAAAGGCAGGCAGAGAATTCCCTGATAGCACCTTCTCTGTGCCTGTTCACATTGCTTCGCAGAATCGCTTTTGTGCAGAAAACAGTAACACTTGTTCAGAAGGAAAGAAAGCACAGAGCCCCAGATTTTATGTTGTCCTGGAGAGCTTGCAGAGCACTGGGGAAAGGCAGGCAGAGAATTCCCTGATAGCACCTTCTCTGTGCCTGTTCACATTGCTTCGCAGAATCGCTTTTGTGCAGAAAACAGTAACACTTGTTCAGAAGGAAAGAAAGCACAGAGCCCCAGATTTTATGTTGTCCTGGAGAGCTTGCAGAGCACTGGGGACAGGCAGGCAGAGAATTCCCTGCTAGCACCTTCTCTGTGCCTGTTCACATTGCTTCGCACAATCGCTTTTGTGCAGAAAACAGTAACACTTGTTCAGAAGGAAAGAAAGCACAGAGCCCCAGATTCTATGTTGTCCTGGAGAGCTTGCAGAGCACTGGGGAAAGGCAGGCAGAGAATTCCCTGATAGCACCTTCTCTGTGCCTGTTCACATTGCTTCGCAGAATCGCTTTTGTGCAGAAAACACTAACACTTGTTCAGAAGGAAAGAAAGCACAGAGCCCCAGATTTTATGTTGTCCTGGAGAGCTTGCAGAGCACTGGGGAAAGGCAGGCAGAGAATTCCTTGCTAGCACCTTCTCTGTGCCTGGGAAGCAGAAGTGTTCACATTGCTTCGCAGAATTGCTTTTGTGCAGAAAACAGTAACACTTGTTCAGAAGGAAAGAAAGCACAGAGCCCCAGATTTTATGTTGTCCTGGAGAGCTTGCAGAGCACTGGGGAAAGGCAGGCAGAGAATTCCTTGCTAGCACCTTCTCTGTGCCTGGGAAGCAGAAGTGTTCACATTGCTTCACAAGAATCGCTTTTGTGCAGAAAACACTAACACTTGTTCAGAACGAAAGAAAGCACAGAGCCCCAGATTTTATGTTGTCCTGGAGAGCTTGCAGAGCACTGGGGAAAGGGAAACAGAGAATTCCTTGCTAGCACCTTCTCTGTGCCTGGGAAGCAGAAGTGTTCACATTGCTTCGCAAGAATCGCTTTTGTGCAGAAAACAGTAACACTTGTTCAGAAGGAAAGAAAGCACAGAGCCCCAGATTCTATGTTGTCCTGGAGAGCTTGCAGAGCACTGGGGAAAGGCAGGCAGAGAATTCCCTGATAGCACCTTCTCTGTGCCTGGGAAGCAGAAGTGTTCACATTGCTTCGCACAATCGCTTTTGTGCAGAAAACAGAAACACTTGTTCAGAAGGAAAGAAAGCACAGAGCCCCAGATTCTATGTTGTCCTGGAGAGCTTGCAGAGCACTGGGGAAAGGCAGGCAGAGAATTCCCTGCTAGCACCTTCTCTGTGCCTGTTCACATTGCTTCGCAGAATCGCTTTTGTGCAGACAACACTAACAATTGTTCAGAAGGAAAGAAAGCACAGAGCCCCAGATTTTATGTTGTCCTGGAGAGCTTGCAGAGCACTGGGGAAAGGCAGGCAGAGAATTCCCTGATAGCACCTTCTCTGTGCCTGTTCACATTGCTTCGCAGAATCGCTTTTGTGCAGAAAACAGTAACACTTGTTCAGAAGGAAAGAAAGCACAGAGCCCCAGATTTTATGTTGTCCTGGAGAGCTTGCAGAGCACTGGGGAAAGGCAGGCAGAGAATTCCCTGATAGCACCTTCTCTGTGCCTGTTCACATTGCTTCGCAGAATCGCTTTTGTGCAGAAAACAGTAACACTTGTTCAGAAGGAAAGAAAGCACAGAGCCCCAGATTTTATGTTGTCCTGGAGAGCTTGCAGAGCACTGGGGAAAGGCAGGCAGAGAATTCCTTGCTAGCACCTTCTCTGTGCCTGGGAAGCAGAAGTGTTCACATTGCTTCGCAAGAATCGCTTTTGTGCAGAAAACACTAACACTTGTTCAGAAGGAAAGAAAGCACAGAGCCCCAGATTTTATGTTGTCCTGGAGAGCTTGCAGAGCACTGGGGAAAGGCAGGCAGAGAATTACCTGCTAGCACCTTCTCTGTGCCTGGGAAGCAGAAGTGTTCACATTGCTTCGCAGAATCGCTTTTGTGCAGAAAACTGTAACACTTGTTCATAACGAAAGAAAGCACAGAGCCCCAGATTCTATGTTGTCCTGGAGAGCTTGCAGAGCACTGGGGAAAGGCAGGCAGAGAATTCCTTGCTAGCACCTTCTCTGTGCCTGGGAAGCAGAAGTGTTCACATTGCTTCGCAGAATCGCTTTTGTGCAGAAAACAGTAACACTTGTTCAGAACGAAAGAAAGCACAGAGCCCCAGATTTTATGTTGTCCTGGAGAGCTTGCAGAGCACTGGGGAAAGGCAGGCAGAGAATTCCTTGCTAGCACCTTCTCTGTGCCTGGGAAGCAGAAGTGTTCACATTGCTTCGCAAGAATCGCTTTTGTGCAGAAAACACTAACACTTGTTCAGAAGGAAAGAAAGCACAGAGCCCCAGATTCTATGTTGTCCTGGAGAGCTTGCAGAGCACTGGGGAAAGGCAGGCAGAGAATTCCTTGCTAGCACCTTCTCTGTGCCTGGGAAGCAGAAGTGTTCACATTGCTTCGCAGAATTGCTTTTGTGCAGAAAACAGTAACACTTGTTCAGAAGGAAAGAAAGCACAGAACTCCAGATTTGCTGTTGTCCTGGAGAGCTTGCAGAGCACTGGGGAAAGGCAGGCAGAGAATTCCCTGATAGCACCTTCTCTGTGCCTGGGAAGCAGAAGTGTTCACATTGCTTCGCAAGAATCGCTTTTGTGCAGAAAACAGTAACACTTGTTCAGAACGAAAGAAAGCACAGAGCCCCAGATTCTATGTTGTCCTGGAGAGCTTGCAGAGCACTGGGGAAAGGAAGGCAGAGAATTCCCTGATAGCACCTTCTCTGTGCCTGTTCACATTGCTTCGCAGAATCGTTTTTGTGCAGAAAACACTAACACTTGTTCAGAAGGAAAGAAAGCACAGAGCCCCAGATTTTATGTTGTCCTGGAGAGCTTGCAGAGCACTGGGGAAAGGCAGGCAGAGAATTCCTTGCTAGCACCTTCTCTGTGCCTGGGAAGCAGAAGTGTTCACATTGCTTCGCAAGAATCGCTTTTGTGCAGAAAACACTAACACTTGTTCAGAACGAAAGAAAGCACAGAGCCCCAGATTTTATGTTGTCCTGGAGAGCTTGCAGAGCACTGGGGAAAGGCAAACAGAGAATTCCTTGCTAGCACCTTCTCTGTGCCTGGGAAGCAGAAGTGTTCACATTGCTTCGCAGAATCGCTTTTGTGCAGAAAACAGTAACACTTCTTCAGAACGAAAGAAAGAACAGAGCCCCAGATTTTATGTTGTCCTGGAGGGCTTGCACAGCACTGGGGAAAGGCAGGCAGAGAATTCCCTGATAGCACCTTCTCTGTGCCTGTTCACATTGCTTCGCAGAATCGCTTTTGTGCAGAAAACAGTAACACTTGTTCAGAATGAAAGAAAGCAAAGAGCCCCAGATATTATGTTGCCCTGGAGAGCTTGCAGAGCACTGGGGAAAGGCAGGCAGAGAATTCCCTGATAGCACCTTCTCTGTGCCTGTTCACATTGCTTCGCAGAATCGCTTTTGTGCAGAAAACACTAACACTTGTTCAGAAGGAAAGAAAGCACAGAGCCCCAGATTCTATGTTGTCCTGGAGAGCTTGCAGAGCACTGGGGACAGGCAGGCAGAGAATTCCCTGATAGCACCTTCTCTGTGCCTGTTCACATTGCTTCGCAGAATCGCTTTTGTGCAGAAAACAGTAACACTTGTTCAGAAGGAAAGAAAGCACAGAGCCCCAGATTCTATGTTGTCCTGGAGAGCTTGCAGAGCACTGGGGAAAGGCAGGCAGAGAATTCCTTGATAGCACCTTCTCTGTGCCTGTTCACATTGCTTCGCAGAATCGCTTTTGTGCAGAAAACACTAACACTTGTTCAGAAGGAAAGAAAGCACAGAGCCCCAGATTTTATGTTGTCCTGGAGAGCTTGCAGAGCACTGGGGAAAGGCAGGCAGAGAATTCCTTGCTAGCACCTTCTCTGTGCCTGGGAAGCAGAAGTGTTCAAATTGCTTCGCAGAATTGCTTTTGTGCAGAAAACAGTAACACTTGTTCAGAAGGAAAGAAAGCACAGAACTCCAGATTTGCTGTTGTCCTGGAGAGCTTGCAGAGCACTGGGGAAAGGCAGGCAGAGAATTCCTTGCTAGCACCTTCTCTGTGCCTGGGAAGCAGAAGTGTTCACATTGCTTCACAAGAATCGCTTTTGTGCAGAAAACACTAACACTTGTTCAGAACGAAAGAAAGCACAGAGCCCCAGATTTTATGTTGTCCTGGAGAGCTTGCAGAGCACTGGGGAAAGGGAAACAGAGAATTCCTTGCTAGCACCTTCTCTGTGCCTGGGAAGCAGAAGTGTTCACATTGCTTCGCAAGAATCGCTTTTGTGCAGAAAACAGTAACACTTGTTCAGAACGAAAGAAAGCACAGAGCCCCAGATTTTATGTTGTCCTGGAGAGCTTGCAGAGCACTGGGGAAAGGCAGGCAGAGAATTACCTGCTAGCACCTTCTCTGTGCCTGGGAAGCAGAAGTGTTCACATTGCTTCGCACAATCGCTTTTGTGCAGAAAACAGTAACACTTGTTCAGAAGGAAAGAAAGCACAGAGCCCCAGATTCTATGTTGTCCTGGAGAGCTTGCAGAGCACTGGGGAAAGGCAGGCAGAGAATTCCCTGCTAGCACCTTCTCTGTGCCTGTTCACATTGCTTCGCAGAATCGCTTTTGTGCAGACAACACTAACAATTGTTCAGAAGGAAAGAAAGCACAGAGCCCCAGATTTTATGTTGTCCTGGAGAGCTTGCAGAGCACTGGGGAAAGGCAGGCAGAGAATTCCCTGATAGCACCTTCTCTGTGCCTGTTCACATTGCTTCGCAGAATCGCTTTTGTGCAGAAAACAGTAACACTTGTTCAGAACGAAAGAAAGCACAGAGCCCCAGATTTTATGTTGTCCTGGAGAGCTTGCAGAGCACTGGGGAAAGGCAGGCAGAGAATTCCTTGCTAGCACCTTCTCTGTGCCTGGGAAGCAGAAGTGTTCACATTGCTTCGCAAGAATCGCTTTTGTGCAGAAAACACTAACACTTGTTCAGAAGGAAAGAAAGCACAGAGCCCCAGATTTTATGTTGTCCTGGAGAGCTTGCAGAGCACTGGGGAAAGGCAGGCAGAGAATTACCTGCTAGCACCTTCTCTGTGCCTGGGAAGCAGAAGTGTTCACATTGCTTCGCAGAATCGCTTTTGTGCAGAAAACTGTAACACTTGTTCATAACGAAAGAAAGCACAGAGCCCCAGATTCTATGTTGTCCTGGAGAGCTTGCAGAGCACTGGGGAAAGGCAGGCAGAGAATTCCTTGCTAGCACCTTCTCTGTGCCTGGGAAGCAGAAGTGTTCACATTGCTTCGCAGAATCGCTTTTGTGCAGAAAACAGTAACACTTGTTCAGAAGGAAAGAAACCACAGAGCCCCAGATTTTATGTTGTCCTGGAGAGCTTGCAGAGTACTGGGGAAAGGCAGGCAGAGAATTCCTTGCTAGCACCTTCTCTGTGCCTGGGAAGCAGAAGTGTTCACATTGCTTCGCAAGAATCGCTTTTGTGCAGAAAACACTAACACTTGTTCAGAAGGAAAGAAAGCACAGAGCCCCAGATTCTATGTTGTCCTGGAGAGCTTGCAGAGCACTGGGGAAAGGCAGGCAGAGAATTCCCTGATAGCACCTTCTCTGTGCCTGTTCACATTGCTTCGCAGAATCGCTTTTGTGCAGAAAACAGTAACACTTGTTCAGAACGAAAGAAAGCACAGAGCCCCAGATTTTATGTTGTCCTGGAGAGCTTGCAGAGCACTGGGGAAAGGCAGGCAGAGAATTCCTTGCTAGCACCTTCTCTGTGCCTGGGAAGCAGAAGTGTTCACATTGCTTCGCAAGAATCGCTTTTGTGCAGAAAACAGTAACACTTGTTCAGAACGAAAGAAAGCACAGAGCCCCAGATTCTATGTTGTCCTGGAGAGCTTGCAGAGCACTGGGGAAAGGCAGGCAGAGAATTCCTTGCTAGCACCTTCTCTGTGCCTGGGAAGCAGAAGTGTTCACATTGCTTCGCAAGAATCGCTTTTGTGCAGAAAACACTAACACTTGTTCAGAAGGAAAGAAAGCACAGAGCCCCAGATTCTATGTTGTCCTGGAGAGCTTGCAGAGCACTGGGGAAAGGCAGGCAGAGAATTCCCTGATAGCACCTTCTCTGTGCCTGTTCACATTGCTTCGCAGAATCGCTTTTGTGCAGAAAACACTAACACTTGTTCAGAAGGAAAGAAAGCACAGAGCCCCAGATTTTATGTTGTCCTGGAGAGCTTGCAGAGCACTGGGGAAAGGCAGGCAGAGAATTCCTTGCTAGCAGCTTCTCTGTGCCTGGGAAGCAGAAGTGTTCACATTGCTTCGCAGAATTGCTTTTGTGCAGAAAACAGTAACACTTATTCAGAAGGAAAGAAAGCACAGAACTCCAGATTTGCTGTTGTCCTGGAGAGCTTGCAGAGCACTGGGGAAAGGCAGGCAGAGAATTCCCTGATAGCACCTTCTCTGTGCCTGTTCACATTGCTTCGCAGAATCGCTTTTGTGCAGAAAACACTAACACTTGTTCAGAAGGAAAGAAAGCACAGAGCCCCAGATTTTATGTTGTCCTGGAGAGCTTGCAGAGCACTGGGGAAAGGCAGGCAGAGAATTCCTTGCTAGCACCTTCTCTGTGCCTGGGAAGCAGAAGTGTTCACTTTGCTTCACAAGAATCGCTTTTGTGCAGAAAACACTAACACTTGTTCAGAACGAAAGAAAGCACAGAGCCCCAGATTTTATGTTGTCCTGGAGAGCTTGCAGAGCACTGGGGAAAGGGAAACAGAGAATTCCTTGCTAGCACCTTCTCTGTGCCTGGGAAGCAGAAGTGTTCACATTGCTTCGCAAGAATCGCTTTTGTGCAGAAAACAGTAACACTTGTTCAGAACGAAAGAAAGCACAGAGCCCCAGATTTTATGTTGTCCTGGAGAGCTTGCAGAGCACTGGGGAAAGGCAGGCAGAGAATTACCTGCTAGCACCTTCTCTGTGCCTGGGAAGCAGAAGTGTTCACATTGCTTCGCACAATCGCTTTTGTGCAGAAAACAGTAACACTTGTTCAGAACGAAAGAAAGCACAGAGCCCCAGATTCTATGTTGTCCTGGAGAGCTTGCAGAGCACTGGGGAGAGGCAGGCAGAGAATTCCCTGCTAGCACCTTCTCTGTGCCTGTTCACATTGCTTCGCAGAATCGCTTTTGTGCAGACAACACTAACAATTGTTCAGAAGGAAAGAAAGCACAGAGCCCCAGATTTTATGTTGTCCTGGAGAGCTTGCAGAGCACTGGGGAAAGGCAGGCAGAGAATTCCCTGATAGCACCTTCTCTGTGCCTGTTCACATTGCTTCGCAGAATCGCTTTTGTGCAGAAAACAGTAACACTTGTTCAGAAGGAAAGAAAGCACAGAGCCCCAGATTTTATGTTGTCCTGGAGAGCTTGCAGAGCACTGGGGAAAGGCAGGCAGAGAATTCCCTGATAGCACCTTCTCTGTGCCTGTTCACATTGCTTCGCAGAATCGCTTTTGTGCAGAAAACAGTAACACTTGTTCAGAAGGAAAGAAAGCACAGAGCCCCAGATTTTATGTTGTCCTGGAGAGCTTGCAGAGCACTGGGGAAAGGCAGGCAGAGAATTCCCTGCTAGCACCTTCTCTGTGCCTGGGAAGCAGAAGTGTTCACATTGCTTCGCAGAATCGCTTTTGTGCAGAAAACAGTAACACTTGTTCAGAACGAAAGAAAGCACAGAACTCCAGATTTGCTGTTGTCCTGGAGAGCTTGCAGAGCACTGGGGAAAGGCAGGCAGAGAATTCCCTGCTAGCACCTTCTCTGTGCCTGGGAAGCAGAAGTGTTCACATTGCTTCGCAGAATCGCTTTTGTGCAGAAAACACTAACACTTGTTCAGAAGGAAAGAAAGCACAGAGCCCCAGATTTTATGTTGTCCTGGAGAGCTTGCAGAGCACTGGGGAAAGGCAGGCAGAGAATTCCTTGCTAGCACCTTCTCTGTGCCTGGGAAGCAGAAGTGTTCACATTGCTTCGCAAGAATCGCTTTTGTGCAGAAAACACTAACACTTGTTCAGAAGGAAAGAAAGCACAGAGCCCCAGATTTTATGTTGTCCTGGAGAGCTTGCAGAGCACTGGGGAAAGGCAGGCAGAGAATTACCTGCTAGCACCTTCTCTGTGCCTGGGAAGCAGAAGTGTTCACATTGCTTCGCAGAATCGCTTTTGTGCAGAAAACAGTAACACTTGTTCAGAACGAAAGAAAGCACAGAGCCCCAGATTCTATGTTGTCCTGGAGAGCTTGCAGAGCACTGGGGAAAGGCAGGCAGAGAATTCCTTGCTAGCACCTTCTCTGTGCCTGGGAAGCAGAAGTGTTCACATTGCTTCGCAAGAATCGCTTTTGTGCAGAAAACACTAACACTTTTTCAGAAGGAAAGAAAGCACAGAGCCCCAGATTCTATGTTGTCCTGGAGAGCTTGCAGAGCACTGGGGAAAGGCAGGCAGAGAATTCCCTGATAGCACCTTCTCTGTGCCTGTTCACATTGCTTCGCAGAATCGCTTTTGTGCAGAAAACACTAACACTTGTTCAGAAGGAAAGAAAGCACAGAGCCCCAGATTTTATGTTGTCCTGGAGAGCTTGCAGAGCACTGGGGAAAGGCAGGCAGAGAATTCCCTGCTAGCACCTTCTCTGTGCCTGGGAAGCAGAAGTGTTCACATTGCTTCGCAAGAATCGCTTTTGTGCAGAAAACAGTAACACTTGTTCAGAACGAAAGAAAGCACAGAGCCCCAGATTCTATGTTGTCCTGGAGAGCTTGCAGAGCACTGGGGAAAGGCAGGCAGAGAATTCCCTGCTAGCACCTTCTCTGTGCCTGGGAAGCAGAAGTGTTCACATTGCTTCGCAAGAATCGCTTTTGTGCAGAAAACACTAACACTTGTTCAGAAGGAAAGAAAGCACAGAGCCCCAGATTCTATGTTGTCCTGGAGAGCTTGCAGAGCACTGGGGAAAGGCAGGCAGAGAATTCCCTGATAGCACCTTCTCTGTGCCTGTTCACATTGCTTCGCAGAATCGCTTTTGTGCAGAAAACAGTAACACTTGTTCAGAACGAAAGAAAGCACAGAGCCCCAGATTTTATGTTGTCCTGGAGAGCTTGCAGAGCACTGGGGAAAGGGAAACAGAGAATTCCTTGCTAGCACCTTCTCTGTGCCTGGGAAGCAGAAGTGTTCACATTGCTTCGCAGAATCGCTTTTGTGCAGAAAACAGTAACACTTGTTCAGAACGAAAGAAAGCACAGAGCCCCAGATTCTATGTTGTCCTGGAGAGCTTGCAGAGCACTGGGGAAAGGCAGGCAGAGAATTCCCTGCTAGCACCTTCTCTGTGCCTGTTCACATTGCTTCGCAGAATCGCTTTTGTGCAGAAAACAGTAACACTTGTTCAGAAGGAAAGAAAGCACAGAGCCCCAGATTTTATGTTGTCCTGGAGAGCTTGCAGAGCACTGGGGAAAGGCAGGCAGAGAATTCCCTGATAGCACCTTCTCTGTGCCTGTTCACATTGCTTCGCAGAATCGCTTTTGTGCAGAAAACACTAACACTTGTTCAGAAGGAAAGAAAGCACAGAGCCCCAGATTTTATGTTGTCCTGGAGAGCTTGCAGAGCACTGGGGAAAGGCAGGCAGAGAATTCCTTGCTAGCACCTTCTCTGTGCCTGGGAAGCAGAAGTGTTCACTTTGCTTCACAAGAATCGCTTTTGTGCAGAAAACACTAACACTTGTTCAGAACGAAAGAAAGCACAGAGCCCCAGATTTTATGTTGTCCTGGAGAGCTTGCAGAGCACTGGGGAAAGGGAAACAGAGAATTCCTTGCTAGCACCTTCTCTGTGCCTGGGAAGCAGAAGTGTTCACATTGCTTCGCAAGAATCGCTTTTGTGCAGAAAACAGTAACACTTGTTCAGAACGAAAGAAAGCACAGAGCCCCAGATTTTATGTTGTCCTGGAGAGCTTGCAGAGCACTGGGGAAAGGCAGGCAGAGAATTACCTGCTAGCACCTTCTCTGTGCCTGGGAAGCAGAAGTGTTCACATTGCTTCGCACAATCGCTTTTGTGCAGAAAACAGTAACACTTGTTCAGAACGAAAGAAAGCACAGAGCCCCAGATTCTATGTTGTCCTGGAGAGCTTGCAGAGCACTGGGGAGAGGCAGGCAGAGAATTCCCTGCTAGCACCTTCTCTGTGCCTGTTCACATTGCTTCGCAGAATCGCTTTTGTGCAGACAACACTAACAATTGTTCAGAAGGAAAGAAAGCACAGAGCCCCAGATTTTATGTTGTCCTGGAGAGCTTGCAGAGCACTGGGGAAAGGCAGGCAGAGAATTCCCTGATAGCACCTTCTCTGTGCCTGTTCACATTGCTTCGCAGAATCGCTTTTGTGCAGAAAACAGTAACACTTGTTCAGAAGGAAAGAAAGCACAGAGCCCCAGATTTTATGTTGTCCTGGAGAGCTTGCAGAGCACTGGGGAAAGGCAGGCAGAGAATTCCCTGATAGCACCTTCTCTGTGCCTGTTCACATTGCTTCGCAGAATCGCTTTTGTGCAGAAAACAGTAACACTTGTTCAGAAGGAAAGAAAGCACAGAGCCCCAGATTTTATGTTGTCCTGGAGAGCTTGCAGAGCACTGGGGAAAGGCAGGCAGAGAATTCCCTGCTAGCACCTTCTCTGTGCCTGGGAAGCAGAAGTGTTCACATTGCTTCGCAGAATCGCTTTTGTGCAGAAAACAGTAACACTTGTTCAGAACGAAAGAAAGCACAGAACTCCAGATTTGCTGTTGTCCTGGAGAGCTTGCAGAGCACTGGGGAAAGGCAGGCAGAGAATTCCCTGCTAGCACCTTCTCTGTGCCTGGGAAGCAGAAGTGTTCACATTGCTTCGCACAATCGCTTTTGTGCAGAAAACACTAACACTTGTTCAGAAGGAAAGAAAGCACAGAGCCCCAGATTTTATGTTGTCCTGGAGAGCTTGCAGAGCACTGGGGAAAGGCAGGCAGAGAATTCCTTGCTAGCACCTTCTCTGTGCCTGGGAAGCAGAAGTGTTCACATTGCTTCGCAAGAATCGCTTTTGTGCAGAAAACACTAACACTTGTTCAGAAGGAAAGAAAGCACAGAGCCCCAGATTTTATGTTGTCCTGGAGAGCTTGCAGAGCACTGGGGAAAGGCAGGCAGAGAATTACCTGCTAGCACCTTCTCTGTGCCTGGGAAGCAGAAGTGTTCACATTGCTTCGCAGAATCGCTTTTGTGCAGAAAACAGTAACACTTGTTCAGAACGAAAGAAAGCACAGAGCCCCAGATTTTATGTTGTCCTGGAGAGCTTGCAGAGCACTGGGGAAAGGCAGGCAGAGAATTCCTTGCTAGCACCTTCTCTGTGCCTGGGAAGCAGAAGTGTTCACATTGCTTCGCAAGAATCGCTTTTGTGCAGAAAACACTAACACTTGTTCAGAAGGAAAGAAAGCACAGAGCCCCAGATTCTATGTTGTCCTGGAGAGCTTGCAGAGCACTGGGGAAAGGCAGGCAGAGAATTCCCTGATAGCACCTTCTCTGTGCCTGTTCACATTGCTTCGCAGAATCGCTTTTGTGCAGAAAACACTAACACTTGTTCAGAAGGAAAGAAAGCACAGAGCCCCAGATTTTATGTTGTCCTGGAGAGCTTGCAGAGCACTGGGGAAAGGCAGGCAGAGAATTCCCTGCTAGCACCTTCTCTGTGCCTGGGAAGCAGAAGTGTTCACATTGCTTCGCAAGAATCGCTTTTGTGCAGAAAACAGTAACACTTGTTCAGAACGAAAGAAAGCACAGAGCCCCAGATTCTATGTTGTCCTGGAGAGCTTGCAGAGCACTGGGGAAAGGCAGGCAGAGAATTCCCTGCTAGCACCTTCTCTGTGCCTGGGAAGCAGAAGTGTTCACATTGCTTCGCAAGAATCGCTTTTGTGCAGAAAACACTAACACTTGTTCAGAAGGAAAGAAAGCACAGAGCCCCAGATTCTATGTTGTCCTGGAGAGCTTGCAGAGCACTGGGGAAAGGCAGGCAGAGAATTCCCTGATAGCACCTTCTCTGTGCCTGTTCACATTGCTTCGCAGAATCGCTTTTGTGCAGAAAACAGTAACACTTGTTCAGAACGAAAGAAAGCACAGAGCCCCAGATTTTATGTTGTCCTGGAGAGCTTGCAGAGCACTGGGGAAAGGGAAACAGAGAATTCCTTGCTAGCACCTTCTCTGTGCCTGGGAAGCAGAAGTGTTCACATTGCTTCACAAGAATCGCTTTTGTGCAGAAAACACTAACACTTGTTCAGAACGAAATAAAGCACAGAGCCCCAGATTTTATGTTGTCCTGGAGAGCTTGCAGAGCACTGGGGAAAGGGAAACAGAGAATTCCTTGCTAGCACCTTCTCTGTGCCTGGGAAGCAGAAGTGTTCACATTGCTTCGCAAGAATCGCTTTTGTGCAGAAAACAGTAACACTTGTTCAGAACGAAAGAAAGCACAGAGCCCCAGATTTTATGTTGTCCTGGAGAGCTTGCAGAGCTCTGGGGAAAGGCAGGCAGAGAATTACCTGCTAGCACCTTCTCTGTGCCTGGGAAGCAGAAGTGTTCACATTGCTTCGCAGAATCGCTTTTGTGCAGAAAACAGTAACACTTGTTCAGAACGAAAGAAAGCACAGAGCCCCAGATTCTATGTTGTCCTGGAGAGCTTGCAGAGCACTGGGGAAAGGCAGGCAGAGAATTCCCTGCTAGCACCTTCTCTGTGCCTGTTCACATTGCTTCGCAGAATCGCTTTTGTGCAGAAAACAGTAACACTTGTTCAGAAGGAAAGAAAGCACAGAGCCCCAGATTTTATGTTGTCCTGGAGAGCTTGCAGAGCACTGGGGAAAGGCAGGCAGAGAATTCCCTGATAGCACCTTCTCTGTGCCTGTTCACATTGCTTCGCAGAATCGCTTTTGTGCAGAAAACAGTAACACTTGTTCAGAAGGAAAGAAAGCACAGAGCCCCAGATTTTATGTTGTCCTGGAGAGCTTGCAGAGCACTGGGGAAAGGCAGGCAGAGAATTCCTTGCTAGCACCTTCTCTGTGCCTGGGAAGCAGAAGTGTTCACATTGCTTCGCAAGAATCGCTTTTGTGCAGAAAACACTAACACTTGTTCAGAAGGAAAGAAAGCACAGAGCCCCAGATTTTATGTTGTCCTGGAGAGCTTGCAGAGCACTGGGGAAAGGCAGGCAGAGAATTACCTGCTAGCACCTTCTCTGTGCCTGGGAAGCAGAAGTGTTCACATTGCTTCGCAGAATCGCTTTTGTGCAGAAAACTGTAACACTTGTTCATAACGAAAGAAAGCACAGAGCCCCAGATTTGCTGTTGTCCTGGAGAGCTTGCAGAGCACTGGGGAAAGGCAGGCAGAGAATTCCTTGCTAGCACCTTCTCTGTGCCTGGGAAGCAGAAGTGTTCACATTGCTTCGCAAGAATCGCTTTTGTGCAGAAAACACTAACACTTGTTCAGAAGGAAAGAAAGCACAGAGCCCCAGATTCTATGTTGTCCTGGAGAGCTTGCAGAGCACTGGGGAAAGGCAGGCAGAGAATTCCCTGATAGCACCTTCTCTGTGCCTGTTCACATTGCTTCGCAGAATCGCTTTTGTGCAGAAAACACTAACACTTGTTCAGAAGGAAAGAAAGCACAGAGCCCCAGATTTTATGTTGTCCTGGAGAGCTTGCAGAGCACTGGGGAAAGGCAGGCAGAGAATTCCCTGCTAGCACCTTCTCTGTGCCTGGGAAGCAGAAGTGTTCACATTGCTTCGCAAGAATCGCTTTTGTGCAGAAAACAGTAACACTTGTTCAGAACGAAAGAAAGCACAGAGCCCCAGATTCTATGTTGTCCTGGAGAGCTTGCAGAGCACTGGGGAAAGGCAGGCAGAGAATTCCCTGCTAGCACCTTCTCTGTGCCTGGGAAGCAGAAGTGTTCACATTGCTTCGCAAGAATCGCTTTTGTGCAGAAAACACTAACACTTGTTCAGAAGGAAAGAAAGCACAGAGCCCCAGATTCTATGTTGTCCTGGAGAGCTTGCAGAGCACTGGGGAAAGGCAGGCAGAGAATTCCCTGATAGCACCTTCTCTGTGCCTGTTCACATTGCTTCGCAGAATCGCTTTTGTGCAGAAAACAGTAACACTTGTTCAGAACGAAAGAAAGCACAGAGCCCCAGATTTTATGTTGTCCTGGAGAGCTTGCAGAGCACTGGGGAAAGGGAAACAGAGAATTCCTTGCTAGCACCTTCTCTGTGCCTGGGAAGCAGAAGTGTTCACATTGCTTCACAAGAATCGCTTTTGTGCAGAAAACACTAACACTTGTTCAGAACGAAATAAAGCACAGAGCCCCAGATTTTATGTTGTCCTGGAGAGCTTGCAGAGCACTGGGGAAAGGGAAACAGAGAATTCCTTGCTAGCACCTTCTCTGTGCCTGGGAAGCAGAAGTGTTCACATTGCTTCGCAAGAATCGCTTTTGTGCAGAAAACAGTAACACTTGTTCAGAACGAAAGAAAGCACAGAGCCCCAGATTTTATGTTGTCCTGGAGAGCTTGCAGAGCTCTGGGGAAAGGCAGGCAGAGAATTACCTGCTAGCACCTTCTCTGTGCCTGGGAAGCAGAAGTGTTCACATTGCTTCGCAGAATCGCTTTTGTGCAGAAAACAGTAACACTTGTTCAGAACGAAAGAAAGCACAGAGCCCCAGATTCTATGTTGTCCTGGAGAGCTTGCAGAGCACTGGGGAAAGGCAGGCAGAGAATTCCCTGCTAGCACCTTCTCTGTGCCTGTTCACATTGCTTCGCAGAATCGCTTTTGTGCAGAAAACAGTAACACTTGTTCAGAAGGAAAGAAAGCACAGAGCCCCAGATTTTATGTTGTCCTGGAGAGCTTGCAGAGCACTGGGGAAAGGCAGGCAGAGAATTCCCTGATAGCACCTTCTCTGTGCCTGTTCACATTGCTTCGCAGAATCGCTTTTGTGCAGAAAACAGTAACACTTGTTCAGAAGGAAAGAAAGCACAGAGCCCCAGATTTTATGTTGTCCTGGAGAGCTTGCAGAGCACTGGGGAAAGGCAGGCAGAGAATTCCTTGCTAGCACCTTCTCTGTGCCTGGGAAGCAGAAGTGTTCACATTGCTTCGCAAGAATCGCTTTTGTGCAGAAAACACTAACACTTGTTCAGAAGGAAAGAAAGCACAGAGCCCCAGATTTTATGTTGTCCTGGAGAGCTTGCAGAGCACTGGGGAAAGGCAGGCAGAGAATTCCCTGATAGCACCTTCTCTGTGCCTGTTCACATTGCTTCGCAGAATCGCTTTTGTGCAGAAAACACTAACACTTGTTCAGAAGGAAAGAAAGCACAGAGCCCCAGATTTTATGTTGTCCTGGAGAGCTTGCAGAGCACTGGGGAAAGGCAGGCAGAGAATTCCCTGCTAGCACCTTCTCTGTGCCTGGGAAGCAGAAGTGTTCACATTGCTTCGCAAGAATCGCTTTTGTGCAGAAAACAGTAACACTTGTTCAGAACGAAAGAAAGCACAGAGCCCCAGATTCTATGTTGTCCTGGAGAGCTTGCAGAGCACTGGGGAAAGGCAGGCAGAGAATTCCCTGCTAGCACCTTCTCTGTGCCTGGGAAGCAGAAGTGTTCACATTGCTTCGCAAGAATCGCTTTTGTGCAGAAAACACTAACACTTGTTCAGAAGGAAAGAAAGCACAGAGCCCCAGATTCTATGTTGTCCTGGAGAGCTTGCAGAGCACTGGGGAAAGGCAGGCAGAGAATTCCCTGATAGCACCTTCTCTGTGCCTGTTCACATTGCTTCGCAGAATCGCTTTTGTGCAGAAAACAGTAACACTTGTTCAGAACGAAAGAAAGCACAGAGCCCCAGATTTTATGTTGTCCTGGAGAGCTTGCAGAGCACTGGGGAAAGGGAAACAGAGAATTCCTTGCTAGCACCTTCTCTGTGCCTGGGAAGCAGAAGTGTTCACATTGCTTCACAAGAATCGCTTTTGTGCAGAAAACACTAACACTTGTTCAGAACGAAATAAAGCACAGAGCCCCAGATTTTATGTTGTCCTGGAGAGCTTGCAGAGCACTGGGGAAAGGGAAACAGAGAATTCCTTGCTAGCACCTTCTCTGTGCCTGGGAAGCAGAAGTGTTCACATTGCTTCGCAAGAATCGCTTTTGTGCAGAAAACAGTAACACTTGTTCAGAACGAAAGAAAGCACAGAGCCCCAGATTTTATGTTGTCCTGGAGAGCTTGCAGAGCTCTGGGGAAAGGCAGGCAGAGAATTACCTGCTAGCACCTTCTCTGTGCCTGGGAAGCAGAAGTGTTCACATTGCTTCGCAGAATCGCTTTTGTGCAGAAAACAGTAACACTTGTTCAGAACGAAAGAAAGCACAGAGCCCCAGATTCTATGTTGTCCTGGAGAGCTTGCAGAGCACTGGGGAAAGGCAGGCAGAGAATTCCCTGCTAGCACCTTCTCTGTGCCTGTTCACATTGCTTCGCAGAATCGCTTTTGTGCAGAAAACAGTAACACTTGTTCAGAAGGAAAGAAAGCACAGAGCCCCAGATTTTATGTTGTCCTGGAGAGCTTGCAGAGCACTGGGGAAAGGCAGGCAGAGAATTCCCTGATAGCACCTTCTCTGTGCCTGTTCACATTGCTTCGCAGAATCGCTTTTGTGCAGAAAACAGTAACACTTGTTCAGAAGGAAAGAAAGCACAGAGCCCCAGATTTTATGTTGTCCTGGAGAGCTTGCAGAGCACTGGGGAAAGGCAGGCAGAGAATTCCTTGCTAGCACCTTCTCTGTGCCTGGGAAGCAGAAGTGTTCACATTGCTTCGCAAGAATCGCTTTTGTGCAGAAAACACTAACACTTGTTCAGAAGGAAAGAAAGCACAGAGCCCCAGATTTTATGTTGTCCTGGAGAGCTTGCAGAGCACTGGGGAAAGGCAGGCAGAGAATTACCTGCTAGCACCTTCTCTGTGCCTGGGAAGCAGAAGTGTTCACATTGCTTCGCAGAATCGCTTTTGTGCAGAAAACTGTAACACTTGTTCATAACGAAAGAAAGCACAGAGCCCCAGATTTGCTGTTGTCCTGGAGAGCTTGCAGAGCACTGGGGAAAGGCAGGCAGAGAATTCCTTGCTAGCACCTTCTCTGTGCCTGGGAAGCAGAAGTGTTCACATTGCTTCGCAAGAATCGCTTTTGTGCAGAAAACACTAACACTTGTTCAGAAGGAAAGAAAGCACAGAGCCCCAGATTCTATGTTGTCCTGGAGAGCTTGCAGAGCACTGGGGAAAGGCAGGCAGAGAATTCCCTGATAGCACCTTCTCTGTGCCTGTTCACATTGCTTCGCAGAATCGCTTTTGTGCAGAAAACACTAACACTTGTTCAGAAGGAAAGAAAGCACAGAGCCCCAGATTTTATGTTGTCCTGGAGAGCTTGCAGAGCACTGGGGAAAGGCAGGCAGAGAATTCCCTGCTAGCACCTTCTCTGTGCCTGGGAAGCAGAAGTGTTCACATTGCTTCGCAAGAATCGCTTTTGTGCAGAAAACAGTAACACTTGTTCAGAACGAAAGAAAGCACAGAGCCCCAGATTCTATGTTGTCCTGGAGAGCTTGCAGAGCACTGGGGAAAGGCAGGCAGAGAATTCCCTGCTAGCACCTTCTCTGTGCCTGGGAAGCAGAAGTGTTCACATTGCTTCGCAAGAATCGCTTTTGTGCAGAAAACACTAACACTTGTTCAGAAGGAAAGAAAGCACAGAGCCCCAGATTCTATGTTGTCCTGGAGAGCTTGCAGAGCACTGGGGAAAGGCAGGCAGAGAATTCCCTGATAGCACCTTCTCTGTGCCTGTTCACATTGCTTCGCAGAATCGCTTTTGTGCAGAAAACAGTAACACTTGTTCAGAACGAAAGAAAGCACAGAGCCCCAGATTTTATGTTGTCCTGGAGAGCTTGCAGAGCACTGGGGAAAGGGAAACAGAGAATTCCTTGCTAGCACCTTCTCTGTGCCTGGGAAGCAGAAGTGTTCACATTGCTTCACAAGAATCGCTTTTGTGCAGAAAACACTAACACTTGTTCAGAACGAAATAAAGCACAGAGCCCCAGATTTTATGTTGTCCTGGAGAGCTTGCAGAGCACTGGGGAAAGGGAAACAGAGAATTCCTTGCTAGCACCTTCTCTGTGCCTGGGAAGCAGAAGTGTTCACATTGCTTCGCAAGAATCGCTTTTGTGCAGAAAACAGTAACACTTGTTCAGAACGAAAGAAAGCACAGAGCCCCAGATTTTATGTTGTCCTGGAGAGCTTGCAGAGCTCTGGGGAAAGGCAGGCAGAGAATTACCTGCTAGCACCTTCTCTGTGCCTGGGAAGCAGAAGTGTTCACATTGCTTCGCAGAATCGCTTTTGTGCAGAAAACAGTAACACTTGTTCAGAACGAAAGAAAGCACAGAGCCCCAGATTCTATGTTGTCCTGGAGAGCTTGCAGAGCACTGGGGAAAGGCAGGCAGAGAATTCCCTGCTAGCACCTTCTCTGTGCCTGTTCACATTGCTTCGCAGAATCGCTTTTGTGCAGAAAACAGTAACACTTGTTCAGAAGGAAAGAAAGCACAGAGCCCCAGATTTTATGTTGTCCTGGAGAGCTTGCAGAGCACTGGGGAAAGGCAGGCAGAGAATTCCCTGATAGCACCTTCTCTGTGCCTGTTCACATTGCTTCGCAGAATCGCTTTTGTGCAGAAAACAGTAACACTTGTTCAGAAGGAAAGAAAGCACAGAGCCCCAGATTTTATGTTGTCCTGGAGAGCTTGCAGAGCACTGGGGAAAGGCAGGCAGAGAATTCCTTGCTAGCACCTTCTCTGTGCCTGGGAAGCAGAAGTGTTCACATTGCTTCGCAAGAATCGCTTTTGTGCAGAAAACACTAACACTTGTTCAGAAGGAAAGAAAGCACAGAGCCCCAGATTTTATGTTGTCCTGGAGAGCTTGCAGAGCACTGGGGAAAGGCAGGCAGAGAATTCCCTGATAGCACCTTCTCTGTGCCTGTTCACATTGCTTCGCAGAATCGCTTTTGTGCAGAAAACACTAACACTTGTTCAGAAGGAAAGAAAGCACAGAGCCCCAGATTTTATGTTGTCCTGGAGAGCTTGCAGAGCACTGGGGAAAGGCAGGCAGAGAATTCCCTGCTAGCACCTTCTCTGTGCCTGGGAAGCAGAAGTGTTCACATTGCTTCGCAAGAATCGCTTTTGTGCAGAAAACAGTAACACTTGTTCAGAACGAAAGAAAGCACAGAGCCCCAGATTCTATGTTGTCCTGGAGAGCTTGCAGAGCACTGGGGAAAGGCAGGCAGAGAATTCCCTGCTAGCACCTTCTCTGTGCCTGGGAAGCAGAAGTGTTCACATTGCTTCGCAAGAATCGCTTTTGTGCAGAAAACACTAACACTTGTTCAGAAGGAAAGAAAGCACAGAGCCCCAGATTCTATGTTGTCCTGGAGAGCTTGCAGAGCACTGGGGAAAGGCAGGCAGAGAATTCCCTGATAGCACCTTCTCTGTGCCTGTTCACATTGCTTCGCAGAATCGCTTTTGTGCAGAAAACAGTAACACTTGTTCAGAACGAAAGAAAGCACAGAGCCCCAGATTTTATGTTGTCCTGGAGAGCTTGCAGAGCACTGGGGAAAGGGAAACAGAGAATTCCTTGCTAGCACCTTCTCTGTGCCTGGGAAGCAGAAGTGTTCACATTGCTTCACAAGAATCGCTTTTGTGCAGAAAACACTAACACTTGTTCAGAACGAAATAAAGCACAGAGCCCCAGATTTTATGTTGTCCTGGAGAGCTTGCAGAGCACTGGGGAAAGGGAAACAGAGAATTCCTTGCTAGCACCTTCTCTGTGCCTGGGAAGCAGAAGTGTTCACATTGCTTCGCAAGAATCGCTTTTGTGCAGAAAACAGTAACACTTGTTCAGAACGAAAGAAAGCACAGAGCCCCAGATTTTATGTTGTCCTGGAGAGCTTGCAGAGCTCTGGGGAAAGGCAGGCAGAGAATTACCTGCTAGCACCTTCTCTGTGCCTGGGAAGCAGAAGTGTTCACATTGCTTCGCAGAATCGCTTTTGTGCAGAAAACAGTAACACTTGTTCAGAACGAAAGAAAGCACAGAGCCCCAGATTCTATGTTGTCCTGGAGAGCTTGCAGAGCACTGGGGAAAGGCAGGCAGAGAATTCCCTGCTAGCACCTTCTCTGTGCCTGTTCACATTGCTTCGCAGAATCGCTTTTGTGCAGAAAACAGTAACACTTGTTCAGAAGGAAAGAAAGCACAGAGCCCCAGATTTTATGTTGTCCTGGAGAGCTTGCAGAGCACTGGGGAAAGGCAGGCAGAGAATTCCCTGATAGCACCTTCTCTGTGCCTGTTCACATTGCTTCGCAGAATCGCTTTTGTGCAGAAAACAGTAACACTTGTTCAGAAGGAAAGAAAGCACAGAGCCCCAGATTTTATGTTGTCCTGGAGAGCTTGCAGAGCACTGGGGAAAGGCAGGCAGAGAATTCCTTGCTAGCACCTTCTCTGTGCCTGGGAAGCAGAAGTGTTCACATTGCTTCGCAAGAATCGCTTTTGTGCAGAAAACACTAACACTTGTTCAGAAGGAAAGAAAGCACAGAGCCCCAGATTTTATGTTGTCCTGGAGAGCTTGCAGAGCACTGGGGAAAGGCAGGCAGAGAATTACCTGCTAGCACCTTCTCTGTGCCTGGGAAGCAGAAGTGTTCACATTGCTTCGCAGAATCGCTTTTGTGCAGAAAACTGTAACACTTGTTCATAACGAAAGAAAGCACAGAGCCCCAGATTTGCTGTTGTCCTGGAGAGCTTGCAGAGCACTGGGGAAAGGCAGGCAGAGAATTCCTTGCTAGCACCTTCTCTGTGCCTGGGAAGCAGAAGTGTTCACATTGCTTCGCAAGAATCGCTTTTGTGCAGAAAACACTAACACTTGTTCAGAAGGAAAGAAAGCACAGAGCCCCAGATTCTATGTTGTCCTGGAGAGCTTGCAGAGCACTGGGGAAAGGCAGGCAGAGAATTCCCTGATAGCACCTTCTCTGTGCCTGTTCACATTGCTTCGCAGAATCGCTTTTGTGCAGAAAACACTAACACTTGTTCAGAAGGAAAGAAAGCACAGAGCCCCAGATTTTATGTTGTCCTGGAGAGCTTGCAGAGCACTGGGGAAAGGCAGGCAGAGAATTCCCTGCTAGCACCTTCTCTGTGCCTGGGAAGCAGAAGTGTTCACATTGCTTCGCAAGAATCGCTTTTGTGCAGAAAACAGTAACACTTGTTCAGAACGAAAGAAAGCACAGAGCCCCAGATTCTATGTTGTCCTGGAGAGCTTGCAGAGCACTGGGGAAAGGCAGGCAGAGAATTCCCTGCTAGCACCTTCTCTGTGCCTGGGAAGCAGAAGTGTTCACATTGCTTCGCAAGAATCGCTTTTGTGCAGAAAACACTAACACTTGTTCAGAAGGAAAGAAAGCACAGAGCCCCAGATTCTATGTTGTCCTGGAGAGCTTGCAGAGCACTGGGGAAAGGCAGGCAGAGAATTCCCTGATAGCACCTTCTCTGTGCCTGTTCACATTGCTTCGCAGAATCGCTTTTGTGCAGAAAACAGTAACACTTGTTCAGAACGAAAGAAAGCACAGAGCCCCAGATTTTATGTTGTCCTGGAGAGCTTGCAGAGCACTGGGGAAAGGGAAACAGAGAATTCCTTGCTAGCACCTTCTCTGTGCCTGGGAAGCAGAAGTGTTCACATTGCTTCACAAGAATCGCTTTTGTGCAGAAAACACTAACACTTGTTCAGAACGAAATAAAGCACAGAGCCCCAGATTTTATGTTGTCCTGGAGAGCTTGCAGAGCACTGGGGAAAGGGAAACAGAGAATTCCTTGCTAGCACCTTCTCTGTGCCTGGGAAGCAGAAGTGTTCACATTGCTTCGCAAGAATCGCTTTTGTGCAGAAAACAGTAACACTTGTTCAGAACGAAAGAAAGCACAGAGCCCCAGATTTTATGTTGTCCTGGAGAGCTTGCAGAGCTCTGGGGAAAGGCAGGCAGAGAATTACCTGCTAGCACCTTCTCTGTGCCTGGGAAGCAGAAGTGTTCACATTGCTTCGCAGAATCGCTTTTGTGCAGAAAACAGTAACACTTGTTCAGAACGAAAGAAAGCACAGAGCCCCAGATTCTATGTTGTCCTGGAGAGCTTGCAGAGCACTGGGGAAAGGCAGGCAGAGAATTCCCTGCTAGCACCTTCTCTGTGCCTGTTCACATTGCTTCGCAGAATCGCTTTTGTGCAGAAAACAGTAACACTTGTTCAGAAGGAAAGAAAGCACAGAGCCCCAGATTTTATGTTGTCCTGGAGAGCTTGCAGAGCACTGGGGAAAGGCAGGCAGAGAATTCCCTGATAGCACCTTCTCTGTGCCTGTTCACATTGCTTCGCAGAATCGCTTTTGTGCAGAAAACAGTAACACTTGTTCAGAAGGAAAGAAAGCACAGAGCCCCAGATTTTATGTTGTCCTGGAGAGCTTGCAGAGCACTGGGGAAAGGCAGGCAGAGAATTCCTTGCTAGCACCTTCTCTGTGCCTGGGAAGCAGAAGTGTTCACATTGCTTCGCAAGAATCGCTTTTGTGCAGAAAACACTAACACTTGTTCAGAAGGAAAGAAAGCACAGAGCCCCAGATTTTATGTTGTCCTGGAGAGCTTGCAGAGCACTGGGGAAAGGCAGGCAGAGAATTACCTGCTAGCACCTTCTCTGTGCCTGGGAAGCAGAAGTGTTCACATTGCTTCGCAGAATCGCTTTTGTGCAGAAAACTGTAACACTTGTTCATAACGAAAGAAAGCACAGAGCCCCAGATTCTATGTTGTCCTGGAGAGCTTGCAGAGCACTGGGGAAAGGCAGGCAGAGAATTCCTTGCTAGCACCTTCTCTGTGCCTGGGAAGCAGAAGTGTTCTCATTGCTTCACCAGAATCGCTTTTGTGCAGAAAACACTAACACTTGTTCAGAACGAAAGAAAGCACAGAGCCCCAGATTTTATGTTGTCCTGGAGAGCTTGCAGAACACTGGGGAAAGGGAAACAGAGAATTCCTTGCTAGCACCTTCTCTGTGCCTGGGAAGCAGAAGTGTTCACATTGATTCGCAAGAATCGCTTTTGTGCAGAAAACAGTAACACTTGTTCAGAACGAAAGAAAGCACAGAGCCCCAGATTTTATGTTGTCCTGGAGAGCTTGCAGAGCTCTGGGGAAAGGCAGGCAGAGAATTACCTGCTAGCACCTTCTCTGTGCCTGGGAAGCAGAAGTGTTCACATTGCTTCGCACAATCGCTTTTGTGCAGAAAACAGTAACACTTGTTCAGAACGAAAGAAAGCACAGAGCCCCAGATTCTATGTTGTCCTGGAGAGCTTGCAGAGCACTGGGGAAAGGCAGGCAGAGAATTCCCTGCTAGCACCTTCTCTGTGCCTGTTCACATTGCTTCGCAGAATCGCTTTTGTGCAGACAACACTAACAATTGTTCAGAAGGAAAGAAAGCACAGAGCCCCAGATTCTATGTTGTCCTGGAGAGCTTGCAGAGCACTGGGGAAAGGCAGGCAGAGAATTCCTTGCTAGCACCTTCGCTGTGCCTGGGAAGCAGAAGTGTTCACATTGCTTCGCAAGAATCGCTTTTGTGCAGAAAACACTAACACTTGTTCAGAAGGAAAGAAACCACAGAGCCCCAGATTTTATGTTGTCCTGGAGAGCTTGCAGAGCACTGGGGAAAGGCAGGCAGAGAATTCCCTGATAGCACCTTCTCTGTGCCTGGGAAGCAGAAGTGTTCACATTGCTTCACAAGAATCGCTTTTGTGCAGAAAACAGTAACACTTGTTCAGAAGGAAAGAAAGCACAGAGCCCCAGATTCTATGTTGTCCTGGAGAGCTTGCAGAGCACTGGGGAAAGGCAGGCAGAGAATTCCCTGATAGCACCTTCTCTGTGCCTGTTCACATTGCTTCGCAGAATCGCTTTTGTGCAGAAAACAGTAACACTTGTTCAGAACGAAAGAAAGCACAGAGCCCCAGATTTGCTGTTGTCCTGGAGAGCTAGCAGAGCACTGGGGAAAGGCAGGCAGAGAATTCCCTGCTAGCACCTTCTCTGTGCCTGGGAAGCAGAAGTGTTCACATTGCTTCGCAGAATCGCTTTTGTGCAGAAAACAGTAACACTTGTTCAGAAGGAAAGAAAGCACAGAGCCCCAGATTTTATGTTGTCCTGGAGAGCTTGCAGAGCACTGGGGAAAGGCAGGCAGAGAATTCCCTGCTAGCACCTTCTCTGTGCCTGGGAAGCAGAAGTGTTCACATTGCTTCGCAAGAATCGCTTTTGTGCAGAAAACAGTAACACTTGTTCAGAAGGAAAGAAAGCACAGAGCCCCAGATTCTATGTTGTCCTGGAGAGCTTGCAGAGCACTGGGGAAAGGCAGGCAGAGAATTCCCTGATAGCACCTTCTCTGTGCCTGTTCACATTGCTTCGCAGAATCGCTTTTGTGCAGACAATACAAACAATTGTTCAGAATGAAAGAAAGCACAGAGCCCCAGATTTTATGTTGTCCTGGAGAGCTTGCAGAGCACTGGGGAAAGGCAGGCAGAGAATTCCCTGATAGCACCTTCTCTGTGCCTGTTCACATTGCTTGGCAGAATCGCTTTTGTGCAGAAAACAGTAACACTTGTTCAGAAGGAAAGAAAGCACAGAGCCCCAGATTTTATGTTGTCCTGGAGAGCTTGCAGAGCACTGGGGAAAGGCAGGCAGAGAATTCCCTGATAGCACCTTCTCTGTGCCTGTTCACATTGCTTCGCAGAATCGCTTTTGTGCAGAAAACACTAACACTTGTTCAGAAAGAAAGAAAGCACAGAGCCCCAGATTTGCTGTTGTCCTGGAGAGCTTGCAGAGCACTGGGGAAAGGCAGGCAGAGAATTCCTTGCTAGCACCTTCGCTGTGCCTGGGAAGCAGAAGTGTTCACATTGCTTCGCAAGAATCGCTTTTGTGCAGAAAACACTAACACTTGTTCAGAAGGAAAGAAACCACAGAGCCCCAGATTTTATGTTGTCCTGGAGAGCTTGCAGAGCACTGGGGAAAGGCAGGCAGAGAATTCCTTGCTAGCACCTTCTCTGTGCCTGGGAAGCAGAAGTGTTCACATTGCTTCGCAGAATCGCTTTTGTGCAGAAAACAGTAACACTTCTTCAGAACGAAAGAAAGCACAGAGCCCCAGATTTTATGTTGTCCTGGAGAGCTTGCAGAGCACTGGGGAAAGGCAGGCAGAGAATTCCCTGCTAGCACCTTCTCTGTGCCTGTTCACATTGCTTTGCAGAATCGCTTTTGTGCAGAAAACAGTAACACTTTTTCAGAAGGAAAGAAAGCAAAGAGCCCCAGATATTATGTTGCCCTGGAGAGCTTGCAGAGCACTGGGGAAAGGCAGGCAGAGAATTCCCTGCTAGCACCTTCTCTGTGCCTGGGAAGCAGAAGTGTTCACATTGCTTCGCAAGAATCGCTTTTGTGCAGAAAACAGTAAAACTTGTTCAGAACGAAAGAAAGCACACAGCCCCAGATTCTATGTTGTCCTGGAGAGCTTGCAGAGCACTGGGGAAAGGCAGGCAGAGAGTTCCCTGATAGCACCTTCTCTGTGCCTGGGAAGCAGAAGTGTTCACATTGCTTCGCAAGAATCGCTTTTGTGCAGAAAACAGTAACACTTGTTCAGAAGGAAAGAAAGCACAGAGCCCCAGATTCTATGTTGTCCTGGAGAGCTTGCAGAGCACTGGGGAAAGGCAGGCAGAGAATTCCCTGATAGCACCTTTTCTGTGCCTGTTCACATTGCTTCGCAGAATCGCTTTTGTGCAGACAACACTAACAATTGTTCAGAAGGAAAGAAAGCACAGAGCCCCAGATTCTATGTTGTCCTGGAGAGCTTGCAGAGCACTGGGGAAAGGCAGGCAGAGAATTCCCTGATAGCACCTTCTCTGTGCCTGTTCACATTGCTTCGCAGAATCGCTTTTGTGCAGAAAACAGTAACACTTGTTCAGAAGGAAAGAAAGCACAGAGCCCCAGATTTTATGTTGTCCTGGAGAGCTTGCAGAGCACTGGGGAAAGGCAGGCAGAGAATTCCCTGATAGCACCTTCTCTGTGCCTGTTCACATTGCTTCGCAGAATCGCTTTTGTGCAGAAAACACTAACACTTGTTCAGAAGGAAAGAAAGCACAGAGCCCCAGATTTGCTGTTGTCCTGGAGAGCTTGCAGAGCACTGGGGAAAGGCAGGCAGAGAATTCCTTGCTAACACCTTCTCTGTGCCTGGGAAGCAGAAGTGTTCACATTGCTTCGCAGAATCGCTTTTGTGCAGAAAACTGTAACACTTGTCCATAACGAAAGAAAGCACAGAGCCCCAGATTCTATGTTGTCCTGGAGAGCTTGCAGAGCACTGGGGAAAGGCAGGCAGAGAATTCCCTGCTAGCACCTTCTCTGTGCCTGGGAAGCAGAAGTGTTCACATTGCTTCGCAAGAATCGCTTTTGTGCAGAAAACACTAACACTTGTTCAGAATGAAAGAAAGCACAGAGCCCCAGATTTTATGTTGTCCTGGAGAGCTTGCAGAGCACTGGGGAAAGGCAAACACAGAATTCCTTGCTAGCACCTTCTCTGTGCCTGGGAAGCAGAAGTGTTCACATTGCTTCGCAGAATCGCTTTTGTGCAGAAAACAGTAACACTTGTTCAGAACGAAAGAAAGCACAGAGCCCCAGATTCTATGTTGTTCTGGAGAGCTTGCAGAGCACTGGAGAAATGCAGGCAGAGAATTCCCTGCTAGCACCTTCTCTGTGCCTGGGAAGCAGAAGTGTTCACATTGCTTGGCAGAATCGCTTTTGTGCAGAAAACAGTAACACTTGTTCAGAAGGAAAGAAAGCACAGAGCCCCAGATTCTATGTTGTCCTGGAGAGCTTGCAGAGCACTGGGGAAAGGCAGGCAGAGAATTCCCTGATAGCACCTTCTCTGTGCCTGGGAAGCAGAAGTGTTCACATTGCTTCGCAAGAATCGCTTTTGTGCAGAAAACAGTAACACTTGTTCAGAACGAAAGAAAGCACAGAGCCCCAGATTCTATGTTGTCCTGGAGAGCTTGCAGAGCACTGGGGAAAGGCAGGCAGAGAGTTCCCTGATAGCACCTTCTCTGTGCCTGTTCACATTGCTTCGCAGAATCGCTTTTGTGCAGAAAACAGTAACACTTGTTCAGAACGAAAGAAAGCAGAGAGCCCCAGATTTGCTGTTGTCCTGGAGAGCTTGCAGAGCACTGGGGAAAGGCAGGCAGAGAATTCCCTGCTAGCACCTTCTCTGTGCCTGGGAAGCAGAAGTGTTCACATTGCTTCGCAGAATCGCTTTTGTGCAGAAAACAGTAACACTTGTTCAGAAGGAAAGAAAGCACAGAGCCCCAGATTCTATGTTGTCCTGGAGAGCTTGCAGAGCACTGGGGAAAGGCAGGCAGAGAATTCCTTGCTAGCACCTTCTCTGTGCCTGTTCACATTGCTTCACCAGAATCGCTTTTGTGCAGAAAACACTAACACTTGTTCAGAACGAAAGAAAGCACAGAGCCCCAGATTTTATGTTGTCCTGGAGAGCTTGCAGAACACTGGGGAAAGGGAAACAGAGAATTCCTTGCTAGCACCTTCTCTGTGCCTGGGAAGCAGAAGTGTTCACATTGCTTCGCAAGAATCGCTTTTGTGCAGAAAACAGTAACACTTGTTCAGAACGAAAGAAAGCACAGAGCCCCAGATTTTATGTTGTCCTGGAGAGCTTGCAGAGCTCTGGGGAAAGGCAGGCAGAGAATTCCCTGCTAGCACCTTCTCTGTGCCTGTTCACATTGCTTCGCAGAATCGCTTTTGTGCAGACAACACTAACAATTGTTCAGAAGGAAAGAAAGCACAGAGCCCCAGATTCTATGTTGTCCTGGAGAGCTTGCAGAGCACTGGGGAAAGGCAGGCAGAGAATTCCCTGATAGCACCTTCTCTGTGCCTGGGAAGCAGAAGTGTTCACATTGCTTCACAAGAATCGCTTTTGTGCAGAAAACAGTAACACTTGTTCAGAACGAAAGAAAGCACAGAGCCCCAGATTCTATGTTGTCCTGGAGAGCTTGCAGAGCACTGGGGAAAGGCAGGCAGAGAATTCCCTGATAGCACCTTCTCTGTGCCTGTTCACATTGCTTCGCAGAATCGCTTTTGTGCAGAAAACAGTAACACTTGTTCAGAACGAAAGAAAGCACAGAGCCCCAGATTTGCTGTTGTCCTGGAGAGCTAGCAGAGCACTGGGGAAAGGCAGGCAGAGAATTCCCTGCTAGCACCTTCTCTGTGCCTGGGAAGCAGAAGTGTTCACATTGCTTCGCAGAATCGCTTTTGTGCAGAAAACAGTAACACTTGTTCAGAAGGAAAGAAAGCACAGAGCCCCAGATTTTATGTTGTCCTGGAGAGCTTGCAGAGCACTGGGGAAAGGCAGGCAGAGAATTCCCTGCTAGCACCTTCTCTGTGCCTGGGAAGCAGAAGTGTTCACATTGCTTCGCAAGAATCGCTTTTGTGCAGAAAACAGTAACACTTGTTCAGAAGGAAAGAAAGCACAGAGCCCCAGATTCTATGTTGTCCTGGAGAGCTTGCAGAGCACTGGGGAAAGGCAGGCAGAGAATTCCCTGATAGCACCTTCTCTGTGCCTGTTCACATTGCTTCGCAGTATCGCTTTTGTGCAGACAATACTAACAATTGTTCAGAATGAAAGAAAGCACAGAGCCCCAGATTTTATGTTGTCCTGGAGAGCTTGCAGAGCACTGGGGAAAGGCAGGCAGAGAATTCCCTGATAGCACCTTCTCTGTGCCTGTTCACATTGCTTGGCAGAATCGCTTTTGTGCAGAAAACAGTAACACTTGTTCAGAAGGAAAGAAAGCACAGAGCCCCAGATTTTATGTTGTCCTGGAGAGCTTGCAGAGCACTGGGGAAAGGCAGGCAGAGAATTCCCTGATAGCACCTTCTCTGTGCCTGTTCACATTGCTTCGCAGAATCGCTTTTGTGCAGAAAACACTAACACTTGTTCAGAACGAAAGAAAGCACAGAGCCCCAGATTTGCTGTTGTCCTGGAGAGCTTGCAGAGCACTGGGGAAAGGCAGGCAGAGAATTCCTTGCTAGCACCTTCGCTGTGCCTGGGAAGCAGAAGTGTTCACATTGCTTCGCAAGAATCGCTTTTGTGCAGAAAACACTAACACTTGTTCAGAACGAAAGAAAGCAGAGAGCCCCAGATTTTATGTTGTCCTGGAGAGCTTGCAGAGCACTGGGGAAAGGCAGGCAGAGAATTCCCTGCTAGCACCTTCTCTGTGCCTGTTCACATTGCTTTGCAGAATCGCTTTTGTGCAGAAAACAGTAACACTTTTTCAGAAGGAAAGAAAGCAAAGAGCCCCAGATATTATGTTGCCCTGGAGAGCTTGCAGAGCACTGGGGAAAGGCAGGCAGAGAATTCCCTGCTAGCACCTTCTCTGTGCCTGGGAAGCAGAAGTGTTCACATTGCTTCGCAAGAATCGCTTTTGTGCAGAAAACAGTAAAACTTGTTCAGAACGAAAGAAAGCACACAGCCCCAGATTCTATGTTGTCCTGGAGAGCTTGCAGAGCACTGGGGAAAGGCAGGCAGAGAATTCCCTGCTAGCACCTTCTCTGTGCCTGGGAAGCAGAAGTGTTCACATTGCTTCGCAAGAATCGCTTTTGTGCAGAAAACAGTAACACTTGTTCAGAAGGAAAGAAAGCACAGAGCCCCAGATTCTATGTTGTCCTGGAGAGCTTGCAGAGCACTGGGGAAAGGCAGGCAGAGAATTCCCTGATAGCACCTTTTCTGTGCCTGTTCACATTGCTTCGCAGAATCGCTTTTGTGCAGACAACACTAACAATTGTTCAGAAGGAAAGAAAGCACAGAGCCCCAGATTTTATGTTGTCCTGGAGAGCTTGCAGAGCACTGGGGAAAGGCAGGCAGAGAATTCCCTGCTAGCACCTTCTCTGTGCCTGGGAAGCAGAAGTGTTCACATTGCTTCGCAAGAATCGCTTTTGTGCAGAAAACAGTAACACTTGTTCAGAAGGAAAGAAAGCACAGAGCCCCAGATTCTATGTTGTCCTGGAGAGCTTGCAGAGCACTGGGGAAAGGCAGGCAGAGAATTCCCTGATAGCACCTTTTCTGTGCCTGTTCACATTGCTTCGCAGAATCGCTTTTGTGCAGACAACACTAACACTTGTTCAGAAGGAAAGAAAGCACAGAGCCCCAGATTTTATGTTGTCCTGGAGAGCTTGCAGAGCACTGGGGAAAGGCAGGCAGAGAATTCCCTGCTAGCACCTTCTCTGTGCCTGTTCACATTGCTTCGCAGAATCGCTTTTGTGCAGAAAACAGTAACACTTGTTCAGAAGGAAAGAAAGCACAGAGCCCCAGATTTGCTGTTGTCCTGGAGAGCTTGCAGAGCACTGGGGAAAGGCAGGCAGAGAATTCCTTGCTAACACCTTCTCTGTGCCTGGGAAGCAGAAGTGTTCACATTGCTTCGCAAGAATCGCTTTTGTGCAGAAAACACTAACACTTGTTCAGAATGAAAGAAAGCACAGAGCCCCAGATTTTATGTTGTCCTGGAGAGCTTGCAGAGCACTGGGGAAAGGCAAACACAGAATTCCTTGCTAGCACCTTCTCTGTGCCTGGGAAGCAGAAGTGTTCACATTGCTTCGCAGAATCGCTTTTGTGCAGAAAACAGTAACACTTGTTCAGAACGAAAGAAAGCACAGAGCCCCAGATTCTATGTTGTTCTGGAGAGCTTGCAGAGCACTGGGGAAAGGCAGGCAGAGAATTCCCTGCTAGCACCTTCTCTGTGCCTGGGAAGCAGAAGTGTTCACATTGCTTGGCAGAATCGCTTTTGTGCAGAAAACAGTAACACTTGTTCAGAAGGAAAGAAAGCACAGAGCCCCAGATTCTATGTTGTCCTGGAGAGCTTGCAGAGCACTGGGGAAAGGCAGGCAGAGAATTCCCTGATAGCACCTTCTCTGTGCCTGGGAAGCAGACGTGTTCACATTGCTTCGCAAGAATCGCTTTTGTGCAGAAAACAGTAACACTTGTTCAGAACGAAAGAAAGCACAGAGCCCCAGATTCTATGTTGTCCTGGAGAGCTTGCAGAGCACTGGGGAAAGGCAGGCAGAGAGTTCCCTGATAGCACCTTCTCTGTGCCTGTTCACATTGCTTCGCAGAATCGCTTTTGTGCAGAAAACAGTAACACTTGTTCAGAACGAAAGAAAGCAGAGAGCCCCAGATTTGCTGTTGTCCTGGAGAGCTTGCAGAGCACTGGGGAAAGGCAGGCAGAGAATTCCCTGCTAGCACCTTCTCTGTGCCTGGGAAGCAGAAGTGTTCACATTGCTTCGCAGAATCGCTTTTGTGCAGAAAACAGTAACACTTGTTCAGAAGGAAAGAAAGCACAGAGCCCCAGATTTTATGTTGTCCTGGAGAGCTTGCAGAGCACTGGGGAAAGGCAGGCAGAGAATTCCCTGATAGCACCTTCTCTGTGCCTGTTCACATTGCTTCGCAGAATCGCTTTTGTGCAGAAAACAGTAACACTTGTTCAGAAGGAAAGAAACCAGAGAGCCCCAGATTTTATGTTGTCCTGGAGAGCTTGCAGAGCACTGGGGAAAGGCAGGCAGAGAATTCCTTGCTAGCACCTTCTCTGTGCCTGGGAAGCAGACGTGTTCACATTGCTTCGCAAGAATCGCTTTTGTGCAGAAAACAGTAACACTTGTTCAGAACGAAAGAAAGCACAGAGCCCCAGATTCTATGTTGTCCTGGAGAGCTTGCAGAGCACTGGGGAAAGGCAGGCAGAGAGTTCCCTGATAGCACCTTCTCTGTGCCTGTTCACATTGCTTCGCAGAATCGCTTTTGTGCAGAAAACAGTAACACTTGTTCAGAACGAAAGAAAGCAGAGAGCCCCAGATTTGCTGTTGTCCTGGAGAGCTTGCAGAGCACTGGGGAAAGGCAGGCAGAGAATTCCCTGCTAGCACCTTCTCTGTGCCTGGGAAGCAGAAGTGTTCACATTGCTTCGCAGAATCGCTTTTGTGCAGAAAACAGTAACACTTGTTCAGAAGGAAAGAAAGCACAGAGCCCCAGATTTTATGTTGTCCTGGAGAGCTTGCAGAGCACTGGGGAAAGGCAGGCAGAGAATTCCCTGATAGCACCTTCTCTGTGCCTGTTCACATTGCTTCGCAGAATCGCTTTTGTGCAGAAAACAGTAACACTTGTTCAGAAGGAAAGAAACCAGAGAGCCCCAGATTTTATGTTGTCCTGGAGAGCTTGCAGAGCACTGGGGAAAGGCAGGCAGAGAATTCCTTGCTAGCACCTTCTCTGTGCCTGGGAAGCAGAAGTGTTCACATTGCTTCGCAAGAATCGCTTTTGTGCAGAAAACACTAACACTTGTTCAGAAGGAAAGAAAGCACAGAGCCCCAGATTTGCTGTTGTCCTGGAGAGCTTGCAGAGCACTGGGGAAAGGCAGGCAGAGAATTCCTTGCTAGAACCTTCTCTGTGCCTGGGAAGCAGAAGTGTTCACATTGCTTCGCAGAATCGCTTTTGTGCAGAAAACTGTAACACTTGTTCATAACGAAAGAAAGCACAGAGCCCCAGATTCTATGTTGTCCTGGAGAGCTTGCAGAGCACTGGGGAAAGGCAGGCAGAGAATTCCTTGCTAGCACCTTCTCTGTGCCTGGGAAGCAGAAGTGTTCACATTGCTTCGCAAGAATCGCTTTTGTGCAGAAAACACTAACACTTGTTCAGAATGAAAGAAAGCACAGAGCCCCAGATTTTATGTTGTCCTGGAGAGCTTGCAGAGCACTGGGGAAAGGCAAGCAGAGAATTCCTTGCTAGCACCTTCTCTGTGCCTGGGAAGCAGAAATGTTCACATTGCTTGGCAGAATCGCTTTTGTGCAGAAAACAGTAACACTTGTTCAGAACGAAAGAAAGCACAGAGCCCCAGATTCTATGTTGTCCTGGAGAGCTTGCAGAGCACTGGGGAAAGGCAGGCAGAGAATTCCCTGATAGCACCTTCTCTGTGCCTGGGAAGCAGAAGTGTTCACATTGCTTCGCAAGAATCGCTTTTGTGCAGAAAAGAGTAACACTTGTTCAGAACGAAACAAAGCACAGAGCCCCAGATTCTATGTTGTCCTGGAGAGCTTGCAGAGCACTGGGGAAAGGCAGGCAGAGAATTCCCTGATAGCACCTTCTCTGTGCCTGTTCACATTGCTTCGCAGAATCGCTTTTGTGCAGAAAACAGTAACACTTCTTCAGAACGAAAGAAAGAACAGAGCCCCAGATTTTATGTTGTCCTGGAGAGCTTGCAGAGCACTGGGGAAAGGCAGGCAGAGAATTCCCTGCTAGCACCTTCTCTGTGCCTGGGAAGCAGAAGTGTTCACATTGCTTCGCAAGAATCGCTTTTGTGCAGAAAACTGTAACACTTGTTCAGAAGGAAAGAAAGCACAGAGCCCCAGATTCTATGTTGTCCTGGAGAGCTTGCAGAGCACTGGGGAAAGGCAGGCAGAGAATTACCTGCTAGCACCTTCTCTGTGCCTGGGAAGCAGAAGTGTTCACATTGCTTCGCAAGAATCGCTTTTGTGCAGAAAACAGTAACACTTGTTCAGAAGGAAAGAAAGCACAGAGCCCCAGATTTTATGTTGTCCTGGAGAGCTTGCAGAGCACTGGGGAAAGGCAGGCAGAGAATTCCCTGATAGCACCTTCTCTGTGCCTGTTCACATTGCTTCGCAGAATCGCTTTTGTGCAGAAAACACTAACACTTGTTCAGAAGGAAAGAAAGCACAGAGCCCCAGATTTGCTGTTGTCCTGGAGAGCTTGCAGAGCACTGGGGAAAGGCAGGCAGAGAATTCCTTGCTAGCACCTTCTCTGTGCCTGGGAAGCAGAAGTGTTCACATTGCTTCGCAAGAATCGCTTTTGTGCAGAAAACACTAACACTTGTTCAGAAGGAAAGAAAGCACAGAGCCCCAGATTTTATGTTGTCCTGGAGAGCTTGCAGAGCACTGGGGAAAGGCAGGCAGAGAATTCCTTGCTAGCACCTTCTCTGTGCCTGGGAAGCAGAAGTGTTCACATTGCTTCGCAGAATCGCTTTTGTGCAGAAAACTGTAACACTTGTTCATAACGAAAGAAAGCACAGAGCCCCAGATTCTATGTTGTCCTGGAGAGCTTGCAGAGCACTGGGGAAAGGCAGGCAGAGAATTCCCTGCTAGCACCTTCTCTGTGCCTGGGAAGCAGAAGTGTTCACATTGCTTCGCAAGAATCGCTTTTGTGCAGAAAACACTAACACTTGTTCAGAATGAAAGAAAGCACAGAGCCCCAGATTTTATGTTGTCCGGGAGAGCTTGCAGAGCACTGGGGAAAGGCAAACACAGAATTCCTTGCTAGCACCTTCTCTGTGCCTGGGAAGCAGAAGTGTTCACATTGCTTCGCAGAATCGCTTTTGTGCAGAAAACAGTAACACTTGTTCAGAACGAAAGAAAGCACAGAGCCCCAGATTCTATGTTGTTCTGGAGAGCTTGCAGAGCACTGGGGAAAGGCAGGCAGAGAATTCCCTGCTAGCACCTTCTCTGTGCCTGGGAAGCAGAAGTGTTCACATTGCTTCGCAGAATCGCTTTTGTGCAGAAAACAGTAACACTTGTTCAGAAGGAAAGAAAGCACAGAGCCCCAGATTCTATGTTGTCCTGGAGAGCTTGCAGAGCACTGGGGAAAGGCAGGCAGAGAATTCCCTGCTAGCACCTTCTCTGTGCCTGGGAAGCAGAAGTGTTCACATTGCTTCGCAGAATCGCTTTTGTGCAGAAAACAGTAACACTTGTTCAGAAGGAAAGAAAGCACAGAGCCCCAGATTTTATGTTGTCCTGGAGAGCTTGCAGAGCACTGGGGAAAGGCAGGCAGAGAATTCCCTGCTAGCACCTTCTCTGTGCCTGTTCACATTGCTTCGCAGAATCGCTTTTGTGCAGACAACACTAACAATTGTTCAGAAGGAAAGAAAGCACAGAGCCCCAGATTTTATGTTGTCCTGGAGAGCTTGCAGAGCACTGGGGAAAGGCAGGCAGAGAATTCCCTGATAGCACCTTCTCTGTGCCTGTTCACATTGCTTCGCAGAATCGCTTTTGTGCAGAAAACAGTAACACTTGTTCAGAAGGAAAGAAAGCACAGAGCCCCAGATTTTATGTTGTCCTGGAGAGCTTGCAGAGCACTGGGGAAAGGCAGGCAGAGAATTCCCTGATAGCACCTTCTCTTTGCCTGTTCACATTGCTTCGCAGAATCGCTTTTGTGCAGAAAACAGTAACACTTGTTCAGAAGGAAAGAAAGCACAGAGCCCCAGATTCTATGTTGTCCTGGAGAGCTTGCAGAGCACTGGGGAAAGGCAGGCAGAGAATTCCCTGCTAGCACCTTCTCTGTGCCTGGGAAGCAGAAGTGTTCACATTGCTTCACAAGAATCGCTTTTGTGCAGAAAACACTAACACTTGTTCAGAATGAAAGAAAGCACAGAGCCCCAGATTTTATGTTGTCCTGGAGAGCTTGCAGAGCACTGGGGAAAGGGAAACAGAGAATTCCTTGCTAGCACCTTCTCTGTGCCTGGCTAAGCAGAAGTGTTCACATTGCTTCGCAGAATCGCTTTTGTGCAGAAAACAGTAACACTTCTTCAGAACGAAAGAAAGCACAGAGCCCCAGATTTTATGTTGTCCTGGAGAGCTTGCAGAGCACTGGGGAAAGGCAGGCAGAGAATTCCCTGCTAGCACCTTCTCTGTGCCTGTTCACATTGCTTCGCAGAATCGCTTTTGTGCAGAAAACAGTAACACTTGTTCAGAAGGAAAGAAAGCAAAGAGCCCCAGATATTATGTTGTCCTGGAGAGCTTGCAGAGCACTGGGGAAAGGCAGGCAGAGAATTCCTTGCTAGCACCTTCTCTGTGCCTGGGAAGCAGAAGTGTTCACATTGCTTCGCAAGAATCGCTTTTGTGCAGAAAACAGTAACACTTGTTCAGAACGAAAGAAAGCACAGAGCCCCAGATTCTATGTTGTCCTGGAGAGCTTGCAGAGCACTGGGGAAAGGCAGGCACAGAGTTCCCTGATAGCACCTTCTCTGTGCCTGTTCACATTGCTTCGCAGAATCGCTTTTGTGCAGAAAACAGTAACACTTGTTCAGAACGAAAGAAAGCACAGAGCCCCAGATTTGCTGTTGTCCTGGAGAGCTTGCAGAGCACTGGGGAAAGGCAGGCAGAGAATTCCCTGCTAGCACCTTCTCTGTGCCTGGGAAGCAGAAGTGTTCACATTGCTTCGCAGAATCGCTTTTGTGCAGAAAACAGTAACACTTGTTCAGAAGGAAAGAAAGCACAGAGCCCCAGATTTTATGTTGTCCTGGAGAGCTTGCAGAGCACTGGGGAAAGGCAGGCAGAGAATTCCCTGCTAGCACCTTCTCTGTGCCTGGGAAGCAGAAGTGTTCACATTGCTTCGCAAGAATCGCTTTTGTGCAGAAAACAGTAACACTTGTTCAGAAGGAAAGAAAGCACAGAGCCCCAGATTCTATGTTGTCCTGGAGAGCTTGCAGAGCACTGGGGAAAGGCAGGCAGAGAATTCCCTGATAGCACCTTCTCTGTGTTTGTTCACATTGCTTCGCAGAATCGCTTTTGTGCAGACAACACTAACAATTGTTCAGAAGGAAAGAAAGCACAGAGCCCCAGATTTTATGTTGTCCTGGAGAGCTTGCAGAGCACTGGGGAAAGGCAGGCAGAGAATTCCCTGATAGCACCTTCTCTGTGCCTGTTCACATTGCTTGGCAGAATCGCTTTTGTGCAGAAAACAGTAACACTTGTTCAGAAGGAAAGAAAGCACAGAGCCCCAGATTTTATGTTGTCCTGGAGAGCTTGCAGAGCACTGAGGAAAGGCAGGCAGAGAATTCCCTGATAGCACCTTCTCTGTGCCTGTTCACATTGCTTCGCAGAATCGCTTTTGTGCAGAAAACAGTAACACTTGTTCAGAACGAAAGAAAGCACAGAGCCCCAGATTCTATGTTGTCCTGGAGAGCTTGCAGAGCACTGGGGAAAGGCAGGCAGAGAATTACCTGCTAGCACCTTCTCTGTGCCTGGGAAGCAGAAGTGTTCACATTGCTTCGCAAGAATCGCTTTTGTGCAGAAAACACTAACACTTGTTCAGAAGGAAAGAAAGCACAGAGCCCCAGATTTTATGTTGTCCTGGAGAGCTTGCAGAGCACTGGGGAAAGGCAGGCAGAGAATTCCTTGCTAGCACCTTCTCTGTGCCTGGGAAGCAGAAGTGTTCACATTGCTTCGCAGAATCGCTTTTGTGCAGAAAACTGTAACACTTGTTCATAACGAAAGAAAGCACAGAGCCCCAGATTCTATGTTGTCCTGGAGAGCTTGCAGAGCACTGGGGAAAGGCAGGCAGAGAATTCCCTGCTAGCACCTTCTCTGTGCCTGGGAAGCAGAAGTGTTCACATTGCTTCGCAAGAATCGCTTTTGTGCAGAAAACAGTAACACTTGTTCAGAATGAAAGAAAGCACAGAGCCCCAGATTTTATGTTGTCCTGGAGAGCTTGCAGAGCACTGGGGAAAGGGAAACAGAGAATTCCTTGCTAGCACCTTCTCTGTGCCTGGGAAGCAGAAGGTGTTCACATTGCTTCGCAGAATCGCTTTTGTGCAGAAAACAGTAACACTTCTTCAGAACGAAAGAAAGCACAGAGCCCCAGATTTTATGTTGTCCTGGAGAGCTTGCAGAGCACTGGGGAAAGGCAGGCAGAGAATTCCCTGCTAGCACCTTCTCTGTGCCTGTTCACATTGCTTCGCAGAATCGCTTTTGTGCAGAAAACAGTAACACTTGTTCAGAAGGAAAGAAAGCAAAGAGCCCCAGATATTATGTTGCCCTGGAGAGCTTGCAGAGCACTGGGGAAAGGCAGGCAGAGAATTCCCTGCTAGCACCTTCTCTGTGCCTGGGAAGCAGAATTGTTCACATTGCTTCGCAAGAATCCCTTTTGTGCAGAAAACAGTAACACTTGTTCAGAAGGAAAGAAAGCACACAGCCCCAGATTCTATGTTGTCCTGGAGAGCTTGCAGAGCTCTGGGGAAAGGCAGGCAGAGAATTACCTGCTAGCACCTTCTCTGTGCCTGGGAAGCAGAAGTGTTCACATTGCTTCGCAAGAATCGCTTTTGTGCAGAAAACAGTAACACTTGTTCAGAAGGAAAGAAAGCACAGAGCCCCAGATTCTATGTTGTCCTGGAGAGCTTGCAGAGCTCTGGAGAAAGGCAGGCAGAGAATTCCCTGATAGCACCTTTTCTGTGCCTGTTCACATTGCTTCGCAGAATCGCTTTTGTGCAGACAACACTAACAATTGTTCAGAAGGAAAGAAAGCACAGAGCCCCAGATTTTATGTTGTCCTGGAGAGCTTGCAGAGCACTGGGGAAAGGCAGGCAGAGAATTCCCTGCTAGCACCTTCTCTGTGCCTGTTCACATTGCTTCGCAGAATCGCTTTTGTGCAGAAAACAGTAACACTTGTTCAGAAGGAAAGAAAGCACAGAGCCCCAGATTTTATGTTGTCCTGGAGAGCTTGCAGAGCACTGGGGAAAGGCAGGCAGAGAATTCCCTGATAGCACCTTCTCTGTGCCTGTTCACATTGCTTCGCAGAATTGCTTTTGTGCAGAAAACACTAACACTTGTTCAGAAGGAAAGAAAGCACAGAGCCCCAGATTTGCTGTTGTCCTGGAGAGCTTGCAGAGCACTGGGGAAAGGCAGGCAGAGAATTCCTTGCTAGCACCTTCTCTGTGCCTGGGAAGCAGAAGTGTTCACATTGCTTCGCAAGAATCGCTTTTGTGCAGAAAATAGTAACAGTTGTTCAGAAGGAAAGAAAGCACAGAGCCCCAGATTTTATGTTGTCCTGGAGAGCTTGCAGAGCACTGGGGAAAGGCAGGCAGAGAATTCCTTGCTAACACCTTCTCTGTGCCTGGGAAGCAGAAGTGTTCACATTGCTTCGCAGAATCGCTTTTGTGCAGAAAACTGTAACACTTGTTCATAACGAAAGAAAGCACAGAGCCCCAGATTCTATGTTGTCCTGGAGAGCTTGCAGAGCACTGGGGAAAGGCAGGCAGAGAATTCCCTGCTAGCACCTTCTCTGTGCCTGGGAAGCAGAAGTGTTCACATTGCTTCGCAAGAATCGCTTTTGTGCAGAAAACACTAACACTTGTTCAGAATGAAAGAAAGCACAGAGCCCCAGATTTTATGTTGTCCTGGAGAGCTTGCAGAGCACTGGGGAAAGGCAAACACAGAATTCCTTGCTAGCACCTTCTCTGTGCCTGGGAAGCAGAAGTGTTCACATTGCTTCGCAGAATCGCTTTTGTGCAGAAAACAGTAACACTTGTTCAGAACGAAAGAAAGCACAGAGCCCCAGATTCTATGTTGTTCTGGAGAGCTTGCAGAGCACTGGGGAAAGGCAGGCAGAGAATTCCCTGCTAGCACCTTCTCTGTGCCTGGGAAGCAGAAGTGTTCACATTGCTTGGCAGAATCGCTTTTGTGCAGAAAACAGTAACACTTGTTCAGAAGGAAAGAAAGCACAGAGCCCCAGATTCTATGTTGTCCTGGAGAGCTTGCAGAGCACTGGGGAAAGGCAGGCAGAGAATTCCCTGATAGCACCTTCTCTGTGCCTGGGAAGCAGAAGTGTTCACATTGCTTCGCAAGAATCGCTTTTGTGCAGAAAACAGTAACACTTGTTCAGAACGAAAGAAAGCACAGAGCCCCAGATTCTATGTTGTCCTGGAGAGCTTGCAGAGCACTGGGGAAAGGCAGGCAGAGAGTTCCCTGATAGCACCTTCTCTGTGCCTGTTCACATTGCTTCGCAGAATCGCTTTTGTGCAGAAAACACTAACACTTGTTCAGAACGAAAGAAAGCACAGAGCCCCAGATTTGCTGTTGTCCTGGAGAGCTTGCAGAGCACTGGGGAAAGGCAGGCAGAGAATTCCCTGCTAGCACCTTCTCTGTGCCTGGGAAGCAGAAGTGTTCACATTGCTTCGCAGAATCGCTTTTGTGCAGACAACACTAACAATTGTTCAGAACAAAAGAAAGCACAGAGCCCCAGATTTTATGTTGTCCTGGAGAGCTTGCAGAGCACTGGGGAAAGGCAGGCAGAGAATTCCCTGATAGCACCTTCTCTGTGCCTGTTCACATTGCTTCGCAGAATCGCTTTTGTGCAGAAAACAGTAACACTTGTTCAGAAGGAAAGAAAGCACAGAGCCCCAGATTTTATGTTGTCCTGGAGAGCTTGCAGAGCACTGGGGAAAGGCAGGCAGAGAATTCCCTGATAGCACCTTCTCTGTGCCTGTTCACATTGCTTCGCAGAATCGCTTTTGTGCAGAAAACACTAACACTTGTTCAGAAGGAAAGAAAGCACAGAGCCCCAGATTTGCTGTTGTCCTGGAGAGCTTGCAGAGCACTGGGGAAAGGCAGGCAGAGAATTCCTTGCTAGCACCTTCTCTGTGCCTGGGAAGCAGAAGTGTTCACATTGCTTCGCAAGAATCGCTTTTGTGCAGAAAATAGTAACAGTTGTTCAGAAAGAAAGAAAGCACAGAGCCCCAGATTTTATGTTGTCCTGGAGAGCTTGCAGAGCACTGGGGAAAGGCAGGCAGAGAATTCCTTGCTAGCACCTTCTCTGTGCCTGGGAAGCAGAAGTGTTCACATTGCTTCGCAGAATCGCTTTTGTGCAGAAAACAGTAACACTTGTTCAGAAGGAAAGAAAGCACAGAGCCCCAGATTCTATGTTGTCCTGGAGAGCTTGCAGAGCACTGGGGAAAGGCAGGCAGAGAATTCCTTGCTAGCACCTTCTCTGTGCCTGGGAAGCAGAAGTGTTCACATTGCTTCGCAAGAATCGTTTTTGTGCAGAAAACACTAACACTTGTTCATAACGAAAGAAAGCACAGAGCCCCAGATTCTATGTTGTCCTGGAGAGCTTGCAGAGCACTGGGGAAAGGCAAACACAGAATTCCTTGCTAGCACCTTCTCTGTGCCTGGGAAGCAGAAGTGTTCACATTGCTTCGCAGAATCGCTTTTGTGCAGAAAACAGTAACACTTGTTCAGAACGAAAGAAAGCACAGAGCCCCAGATTCTATGTTGTTCTGGAGAGCTTGCAGAGCACTGGGGAAAGGCAGGCAGAGAATTACCTGCTAGCACCTTCTCTGTGCCTGGGAAGCAGAAGTGTTCACATTGCTTGGCAGAATCGCTTTTGTGCAGAAAACAGTAACACTTGTTCAGAAGGAAAGAAAGCACAGAGCCCCAGATTTTATGTTGTTCTGGAGAGCTTGCAGAGCACTGGGGAAAGGCAGGCAGAGAATTCCCTGATAGCACCTTCTCTGTGCCTGGGAAGCAGAAGTGTTCACATTGCTTCGCAAGAATCGCTTTTGTGCAGAAAAGAGTAACACTTGTTCAGAACGAAAGAAAGCACAGAGCCCCAGATTCTATGTTTCCTGGAGAGCTTGCAGAGCACTGGGGAACGGCAGGCAGAGAATTCCCTGATAGCACCTTCTCTGTGCCTGTTCACATTGCTTCGCAGAATCGCTTTTGTGCAGAAAACAGTAACACTTGTTCAGAACGAAAGAAAGCACAGAGCCCCAGATTTGCTGTTGTCCTGGAGAGCTTGCAGAGCACTGGGGAAAGGCAGGCAGAGAATTCCCTGCTAGCACCTTCTCTGTGCCTGGGAAGCAGAAGTGTTCACATTGCTTCGCAGAATCGCTTTTGTGCAGAAAACAGTAACACTTGTTCAGAAGGAAAGAAAGCACAGAGCCCCAGATTTTATGTTGTCCTGGAGAGCTTGCAGAGCACTGGGGAAAGGCAGGCAGAGAATTCCCTGATAGCACCTTCTCTGTGCCTGTTCACATTGCTTCGCAGAATCGCTTTTGTGCAGAAAACAGTAACACTTGTTCAGAAGGAAAGAAAGCACAGAGCCCCAGATTTTATGTTGTCTTGGAGAGCTTGCAGAGCACTGGGGAAAGGCAGGCAGAGAATTCCCTGATAGCACCTTCTCTGTGCCTGTTCACATTGCTTCGCAGAATCGCTTTTGTGCAGAAAACACTAACACTTGTTCAGAAGGAAAGAAAGCACAGAGCCCCAGATTTTATGTTGTCCTGGAGAGCTTGCAGAGCACTGGGGAAAGGCAGGCAGAGAATTCCTTGCTAGCACCTTCTCTGTGCCTGGGAAGCAGAAGTGTTCACATTGCTTCGCAAGAATCGCTTTTGTGCAGAAAACACTAACACTTGTTCAGAAGGAAAGAAAGCACAGAGCCCCAGATTTGCTGTTGTCCTGGAGAGCTTGCAGAGCACTGGGGAAAGGCAGGCAGAGAATTCCTTGCTAGCACCTTCTCTGTGCCTGGGAAGCAGAAGTGTTCACATTGCTTCGCAAGAATCGCTTTTGTGCAGAAAACACTAACACTTGTTCAGAATGAAAGAAAGCACAGAGCCCCAGATTTTATGTTGTCCTGGAGAGCTTGCAGAGCACTGGGGAAAGGCAGGCAGAGAATTCCTTGCTAGCACCTTCTCTGTGCCTGGGAAGCAGAAGTGTTCACATTGCTTGGCAGAATCGCTTTTGTGCAGAAAACAGTAACACTTGTTCAGAACGAAAGAAAGCACAGAGCCCCAGATTCTATGTTGTCCTGGAGAGCTTGCAGAGCACTGGGGAAAGGCAGGCAGAGAATTCCCTGATAGCACCTTCTCTGTGCCTGGGAAGCAGAAGTGTTCACATTGCTTCGCAAGAATCGCTTTTGTGCAGAAAACAGTAACACTTGTTCAGAACGAAAGAAAGCACAGAGCCCCAGATTCTATGTTGTCCTGGAGAGCTTGCAGAGCACTGGGGAAAGGGAAACAGAGAATTCCCTGATAGCACCTTCTCTGTGCCTGTTCACATTGCTTCGCAGAATCGCTTTTGTGCAGAAAACAGTAACACTTCTTCAGAACGAAAGAAAGAACAGAGCCCCAGATTCTATGTTGTCCTGGAGAGCTTGCAGAGCACTGGGGAAAGGCAGGCAGAGAATTCCCTGCTAGCACCTTCTCTGTGCCTGGGAAGCAGAAGTGTTCACATTGCTTCGCACAATCGCTTTTGTGCAGAAAACAGTAACACTTGTTCAGAACGAAAGAAAGCACAGAGCCCCAGATTTTATGTTGTCCTGGAGAGCTTGCAGAGCTCTGGGGAAAGGCAGGCAGAGAATTACCTGCTAGCACCTTCTCTGTGCCTGGGAAGCAGAAGTGTTCACATTGCTTCGCAAGAATCGCTTTTGTGCAGAAAACAGTAACACTTGTTCAGAAGGAAAGAAAGCACAGAGCCCCAGATTTTATGTTGTCCTGGAGAGCTTGCAGAGCACTGGGGAAAGGCAGGCAGAGAATTCCCTGATAGCACCTTCTCTGTGCCTGTTCACATTGCTTCGCAGAATCGCTTTTGTGCAGAAAACACTAACACTTCTTCAGAACGAAAGAAAGCACAGAGCCCCAGATTTGCTGTTGTCCTGGAGAGCTTGCAGAGCACTGGGGAAAGGCAGGCAGAGAATTCCTTGCTAGCACCTTCTCTGTGCCTGGGAAGCAGAAGTGTTCACATTGCTTCGCAAGAATCGCTTTTGTGCAGAAAACACTAACACTTGTTCAGAAGGAAAGAAAGCACAGAGCCCCAGATTTTATGTTGTCCTGGAGAGCTTGCAGAGCACTGGGGAAAGGCAGGCAGAGAATTCCTTGCTAGCACCTTCTCTGTGCCTGGGAAGCAGAAGTGTTCACATTGCTTCGCAGAATCGCTTTTGTGCAGAAAACTGTAACACTTGTTCATAACGAAAGAAAGCACAGAGCCCCAGATTCTATGTTGTCCTGGAGAGCTTGCAGAGCACTGGGGAAAGGCAGGCAGAGAATTCCCTGCTAGCACCTTCTCTGTGCCTGGGAAGCAGAAGTGTTCACATTGCTTCGCAAGAATCGCTTTTGTGCAGAAAACACTAACACTTGTTCAGAATGAAAGAAAGCACAGAGCCCCAGATTTTATGTTGTCCTGGAGAGCTTGCAGAGCACTGGGGAAAGGCAAACACAGAATTCCTTGCTAGCACCTTCTCTGTGCCTGGGAAGCAGAAGTGTTCACATTGCTTCGCAGAATCGCTTTTGTGCAGAAAACAGTAACACTTGTTCAGAACGAAAGAAAGCACAGAGCCCCAGATTCTATGTTGTTCTGGAGAGCTTGCAGAGCACTGGGGAAAGGCAGGCAGAGAATTCCCTGCTAGCACCTTCTCTGTGCCTGGGAAGCAGAAGTGTTCACATTGCTTGGCAGAATCGCTTTTGTGCAGAAAACAGTAACACTTGTTCAGAAGGAAAGAAAGCACAGAGCCCCAGATTCTATGTTGTCCTGGAGAGCTTGCAGAGCACTGGGGAAAGGCAGGCAGAGAATTCCCTGATAGCACCTTCTCTGTGCCTGGGAAGCAGAAGTGTTCACATTGCTTCGCAAGAATCGCTTTTGTGCAGAAAACAGTAACACTTGTTCAGAACGAAAGAAAGCACAGAGCCCCAGATTCTATGTTGTCCTGGAGAGCTTGCAGAGCACTGGGGAAAGGCAGGCAGAGAGTTCCCTGATAGCACCTTCTCTGTGCCTGTTCACATTGCTTCGCAGAATCGCTTTTGTGCAGAAAACACTAACACTTGTTCAGAACGAAAGAAAGCACAGAGCCCCAGATTTGCTGTTGTCCTGGAGAGCTTGCAGAGCACTGGGGAAAGGCAGGCAGAGAATTCCCTGCTAGCACCTTCTCTGTGCCTGGGAAGCAGAAGTGTTCACATTGCTTCGCAGAATCGCTTTTGTGCAGACAACACTAACAATTGTTCAGAACAAAAGAAAGCACAGAGCCCCAGATTTTATGTTGTCCTGGAGAGCTTGCAGAGCACTGGGGAAAGGCAGGCAGAGAATTCCCTGATAGCACCTTCTCTGTGCCTGTTCACATTGCTTCGCAGAATCGCTTTTGTGCAGAAAACAGTAACACTTGTTCAGAAGGAAAGAAAGCACAGAGCCCCAGATTTTATGTTGTCCTGGAGAGCTTGCAGAGCACTGGGGAAAGGCAGGCAGAGAATTCCCTGATAGCACCTTCTCTGTGCCTGTTCACATTGCTTCGCAGAATCGCTTTTGTGCAGAAAACACTAACACTTGTTCAGAAGGAAAGAAAGCACAGAGCCCCAGATTTGCTGTTGTCCTGGAGAGCTTGCAGAGCACTGGGGAAAGGCAGGCAGAGAATTCCTTGCTAGCACCTTCTCTGTGCCTGGGAAGCAGAAGTGTTCACATTGCTTCGCAAGAATCGCTTTTGTGCAGAAAATAGTAACAGTTGTTCAGAAAGAAAGAAAGCACAGAGCCCCAGATTTTATGTTGTCCTGGAGAGCTTGCAGAGCACTGGGGAAAGGCAGGCAGAGAATTCCTTGCTAGCACCTTCTCTGTGCCTGGGAAGCAGAAGTGTTCACATTGCTTCGCAGAATCGCTTTTGTGCAGAAAACAGTAACACTTGTTCAGAAGGAAAGAAAGCACAGAGCCCCAGATTCTATGTTGTCCTGGAGAGCTTGCAGAGCACTGGGGAAAGGCAGGCAGAGAATTCCTTGCTAGCACCTTCTCTGTGCCTGGGAAGCAGAAGTGTTCACATTGCTTCGCAAGAATCGTTTTTGTGCAGAAAACACTAACACTTGTTCATAACGAAAGAAAGCACAGAGCCCCAGATTCTATGTTGTCCTGGAGAGCTTGCAGAGCACTGGGGAAAGGCAAACACAGAATTCCTTGCTAGCACCTTCTCTGTGCCTGGGAAGCAGAAGTGTTCACATTGCTTCGCAGAATCGCTTTTGTGCAGAAAACAGTAACACTTGTTCAGAACGAAAGAAAGCACAGAGCCCCAGATTCTATGTTGTTCTGGAGAGCTTGCAGAGCACTGGGGAAAGGCAGGCAGAGAATTACCTGCTAGCACCTTCTCTGTGCCTGGGAAGCAGAAGTGTTCACATTGCTTGGCAGAATCGCTTTTGTGCAGAAAACAGTAACACTTGTTCAGAAGGAAAGAAAGCACAGAGCCCCAGATTTTATGTTGTTCTGGAGAGCTTGCAGAGCACTGGGGAAAGGCAGGCAGAGAATTCCCTGATAGCACCTTCTCTGTGCCTGGGAAGCAGAAGTGTTCACATTGCTTCGCAAGAATCGCTTTTGTGCAGAAAAGAGTAACACTTGTTCAGAACGAAAGAAAGCACAGAGCCCCAGATTCTATGTTTCCTGGAGAGCTTGCAGAGCACTGGGGAACGGCAGGCAGAGAATTCCCTGATAGCACCTTCTCTGTGCCTGTTCACATTGCTTCGCAGAATCGCTTTTGTGCAGAAAACAGTAACACTTGTTCAGAACGAAAGAAAGCACAGAGCCCCAGATTTGCTGTTGTCCTGGAGAGCTTGCAGAGCACTGGGGAAAGGCAGGCAGAGAATTCCCTGCTAGCACCTTCTCTGTGCCTGGGAAGCAGAAGTGTTCACATTGCTTCGCAGAATCGCTTTTGTGCAGAAAACAGTAACACTTGTTCAGAAGGAAAGAAAGCACAGAGCCCCAGATTTTATGTTGTCCTGGAGAGCTTGCAGAGCACTGGGGAAAGGCAGGCAGAGAATTCCCTGATAGCACCTTCTCTGTGCCTGTTCACATTGCTTCGCAGAATCGCTTTTGTGCAGAAAACAGTAACACTTGTTCAGAAGGAAAGAAAGCACAGAGCCCCAGATTTTATGTTGTCTTGGAGAGCTTGCAGAGCACTGGGGAAAGGCAGGCAGAGAATTCCCTGATAGCACCTTCTCTGTGCCTGTTCACATTGCTTCGCAGAATCGCTTTTGTGCAGAAAACACTAACACTTGTTCAGAAGGAAAGAAAGCACAGAGCCCCAGATTTTATGTTGTCCTGGAGAGCTTGCAGAGCACTGGGGAAAGGCAGGCAGAGAATTCCTTGCTAGCACCTTCTCTGTGCCTGGGAAGCAGAAGTGTTCACATTGCTTCGCAAGAATCGCTTTTGTGCAGAAAACACTAACACTTGTTCAGAAGGAAAGAAAGCACAGAGCCCCAGATTTGCTGTTGTCCTGGAGAGCTTGCAGAGCACTGGGGAAAGGCAGGCAGAGAATTCCTTGCTAGCACCTTCTCTGTGCCTGGGAAGCAGAAGTGTTCACATTGCTTCGCAAGAATCGCTTTTGTGCAGAAAACACTAACACTTGTTCAGAATGAAAGAAAGCACAGAGCCCCAGATTTTATGTTGTCCTGGAGAGCTTGCAGAGCACTGGGGAAAGGCAGGCAGAGAATTCCTTGCTAGCACCTTCTCTGTGCCTGGGAAGCAGAAGTGTTCACATTGCTTGGCAGAATCGCTTTTGTGCAGAAAACAGTAACACTTGTTCAGAACGAAAGAAAGCACAGAGCCCCAGATTCTATGTTGTCCTGGAGAGCTTGCAGAGCACTGGGGAAAGGCAGGCAGAGAATTCCCTGATAGCACCTTCTCTGTGCCTGGGAAGCAGAAGTGTTCACATTGCTTCGCAAGAATCGCTTTTGTGCAGAAAACAGTAACACTTGTTCAGAACGAAAGAAAGCACAGAGCCCCAGATTCTATGTTGTCCTGGAGAGCTTGCAGAGCACTGGGGAAAGGGAAACAGAGAATTCCCTGATAGCACCTTCTCTGTGCCTGTTCACATTGCTTCGCAGAATCGCTTTTGTGCAGAAAACAGTAACACTTCTTCAGAACGAAAGAAAGAACAGAGCCCCAGATTCTATGTTGTCCTGGAGAGCTTGCAGAGCACTGGGGAAAGGCAGGCAGAGAATTCCCTGCTAGCACCTTCTCTGTGCCTGGGAAGCAGAAGTGTTCACATTGCTTCGCACAATCGCTTTTGTGCAGAAAACAGTAACACTTGTTCAGAACGAAAGAAAGCACAGAGCCCCAGATTTTATGTTGTCCTGGAGAGCTTGCAGAGCTCTGGGGAAAGGCAGGCAGAGAATTACCTGCTAGCACCTTCTCTGTGCCTGGGAAGCAGAAGTGTTCACATTGCTTCGCAAGAATCGCTTTTGTGCAGAAAACAGTAACACTTGTTCAGAAGGAAAGAAAGCACAGAGCCCCAGATTTTATGTTGTCCTGGAGAGCTTGCAGAGCACTGGGGAAAGGCAGGCAGAGAATTCCCTGATAGCACCTTCTCTGTGCCTGTTCACATTGCTTCGCAGAATCGCTTTTGTGCAGAAAACACTAACACTTCTTCAGAACGAAAGAAAGCACAGAGCCCCAGATTTGCTGTTGTCCTGGAGAGCTTGCAGAGCACTGGGGAAAGGCAGGCAGAGAATTCCTTGCTAGCACCTTCTCTGTGCCTGGGAAGCAGAAGTGTTCACATTGCTTCGCAAGAATCGCTTTTGTGCAGAAAACACTAACACTTGTTCAGAAGGAAAGAAAGCACAGAGCCCCAGATTTTATGTTGTCCTGGAGAGCTTGCAGAGCACTGGGGAAAGGCAGGCAGAGAATTCCTTGCTAGCACCTTCTCTGTGCCTGGGAAGCAGAAGTGTTCACATTGCTTCGCAGAATCGCTTTTGTGCAGAAAACTGTAACACTTGTTCATAACGAAAGAAAGCACAGAGCCCCAGATTCTATGTTGTCCTGGAGAGCTTGCAGAGCACTGGGGAAAGGCAGGCAGAGAATTCCCTGCTAGCACCTTCTCTGTGCCTGGGAAGCAGAAGTGTTCACATTGCTTCGCAAGAATCGCTTTTGTGCAGAAAACACTAACACTTGTTCAGAATGAAAGAAAGCACAGAGCCCCAGATTTTATGTTGTCCTGGAGAGCTTGCAGAGCACTGGGGAAAGGCAAACACAGAATTCCTTGCTAGCACCTTCTCTGTGCCTGGGAAGCAGAAGTGTTCACATTGCTTCGCAGAATCGCTTTTGTGCAGAAAACAGTAACACTTGTTCAGAACGAAAGAAAGCACAGAGCCCCAGATTCTATGTTGTTCTGGAGAGCTTGCAGAGCACTGGGGAAAGGCAGGCAGAGAATTCCCTGCTAGCACCTTCTCTGTGCCTGGGAAGCAGAAGTGTTCACATTGCTTGGCAGAATCGCTTTTGTGCAGAAAACAGTAACACTTGTTCAGAAGGAAAGAAAGCACAGAGCCCCAGATTCTATGTTGTCCTGGAGAGCTTGCAGAGCACTGGGGAAAGGCAGGCAGAGAATTCCCTGATAGCACCTTCTCTGTGCCTGGGAAGCAGAAGTGTTCACATTGCTTCGCAAGAATCGCTTTTGTGCAGAAAACAGTAACACTTGTTCAGAACGAAAGAAAGCACAGAGCCCCAGATTCTATGTTGTCCTGGAGAGCTTGCAGAGCACTGGGGAAAGGCAGGCAGAGAGTTCCCTGATAGCACCTTCTCTGTGCCTGTTCACATTGCTTCGCAGAATCGCTTTTGTGCAGAAAACACTAACACTTGTTCAGAACGAAAGAAAGCACAGAGCCCCAGATTTGCTGTTGTCCTGGAGAGCTTGCAGAGCACTGGGGAAAGGCAGGCAGAGAATTCCCTGCTAGCACCTTCTCTGTGCCTGGGAAGCAGAAGTGTTCACATTGCTTCGCAGAATCGCTTTTGTGCAGACAACACTAACAATTGTTCAGAAGGAAAGAAAGCACAGAGCCCCAGATTTTATGTTGTCCTGGAGAGCTTGCAGAGCACTGGGGAAAGGCAGGCAGAGAATTCCCTGATAGCACCTTCTCTGTGCCTGTTCACATTGCTTCGCAGAATCGCTTTTGTGCAGAAAACAGTAACACTTGTTCAGAAGGAAAGAAAGCACAGAGCCCCAGATTTTATGTTGTCCTGGAGAGCTTGCAGAGCACTGGGGAAAGGCAGGCAGAGAATTCCCTGATAGCACCTTCTCTGTGCCTGTTCACATTGCTTCGCAGAATCGCTTTTGTGCAGAAAACACTAACACTTGTTCAGAAGGAAAGAAAGCACAGAGCCCCAGATTTGCTGTTGTCCTGGAGAGCTTGCAGAGCACTGGGGAAAGGCAGGCAGAGAATTCCTTGCTAGCACCTTCTCTGTGCCTGGGAAGCAGAAGTGTTCACATTGCTTCGCAAGAATCGCTTTTGTGCAGAAAATAGTAACAGTTGTTCAGAAAGAAAGAAAGCACAGAGCCCCAGATTTTATGTTGTCCTGGAGAGCTTGCAGAGCACTGGGGAAAGGCAGGCAGAGAATTCCTTGCTAGCACCTTCTCTGTGCCTGGGAAGCAGAAGTGTTCACATTGCTTCGCAGAATCGCTTTTGTGCAGAAAACTCTAACACTTGTTCATAACGAAAGAAAGCACAGAGCCCCAGATTCTATGTTGTCCTGGAGAGCTTGCAGAGCACTGGGGAAAGGCAGGCAGAGAATTCCTTGCTAGCACCTTCTCTGTGCCTGGGAAGCAGAAGTGTTCACATTGCTTCGCAAGAATCGTTTTTGTGCAGAAAACACTAACACTTGTTCATAACGAAAGAAAGCACAGAGCCCCAGATTCTATGTTGTCCTGGAGAGCTTGCAGAGCACTGGGGAAAGGCAAACACAGAATTCCTTGCTAGCACCTTCTCTGTGCCTGGGAAGCAGAAGTGTTCACATTGCTTCGCAGAATCGCTTTTGTGCAGAAAACAGTAACACTTGTTCAGAACGAAAGAAAGCACAGAGCCCCAGATTCTATGTTGTTCTGGAGAGCTTGCAGAGCACTGGGGAAAGGCAGGCAGAGAATTACCTGCTAGCACCTTCTCTGTGCCTGGGAAGCAGAAGTGTTCACATTGCTTGGCAGAATCGCTTTTGTGCAGAAAACAGTAACACTTGTTCAGAAGGAAAGAAAGCACAGAGCCCCAGATTCTATGTTGTCCTGGAGAGCTTGCAGAGCACTGGGGAAAGGCAGGCAGAGAATTCCCTGATAGCACCTTCTCTGTGCCTGGGAAGCAGAAGTGTTCACATTGCTTCGCAAGAATCGCTTTTGTGCAGAAAAGAGTAACACTTGTTCAGAACGAAAGAAAGCACAGAGCCCCAGATTCTATGTTTCCTGGAGAGCTTGCAGAGCACTGGGGAACGGCAGGCAGAGAATTCCCTGATAGCACCTTCTCTGTGCCTGTTCACATTGCTTCGCAGAATCGCTTTTGTGCAGAAAACAGTAACACTTGTTCAGAACGAAAGAAAGCACAGAGCCCCAGATTTGCTGTTGTCCTGGAGAGCTTGCAGAGCACTGGGGAAAGGCAGGCAGAGAATTCCCTGCTAGCACCTTCTCTGTGCCTGGGAAGCAGAAGTGTTCACATTGCTTCGCAGAATCGCTTTTGTGCAGAAAACAGTAACACTTGTTCAGAAGGAAAGAAAGCACAGAGCCCCAGATTTTATGTTGTCCTGGAGAGCTTGCAGAGCACTGGGGAAAGGCAGGCAGAGAATTCCCTGATAGCACCTTCTCTGTGCCTGTTCACATTGCTTCGCAGAATCGCTTTTGTGCAGAAAACAGTAACACTTGTTCAGAAGGAAAGAAAGCACAGAGCCCCAGATTTTATGTTGTCTTGGAGAGCTTGCAGAGCACTGGGGAAAGGCAGGCAGAGAATTCCCTGATAGCACCTTCTCTGTGCCTGTTCACATTGCTTCGCAGAATCGCTTTTGTGCAGAAAACACTAACACTTGTTCAGAAGGAAAGAAAGCACAGAGCCCCAGATTTTATGTTGTCCTGGAGAGCTTGCAGAGCACTGGGGAAAGGCAGGCAGAGAATTCCTTGCTAGCACCTTCTCTGTGCCTGGGAAGCAGAAGTGTTCACATTGCTTCGCAAGAATCGCTTTTGTGCAGAAAACACTAACACTTGTTCAGAAGGAAAGAAAGCACAGAGCCCCAGATTTGCTGTTGTCCTGGAGAGCTTGCAGAGCACTGGGGAAAGGCAGGCAGAGAATTCCTTGCTAGCACCTTCTCTGTGCCTGGGAAGCAGAAGTGTTCACATTGCTTCGCAAGAATCGCTTTTGTGCAGAAAACACTAACACTTGTTCAGAATGAAAGAAAGCACAGAGCCCCAGATTTTATGTTGTCCTGGAGAGCTTGCAGAGCACTGGGGAAAGGCAGGCAGAGAATTCCTTGCTAGCACCTTCTCTGTGCCTGGGAAGCAGAAGTGTTCACATTGCTTGGCAGAATCGCTTTTGTGCAGAAAACAGTAACACTTGTTCAGAACGAAAGAAAGCACAGAGCCCCAGATTCTATGTTGTCCTGGAGAGCTTGCAGAGCACTGGGGAAAGGCAGGCAGAGAATTCCCTGATAGCACCTTCTCTGTGCCTGGGAAGCAGAAGTGTTCACATTGCTTCGCAAGAATCGCTTTTGTGCAGAAAACAGTAACACTTGTTCAGAACGAAAGAAAGCACAGAGCCCCAGATTCTATGTTGTCCTGGAGAGCTTGCAGAGCACTGGGGAAAGGGAAACAGAGAATTCCCTGATAGCACCTTCTCTGTGCCTGTTCACATTGCTTCGCAGAATCGCTTTTGTGCAGAAAACAGTAACACTTCTTCAGAACGAAAGAAAGAACAGAGCCCCAGATTTTATGTTGTCCTGGAGAGCTTGCAGAGCACTGGGGAAAGGCAGGCAGAGAATTCCCTGCTAGCACCTTCTCTGTGCCTGGGAAGCAGAAGTGTTCACATTGCTTCGCACAATCGCTTTTGTGCAGAAAACAGTAACACTTGTTCAGAACGAAAGAAAGCACAGAGCCCCAGATTTTATGTTGTCCTGGAGAGCTTGCAGAGCTCTGGGGAAAGGCAGGCAGAGAATTACCTGCTAGCACCTTCTCTGTGCCTGGGAAGCAGAAGTGTTCACATTGCTTCGCAAGAATCGCTTTTGTGCAGAAAACAGTAACACTTGTTCAGAAGGAAAGAAAGCACAGAGCCCCAGATTTTATGTTGTCCTGGAGAGCTTGCAGAGCACTGGGGAAAGGCAGGCAGAGAATTCCCTGATAGCACCTTCTCTGTGCCTGTTCACATTGCTTCGCAGAATCGCTTTTGTGCAGAAAACACTAACACTTCTTCAGAACGAAAGAAAGCACAGAGCCCCAGATTTGCTGTTGTCCTGGAGAGCTTGCAGAGCACTGGGGAAAGGCAGGCAGAGAATTCCTTGCTAGCACCTTCTCTGTGCCTGGGAAGCAGAAGTGTTCACATTGCTTCGCAAGAATCGCTTTTGTGCAGAAAACACTAACACTTGTTCAGAAGGAAAGAAAGCACAGAGCCCCAGATTTTATGTTGTCCTGGAGAGCTTGCAGAGCACTGGGGAAAGGCAGGCAGAGAATTCCTTGCTAGCACCTTCTCTGTGCCTGGGAAGCAGAAGTGTTCACATTGCTTCGCAGAATCGCTTTTGTGCAGAAAACTGTAACACTTGTTCATAACGAAAGAAAGCACAGAGCCCCAGATTCTATGTTGTCCTGGAGAGCTTGCAGAGCACTGGGGAAAGGCAGGCAGAGAATTCCCTGCTAGCACCTTCTCTGTGCCTGGGAAGCAGAAGTGTTCACATTGCTTCGCAAGAATCGCTTTTGTGCAGAAAACACTAACACTTGTTCAGAATGAAAGAAAGCACAGAGCCCCAGATTTTATGTTGTCCTGGAGAGCTTGCAGAGCACTGGGGAAAGGCAAACACAGAATTCCTTGCTAGCACCTTCTCTGTGCCTGGGAAGCAGAAGTGTTCACATTGCTTCGCAGAATCGCTTTTGTGCAGAAAACAGTAACACTTGTTCAGAACGAAAGAAAGCACAGAGCCCCAGATTCTATGTTGTTCTGGAGAGCTTGCAGAGCACTGGGGAAAGGCAGGCAGAGAATTCCCTGCTAGCACCTTCTCTGTGCCTGGGAAGCAGAAGTGTTCACATTGCTTGGCAGAATCGCTTTTGTGCAGAAAACAGTAACACTTGTTCAGAAGGAAAGAAAGCACAGAGCCCCAGATTCTATGTTGTCCTGGAGAGCTTGCAGAGCACTGGGGAAAGGCAGGCAGAGAATTCCCTGATAGCACCTTCTCTGTGCCTGGGAAGCAGAAGTGTTCACATTGCTTCGCAAGAATCGCTTTTGTGCAGAAAACAGTAACACTTGTTCAGAACGAAAGAAAGCACAGAGCCCCAGATTCTATGTTGTCCTGGAGAGCTTGCAGAGCACTGGGGAAAGGCAGGCAGAGAGTTCCCTGATAGCACCTTCTCTGTGCCTGTTCACATTGCTTCGCAGAATCGCTTTTGTGCAGAAAACAGTAACACTTGTTCAGAACGAAAGAAAGCACAGAGCCCCAGATTTGCTGTTGTCCTGGAGAGCTTGCAGAGCACTGGGGAAAGGCAGGCAGAGAATTCCCTGCTAGCACCTTCTCTGTGCCTGGGAAGCAGAAGTGTTCACATTGCTTCGCAAGAATCGCTTTTGTGCAGAAAACAGTAACACTTGTTCAGAAGGAAAGAAAGCACAGAGCCCCAGATTTTATGTTGTCTTGGAGAGCTTGCAGAGCACTGGGGAAAAGCAGGCAGAGAATTCCCTGATAGCACCTTCTCTGTGCCTGTTCACATTGCTTCGCAGAATCGCTTTTGTGCAGAAAACACTAACACTTGTTCAGAAGGAAAGAAAGCACAGAGCCCCAGATTTTATGTTGTCCTGGAGAGCTTGCAGAGCACTGGGGAAAGGCAGGCAGAGAATTCCCTGATAGCACCTTCTCTGTGCCTGGGAAGCAGAAGTGTTCACATTGCTTCGCAAGAATCGCTTTTGTGCAGAAAACACTAACACTTGTTCAGAAGGAAAGAAAGCACAGAGCCCCAGATTTGCTGTTGTCCTGGAGAGCTTGCAGAGCACTGGGGAAAGGCAGGCAGAGAATTCCTTGCTAGAACCTTCTCTGTGCCTGGGAAGCAGAAGTGTTCACATTGCTTCGCAAGAATCGCTTTTGTGCAGAAAACAGTAACACTTGTTCAGAACGAAAGAAAGCACAGAGCCCCAGATTCTATGTTGTCCTGGAGAGCTTGCAGAGCACTGGGGAAAGGCAGGCAGAGAATTCCCTGATAGCACCTTCTCTGTGCCTGTTCACATTGCTTCGCAGAATCGCTTTTGTGCAGAAAACACTAACACTTGTTCAGAACGAAAGAAAGCACAGAGCCCCAGATTTGCTGTTGTCCTGGAGAGCTTGCAGAGCACTGGGGAAAGGCAGGCAGAGAATTCCCTGATAGCACCTTCTCTGTGCCTGGGAAGCAGAATTGTTCACATTGCTTCGCAAGAATCGCTTTTGTGCAGAAAACAGTAACACTTGTTCAGAAGGAAAGAAAGCACAGAGCCCCAGATTTTATGTTGTCTTGGAGAGCTTGCAGAGCACTGGGGAAAGGCAGGCAGAGAATTCCCTGATAGCACCTTCTCTGTGCCTGTTCACATTGCTTCGCAGAATCGCTTTTGTGCAGAAAACACTAACACTTGTTCAGAAGGAAAGAAAGCACAGAGCCCCAGATTTTATGTTGTCCTGGAGAGCTTGCAGAGCACTGGGGAAAGGCAGGCAGAGAATTCCTTGCTAGCACCTTCTCTGTGCCTGGGAAGCAGAAGTGTTCACATTGCTTCGCAAGAATCGCTTTTGTGCAGAAAACAGTAACACTTGTTCAGAACGAAAGAAAGCACAGAGCCCCAGATTCTATGTTGTCCTGGAGAGCTTGCAGAGCACTGGGGAAAGGCAGGCAGAGAATTCCCTGATAGCACCTTCTCTGTGCCTGTTCACATTGCTTCGCAGAATCGCTTTTGTGCAGAAAACACTAACACTTCTTCAGAACGAAAGAAAGAACAGAGCCCCAGATTTTATGTTGTCCTGGAGAGCTTGCAGAGCACTGGGGAAAGGCAGGCAGAGAATTCCCTGCTAGCACCTTCTCTGTGCCTGGGAAGCAGAAGTGTTCACATTGCTTCGCAAGAATCGCTTTTGTGCAGAAAACAGTAACACTTGTTCAAAACGAAAGAAAGCACAGAGCCCCAGATTCTATGTTGTCCTGGAGAGCTTGCAGAGCACTGGGGAAAGGCAGGCAGAGAATTCCCTGCTAGCACCTTCTCTGTGCCTGTTCACATTGCTTCGCAGAATCGCTTTTGTGCAGAAAACAGTAACACTTGTTCAGAACGAAAGAAAGCACAGAGCCCCAGATTTGCTGTTGTCCTGGAGAGCTTGCAGAGCACTGGGGAAAGGCAGGCAGAGAATTCCCTGATAGCACCTTCTCTGTGCCTGTTCACATTGCTTCGCAGAATCGCTTTTGTGCAGAAAACAGTAACACTTGTTCAGAAGGAAAGAAAGCACAGAGCCCCAGATTTTATGTTGTCCTGGAGAGCTTGCAGAGCACTGGGGAAAGGCAGGCAGAGAATTCCCTGATAGCACCTTCTCTGTGCCTGTTCACATTGCTTCGCAAGAATCGCTTTTGTGCAGAAAACACTAACACTTGTTCAGAAGGAAAGAAAGCACAGAGCCCCAGATTTGCTGTTGTCCTGGAGAGCTTGCAGAGCACTGGGGAAAGGCAGGCAGAGAATTCCTTGCTAGCACCTTCTCTGTGCCTGGGAAGCAGAAGTGTTCACATTGCTTCGCAGAATCGCTTTTGTGCAGAAAACACTAACACTTGTTCAGAAGGAAAGAAAGCACAGAGCCCCAGATTTTATGTTGTCCTGGAGAGCTTGCAGAGCACTGGGGAAAGGCAGGCAGAGAATTCCCTGCTAGCACCTTCTCTGTGCCTGGGAAGCAGAAGTGTTCACATTGCTTCGCAAGAATCGCTTTTGTGCAGAAAACACTAACACTTGTTCAGAATGAAAGAAAGCACAGAGCCCCAGATTTTATGTTGTCCTGGAGAGCTTGCAGAGCACTGGGGAAAGGGAAACAGAGAAATCCTTGCTAGCACCTTCTCTGTGCCTGGGAAGCAGAAGTGTTCACATTGCTTCGCAGAATCGCTTTTGTGCAGAAAACAGTAACACTTCTTCAGAACGAAAGAAAGCACAGAGCCCCAGATTTTATGTTGTCCTGGAGAGCTTGCAGAGCACTGGGGAAAGGCAGGCAGAGAATTCCCTGCTAGCACCTTCTCTGTGCCTGTTCACATTGCTTCGCAGAATCGCTTTTGTGCAGAAAACAGTAACACTTGTTCAGAAGGAAAGAAAGCAAAGAGCCCCAGATATTATGTTGCCCTGGAGAGCTTGCAGAGCACTGGGGAAAGGCAGGCAGAGAATTCCCTGCTAGCACCTTCTCTGTGCCTGGGAAGCAGAAGTGTTCACATTGCTTCGCAAGAATCCCTTTTGTGCAGAAAACAGTAACACTTGTTCAGAACGAAAGAAAGCACACAGCCCCAGATTCTATGTTGTCCTGGAGAGCTTGCAGAGCTCTGGGGAAAGGCAGGCAGAGAATTACCTGCTAGCACCTTCTCTGTGCCTGGGAAGCAGAAGTGTTCACATTGCTTCGCAAGAATCGCTTTTGTGCAGAAAACAGTAACACTTGTTCAGAAGGAAAGAAAGCACAGAGCCCCAGATTCTATGTTGTCCTGGAGAGCTTGCAGAGCTCTGGAGAAAGGCAGGCAGAGAATTCCCTGATAGCACCTTTTCTGTGCCTGTTCACATTGCTTCGCAGAATCGCTTTTGTGCAGACAACACTAACAATTGTTCAGAAGGAAAGAAAGCACAGAGCCCCAGATTCTATGTTGTCCTGGAGAGCTTGCAGAGCACTGGGGAAAGGCAGGCAGAGAATTCCCTGATAGCACCTTCTCTGTGCCTGTTCACATTGCTTCGCAGAATCGCTTTTGTGCAGAAAACAGTAACACTTGTTCAGAAGGAAAGAAAGCACAGAGCCCCAGATTTTATGTTGTCCTGGAGAGCTTGCAGAGCACTGGGGAAAGGCAGGCAGAGAATTCCCTGATAGCACCTTCTCTGTGCCTGTTCACATTGCTTCGCAGAATCGCTTTTGTGCAGAAAACTGTAACACTTGTTCATAACGAAAGAAAGCACAGAGCCCCAGATTCTATGTTGTCCTGGAGAGCTTGCAGAGCACTGGGGAAAGGCAGGCAGAGAATTCCCTGCTAGCACCTTCTCTGTGCCTGGGAAGCAGAAGTGTTCACATTGCTTCGCAAGAATCGCTTTTGTGCAGAAAACACTAACACTTGTTCAGAATGAAAGAAAGCACAGAGCCCCAGATTTTATGTTGTCCTGGAGAGCTTGCAGAGCACTGGGGAAAGGCAAACACAGAATTCCTTGCTAGCACCTTCTCTGTGCCTGGGAAGCAGAAGTGTTCACATTGCTTCGCAGAATCGCTTTTGTGCAGAAAACAGTAACACTTGTTCAGAACGAAAGAAAGCACAGAGCCCCAGATTCTATGTTGTTCTGGAGAGCTTGCAGAGCACTGGGGAAAGGCAGGCAGAGAATTCCCTGCTAGCACCTTCTCTGTGCCTGGGAAGCAGACGTGTTCACATTGCTTGGCAGAATCGCTTTTGTGCAGAAAACAGTAACACTTGTTCAGAAGGAAAGAAAGCACAGAGCCCCAGATTCTATGTTGTCCTGGAGAGCTTGCAGAGCACTGGGGAAAGGCAGGCAGAGAATTCCCTGATAGCACCTTCTCTGTGCCTGGGAAGCAGAAGTGTTCACATTGCTTCGCAAGAATCGCTTTTGTGCAGAAAACAGTAACACTTGTTCAGAACGAAAGAAAGCACAGAGCCCCAGATTCTATGTTGTCCTGGAGAGCTTGCAGAGCACTGGGGAAAGGCAGGCAGAGAGTTCCCTGATAGCACCTTCTCTGTGCCTGTTCACATTGCTTCGCAGAATCGCTTTTGTGCAGAAAACACTAACACTTGTTCAGAACGAAAGAAAGCACAGAGCCCCAGATTTGCTGTTGTCCTGGAGAGCTTGCAGAGCACTGGGGAAAGGCAGGCAGAGAATTCTCTGCTAGCACCTTCTCTGTGCCTGGGAAGCAGAAGTGTTCACATTGCTTCGCAGAATCGCTTTTGTGCAGACAACACTAACAATTGTTCAGAAGGAAAGAAAGCACAGAGCCCCAGATTTTATGTTGTCCTGGAGAGCTTGCAGAGCACTGGGGAAAGGCAGGCAGAGAATTCCTCGCTAGCACCTTCTCTGTGCCTGTTCACATTGCTTCGCAGAATCGCTTTTGTGCAGAAAACACTAACACTTGTTCAGAAGGAAAGAAAGCACAGAGCCCCAGATTTTATGTTGTCCTGGAGAGCTTGCAGAGCACTGGGGAAAGGCAGGCAGAGAATTCCCTGATAGCACCTTCTCTGTGCCTGTTCACATTGCTTCGCAGAATCGCTTTTGTGCAGAAAACACTAACACTTGTTCAGAAGGAAAGAAAGCACAGAGCCCCAGATTTTATGTTGTCCTGGAGAGCTTGCAGAGCACTGGGGAAAGGCAGGCAGAGAATTCCTTGCTAGCACCTTCTCTGTGCCTGGGAAGCAGAAGTGTTCACATTGCTTCGCAGAATCGCTTTTGTGCAGAAAACTGTAACACTTGTTCATAACGAAAGAAAGCACAGAGCCCCAGATTCTATGTTGTCCTGGAGAGCTTGCAGAGCACTGGGGAAAGGCAGGCAGAAAATTCCTTGCTAGCACCTTCTCTGTGCCTGGGAAGCAGAAGTGTTCACATTGCTTCGCAAGAATCGCTTTTGTGCAGAAAACACTAACACTTGTTCAGAATGAAAGAAAGCACAGAGCCCCAGATTTTATGTTGTCCTGGAGAGCTTGCAGAGCACTGGGGAAAGGCAAACACAGAATTCCTTGCTAGCACCTTCTCTGTGCCTGGGAAGCAGAAGTGTTCACATTGCTTCGCAGAATCGCTTTTGTGCAGAAAACAGTAACACTTGTTCAGAACGAAAGAAAGCACAGAGCCCCAGATTCTATGTTGTTCTGGAGAGCTTGCAGAGCACTGGGGAAAGGCAGGCAGAGAATTCCCTGCTAGCACCTTCTCTGTGCCTGGGAAGCAGAAGTGTTCACATTGCTTGGCAGAATCACTTTTGTGCAGAAAACAGTAACACTTGTTCAGAAGGAAAGAAAGCACAGAGCCCCAGATTCTATGTTGTCCTGGAGAGCTTGCAGAGCACTGGGGAAAGGCAGGCAGAGAATTCCCTGATAGCACCTTCTCTGTGCCTGGGAAGCAGAAGTGTTCACATTGCTTCGCAAGAATCGCTTTTGTGCAGAAAAGAGTAACACTTGTTCAGAACGAAAGAAAGCACAGAGCCCCAGATTCTATGTTGTCCTGGAGAGCTTGCAGAGCACTGGGGAAAGGCAGGCAGAGAATTCCCTGATAGCACCTTCTCTGTGCCTGTTCACATTGCTTCGCAGAATCGCTTTTGTGCAGAAAACAGTAACACTTGTTCAGAACGAAAGAAAGCACAGAGCCCCAGATTCTATGTTGTCCTGGAGAGCTTGCAGAGCACTGGGGAAAGGCAGGCAGAGAATTCCCTGCTAGCACCTTCTCTGTGCCTGGGAAGCAGAAGTGTTCACATTGCTTCGCAGAATCGCTTTTGTGCAGAAAACAGTAACACTTGTTCAGAAGGAAAGAAAGCACAGAGCCCCAGATTTTATGTTGTCCTGGAGAGCTTGCAGAGCACTGGGGAAAGGCAGGCAGAGAATTCCCTGATAGCACCTTCTCTGTGCCTGTTCACATTGCTTCACAGAATCGCTTTTGTGCAGAAAACAGTAACACTTGTTCAGAAGGAAAGAAAGCACAGAGCCCCAGATTTTATGTTGTCTTGGAGAGCTTGCAGAGCACTGGGGAAAGGCAGGCAGAGAATTCCCTGATAGCACCTTCTCTGTGCCTGTTCACATTGCTTCGCAGAATCGCTTTTGTGCAGAAAACACTAACACTTGTTCAGAAGGAAAGAAAGCACAGAGCCCCAGATTTTATGTTGTCCTGGAGAGCTTGCAGAGCACTGGGGAAAGGCAGGCAGAGAATTCCTTGCTAGCACCTTCTCTGTGCCTGGGAAGCAGAAGTGTTCACATTGCTTCGCAAGAATCGCTTTTGTGCAGAAAACACTAACACTTGTTCAGAAGGAAAGAAAGCACAGAGCCCCAGATTCTATGTTGTCCTGGAGAGCTTGCAGAGCACTGGGGAAAGGCAGGCAGAGAATTCCCTGCTAGCACCTTCTCTGTGCCTGGGAAGCAGAAGTGTTCACATTGCTTCACAAGAATCGCTTTTGTGCAGAAAACACTAACACTTGTTCAGAACGAAAGAAAGCACAGAGCCCCAGATTTTATGTTGTCCTGGAGAGCTTGCAGAGCACTGGGGAAAGGCAGGCAGAGAATTCCTTGCTAGCACCTTCTCTGTGCCTGGCTAAGCAGAAGTGTTCACATTGCTTCGCAGAATCGCTTTTGTGCAGAAAACAGTAACACTTCTTCAGAATGAAAGAAAGCACAGAGCCCCAGATTTTATGTTGTCCTGGAGAGCTTGCAGAGCACTGGGGAAAGGCAGGCAGAGAATTCCCTGCTAGCACCTTCTCTGTGCCTGTTCACATTGCTTCGCAGAATCGCTTTTGTGCAGAAAACAGTAACACTTGTTCAGAAGGAAAGAAAGCAAAGAGCCCCAGATATTATGTTGCCCTGGAGAGCTTGCAGAGCACTGGGGAAAGGCAGGCAGAGAATTCCCTGCTAGCACCTTCTCTGTGCCTGGGAAGCAGAAGTGTTCACATTGCTTCGCAAGAATCGCTTTTGTGCAGAAAACACTAACACTTGTTCAGAACGAAAGAAAGCACAGAGCCCCAGATTCTATGTTGTCCTGGAGAGCTTGCAGAGCTCTGGGGAAAGGCAGGCAGAGAATTACGTGCTAGCACCTTCTCTGTGCCTGGGAAGCAGAAGTGTTCACATTGCTTCGCAGAATCGCTTTTGTGCAGAAAACAGTAACACTTCTTCAGAACGAAAGAAAGCACAGAGCCCCAGATTTTATGTTGTCCTGGAGAGCTTGCAGAGCACTGGGGAAAGGCAGGCAGAGAATTCCCTGATAGCACCTTCTCTGTGCCTGTTCACATTGCTTCGCAGAATCGCTTTTGTGCAGAAAACAGTAACACTTGTTCAGAAGGAAAGAAAGCACAGAGCCCCAGATTTTATGTTGTCCTGGAGAGCTTGCAGAGCACTGGGGAAAGGCAGGCAGAGAATTCCTTGCTAGCACCTTCTCTGTGCCTGGGAAGCAGAAGTGTTCACATTGCTTCGCAAGAATCGCTTTTGTGCAGAAAACACTAACACTTGTTCAGAAGGAAAGAAAGCACAGAGCCCCAGATTTTATGTTGTCCTGGAGAGCTTGCAGAGCACTGGGGAAAGGCAGGCAGAGAATTCCCTGATAGCACCTTCTCTGTGCCTGTTCACATTGCTTCGCAGAATCGCTTTTGTGCAGAAAACACTAACACTTGTTCAGAAGGAAAGAAAGCACAGAGCCCCAGATTTTATGTTGTCCTGGAGAGCTTGCAGAGCACTGGGGAAAGGCAGGCAGAGAATTCCTTGCTAGCACCTTCTCTGTGCCTGGGAAGCAGAAGTGTTCACATTGCTTCGCAGAATCGCTTTTGTGCAGAAAACTGTAACACTTGTTCATAACGAAAGAAAGCACAGAGCCCCAGATTCTATGTTGTCCTGGAGAGCTTGCAGAGCACTGGGGAAAGGCAGGCAGAAAATTCCTTGCTAGCACCTTCTCTGTGCCTGGGAAGCAGAAGTGTTCACATTGCTTCGCAAGAATCGCTTTTGTGCAGAAAACACTAACACTTGTTCAGAATGAAAGAAAGCACAGAGCCCCAGATTTTATGTTGTCCTGGAGAGCTTGCAGAGCACTGGGGAAAGGCAAACACAGAATTCCTTGCTAGCACCTTCTCTGTGCCTGGGAAGCAGAAGTGTTCACATTGCTTCGCAGAATCGCTTTTGTGCAGAAAACAGTAACACTTGTTCAGAACGAAAGAAAGCACAGAGCCCCAGATTCTATGTTGTTCTGGAGAGCTTGCAGAGCACTGGGGAAAGGCAGGCAGAGAATTCCCTGCTAGCACCTTCTCTGTGCCTGGGAAGCAGAAGTGTTCACATTGCTTGGCAGAATCACTTTTGTGCAGAAAACAGTAACACTTGTTCAGAAGGAAAGAAAGCACAGAGCCCCAGATTCTATGTTGTCCTGGAGAGCTTGCAGAGCACTGGGGAAAGGCAGGCAGAGAATTCCCTGATAGCACCTTCTCTGTGCCTGGGAAGCAGAAGTGTTCACATTGCTTCGCAAGAATCGCTTTTGTGCAGAAAAGAGTAACACTTGTTCAGAACGAAAGAAAGCACAGAGCCCCAGATTCTATGTTGTCCTGGAGAGCTTGCAGAGCACTGGGGAAAGGCAGGCAGAGAATTCCCTGATAGCACCTTCTCTGTGCCTGTTCACATTGCTTCGCAGAATCGCTTTTGTGCAGAAAACAGTAACACTTGTTCAGAACGAAAGAAAGCACAGAGCCCCAGATTCTATGTTGTCCTGGAGAGCTTGCAGAGCACTGGGGAAAGGCAGGCAGAGAATTCCCTGCTAGCACCTTCTCTGTGCCTGGGAAGCAGAAGTGTTCACATTGCTTCGCAGAATCGCTTTTGTGCAGAAAACAGTAACACTTGTTCAGAAGGAAAGAAAGCACAGAGCCCCAGATTTTATGTTGTCCTGGAGAGCTTGCAGAGCACTGGGGAAAGGCAGGCAGAGAATTCCCTGATAGCACCTTCTCTGTGCCTGTTCACATTGCTTCACAGAATCGCTTTTGTGCAGAAAACAGTAACACTTGTTCAGAAGGAAAGAAAGCACAGAGCCCCAGATTTTATGTTGTCTTGGAGAGCTTGCAGAGCACTGGGGAAAGGCAGGCAGAGAATTCCCTGATAGCACCTTCTCTGTGCCTGTTCACATTGCTTCGCAGAATCGCTTTTGTGCAGAAAACACTAACACTTGTTCAGAAGGAAAGAAAGCACAGAGCCCCAGATTTTATGTTGTCCTGGAGAGCTTGCAGAGCACTGGGGAAAGGCAGGCAGAGAATTCCTTGCTAGCACCTTCTCTGTGCCTGGGAAGCAGAAGTGTTCACATTGCTTCGCAAGAATCGCTTTTGTGCAGAAAACACTAACACTTGTTCAGAAGGAAAGAAAGCACAGAGCCCCAGATTCTATGTTGTCCTGGAGAGCTTGCAGAGCACTGGGGAAAGGCAGGCAGAGAATTCCCTGCTAGCACCTTCTCTGTGCCTGGGAAGCAGAAGTGTTCACATTGCTTCACAAGAATCGCTTTTGTGCAGAAAACACTAACACTTGTTCAGAACGAAAGAAAGCACAGAGCCCCAGATTTTATGTTGTCCTGGAGAGCTTGCAGAGCACTGGGGAAAGGCAGGCAGAGAATTCCTTGCTAGCACCTTCTCTGTGCCTGGCTAAGCAGAAGTGTTCACATTGCTTCGCAGAATCGCTTTTGTGCAGAAAACAGTAACACTTCTTCAGAATGAAAGAAAGCACAGAGCCCCAGATTTTATGTTGTCCTGGAGAGCTTGCAGAGCACTGGGGAAAGGCAGGCAGAGAATTCCCTGCTAGCACCTTCTCTGTGCCTGTTCACATTGCTTCGCAGAATCGCTTTTGTGCAGAAAACAGTAACACTTGTTCAGAAGGAAAGAAAGCAAAGAGCCCCAGATATTATGTTGCCCTGGAGAGCTTGCAGAGCACTGGGGAAAGGCAGGCAGAGAATTCCCTGCTAGCACCTTCTCTGTGCCTGGGAAGCAGAAGTGTTCACATTGCTTCGCAAGAATCGCTTTTGTGCAGAAAACACTAACACTTGTTCAGAACGAAAGAAAGCACAGAGCCCCAGATTCTATGTTGTCCTGGAGAGCTTGCAGAGCTCTGGGGAAAGGCAGGCAGAGAATTACGTGCTAGCACCTTCTCTGTGCCTGGGAAGCAGAAGTGTTCACATTGCTTCGCAGAATCGCTTTTGTGCAGAAAACAGTAACACTTCTTCAGAACGAAAGAAAGCACAGAGCCCCAGATTTTATGTTGTCCTGGAGAGCTTGCAGAGCACTGGGGAAAGGCAGGCAGAGAATTCCCTGATAGCACCTTCTCTGTGCCTGTTCACATTGCTTCGCAGAATCGCTTTTGTGCAGAAAACAGTAACACTTGTTCAGAAGGAAAGAAAGCACAGAGCCCCAGATTTTATGTTGTCCTGGAGAGCTTGCAGAGCACTGGGGAAAGGCAGGCAGAGAATTCCTTGCTAGCACCTTCTCTGTGCCTGGGAAGCAGAAGTGTTCACATTGCTTCGCAAGAATCGCTTTTGTGCAGAAAACACTAACACTTGTTCAGAAGGAAAGAAAGCACAGAGCCCCAGATTTGCTGTTGTCCTGGAGAGCTTGCAGAGCACTGGGGAAAGGCAGGCAGAGAATTCCTTGCTAGAACCTTCTCTGCGCCTGGGAAGCAGAAGTGTTCACATTGCTTCGCAAGAATCGCTTTTGTGCAGAAAACTGTAACACTTGTTCATAACGAAAGAAAGCACAGAGCCCCAGATTTTATGTTGTCCTGGAGAGCTTGCAGAGCACTGGGGAAAGGCAAACACAGAATTCCTTGCTAGCACCTTCTCTGTGCCTGGGAAGCAGAAGTGTTCACATTGCTTCGCAAGAATCGCTTTTGTGCAGAAAACACTAACACTTGTTCAGAAGGAAAGAAAGCACAGAGCCCCAGATTTGCTGTTGTCCTGGAGAGCTTGCAGAGCACTGGGGAAAGGCAGGCAGAGAATTCCTTGCTAGAACCTTCTCTGTGCCTGGGAAGCAGAAGTGTTCACATTGCTTCGCAAGAATCGCTTTTGTGCAGAAAACAGTAACACTTGTTCAGAATGAAAGAAAGCACAGAGCCCCAGATTTTATGTTGTCCTGGAGAGCTTGCAGAGCACTGGGGAAAGGCAGGCAGAGAATTCCCTGCTAGCACCTTCTCTGTGCCTGTTCACATTGCTTCGCAGAATCGCTTTTGTGCAGAAAACAGTAACACTTGTTCAGAAGGAAAGAAAGCAAAGAGCCCCAGGTATTATGTTGTCCTGGAGAGCTTGCAGAGCACTGGGGAAAGGCAGGCAGAGAATTCCCTGCTAGCACCTTCTCTGTGCCTGGGAAGCAGAAGTGTTCACATTGCTTCGCAAGAATCGCTTTTGTGCAGAAAACAGTAACACTTGTTCAGAACGAAAGAAAGCACAGAGCCCCAGATTCTATGTTGTCCTGGAGAGCTTGCAGAGCACTGGGGAAAGGCAGGCAGAGAGTTCCCTGATAGCACCTTCTCTGTGCCTGTTCACATTGCTTCGCACAATCGCTTTTGTGCAGAAAACAGTAACACTTGTTCAGAACGAAAGAAAGCACAGAGCCCCAGATTCTATGTTGTCCTGGAGAGCTTGCAGAGCACTGGGGAAAGGCAGGCAGAGAATTCCCTGCTAGCACCTTCTCTGTGCCTGGGAAGCAGAAGTGTTCACATTGCTTCGCAGAATCGCTTTTGTGCAGAAAACAGTAACACTTGTTCAGAAGGAAAGAAAGCACAGAGCCCCAGATTTTATGTTGTCCTGGAGAGCTTGCAGAGCACTGGGGAAAGGCAGGCAGAGAATTCCCTGCTAGCACCTTCTCTGTGCCTGGGAAGCAGAAGTGTTCACATTGCTTCGCAAGAATCGCTTTTGTGCAGAAAACACTAACACTTGTTCAGAAGGAAAGAAAGCACAGAGCCCCAGATTCTATGTTGTCCTGGAGAGCTTGCAGAGCACTGGGAAAAGGCAGGCAGAGAATTCCCTGATAGCACCTTCTCTGTGCCTGTTCACATTGCTTCGCAGAATCGCTTTTGTGCAGACAACACTAACAATTGTTCAGAAGGAAAGAAAGCACAGAGCCCCAGATTTTATGTTGTCCTGGAGAGCTTGCAGAGCACTGGGGAAAGGCAGGCAGAGAATTCCCTGATAGCACCTTCTCTGTGCCTGTTCACATTGCTTGGCAGAATCGCTTTTGTGCAGAAAACAGTAACACTTGTTCAGAAGGAAAGAAAGCACAGAGCCCCAGATTTTATGTTGTCCTGGAGAGCTTGCAGAGCACTGGGGAAAGGCAGGCAGAGAATTCCCTGATAGCACCTTCTCTGTGCCTGTTCACATTGCTTCGCACAATCGCTTTTGTGCAGAAAACAGTAACACTTGTTCAGAACGAAAGAAAGCACAGAGCCCCAGATTCTAAGTTGTCCTGGAGAGCTTGCAGAGCACTGGGGAAAGGCAGGCAGAGAATTCCTTGCTAGCACCTTCTCTGTGCCTGGGAAGCAGAAGTGTTCACATTGCTTCGCAAGAATCGCTTTTGTGCAGAAAACACTAACACTTGTTCAGAAGGAAAGAAAGCACAGAGCCCCAGATTTTATGTTGTCCTGGAGAGCTTGCAGAGCACTGGGGAAAGGCAGGCAGAGAATTCCTTGCTAGCACCTTCTCTGTGCCTGGGAAGCAGAAGTGTTCACATTGCTTCGCAGAATCGCTTTTGTGCAGAAAACTGTAACACTTGTTCATAACGAAAGAAAGCACAGAGCCCCAGATTCTATGTTGTCCTGGAGAGCTTGCAGAGCACTGGGGAAAGGCAGGCAGAGAATTCCCTGCTAGCACCTTCTCTGTGCCTGGGAAGCAGAAGTGTTCACATTGCTTCGCAAGAATCGCTTTTGTGCAGAAAACACTAACACTTGTTCAGAATGAAAGAAAGCACAGAGCCCCAGATTTTATGTTGTCCTGGAGAGCTTGCAGAGCACTGGGGAAAGGGAAACAGAGAATTCCTTGCTAGCACCTTCTCTGTGCCTGGGAAGCAGAAGTGTTCACATTGCTTCGCAGAATCGCTTTTGTGCAGAAAACAGTAACACTTCTTCAGAACGAAAGAAAGCACAGAGCCCCAGATTTTATGTTGTCCTGGAGAGCTTGCAGAGCACTGGGGAAAGGCAGGCAGAGAATTCCCTGCTAGCACCTTCTCTGTGCCTGTTCACATTGCTTCGCAGAATCGCTTTTGTGCAGAAAACAGTAACACTTGTTCAGAAGGAAAGAAAGCAAAGAGCCCCAGATATTATGTTGCCCTGGAGAGCTTGCAGAGCACTGGGGAAAGGCAGGCAGAGAATTCCCTGCTAGCACCTTCTCTGTGCCTGGGAAGCAGAAGTGTTCACATTGCTTCGCAAGAATCCCTTTTGTGCAGAAAACAGTAACACTTGTTCAGAACGAAAGAAAGCACACAGCCCCAGATTCTATGTTGTCCTGGAGAGCTTGCAGAGCACTGGGGAAAGGCAGGCAGAGAATTCCCTGATAGCACCTTCTCTGTGCCTGGGAAGCAGAAGTGTTCACATTGCTTCGCAAGAATCGCTTTTGTGCAGAAAACAGTAACACTTGTTCAGAAGGAAAGAAAGCACAGAGCCCCAGATTCTATGTTGTCCTGGAGAGCTTGCAGAGCTCTGGAGAAAGGCAGGCAGAGAATTCCCTGATAGCACCTTTTCTGTGCCTGTTCACATTGCTTCGCAGAATCGCTTTTGTGCAGACAACACTAACAATTGTTCAGAAGGAAAGAAAGCACAGAGCCCCAGATTTTATGTTGTCCTGGAGAGCTTGCAGAGCACTGGGGAAAGGCAGGCAGAGAATTCCCTGATAGCACCTTCTCTGTGCCTGTTCACATTGCTTCGCAGAATCGCTTTTGTGCAGAAAACAGTAACACTTGTTCAGAAGGAAAGAAAGCACAGAGCCCCAGATTTTATGTTGTCCTGGAGAGCTTGCAGAGCACTGGGGAAAGGCAGGCAGAGAATTCCCTGATAGCACCTTCTCTGTGCCTGTTCACATTGCTTCGCAGAATCGCTTTTGTGCAGAAAACACTAACACTTGTTCAGAAGGAAAGAAAGCACAGAGCCCCAGATTTGCTGTTGTCCTGGAGAGCTTGCAGAGCACTGGGGAAAGGCAGGCAGAGAATTCCTTGCTAGCACCTTCTCTGTGCCTGGGAAGCAGAAGTGTTCACATTGCTTCGCAAGAATCGCTTTTGTGCAGAAAACACTAACACTTGTTCAGAAGGAAAGAAAGCACAGAGCCCCAGATTTTATGTTGTCCTGGAGAGCTTGCAGAGCACTGGGGAAAGGCAGGCAGAGAATTCCTTGCTAGCACCTTCTCTGTGCCTGGGAAGCAGAAGTGTTCACATTGCTTCGCAGAATCGCTTTTGTGCAGAAAACAGTAACACTTGTTCATAACGAAAGAAAGCACAGAGCCCCAGATTCTATGTTGTCCTGGAGAGCTTGCAGAGCACTGGGGAAAGGCAGGCAGAGAATTCCCTGCTAGCACCTTCTCTGTGCCTGGGAAGCAGAAGTGTTCACATTGCTTCGCAAGAATCGCTTTTGTGCAGAAAACACTAACACTTGTTCAGAATGAAAGAAAGCACAGAGCCCCAGATTTTATGTTGTCCTGGAGAGCTTGCAGAGCACTGGGGAAAGGCAAACACAGAATTCCTTGCTAGCACCTTCTCTGTGCCTGGGAAGCAGAAGTGTTCACATTGCTTCGCAGAATCGCTTTTGTGCAGAAAACAGTAACACTTGTTCAGAACGAAAGAAAGCACAGAGCCCCAGATTCTATGTTGTCCTGGAGAGCTTGCAGAGCACTGGGGAAAGGCAGGCAGAGAATTCCCTGCTAGCACCTTCTCTGTGCCTGGGAAGCAGACGTGTTCACATTGCTTGGCAGAATCGCTTTTGTGCAGAAAACAGTAACACTTGTTCAGAAGGAAAGAAAGCACAGAGCCCCAGATTCTATGTTGTCCTGGAGAGCTTGCAGAGCACTGGGGAAAGGCAGGCAGAGAATTCCCTGATAGCACCTTCTCTGTGCCTGGGAAGCAGAAGTGTTCACATTGCTTCGCAAGAATCGCTTTTGTGCAGAAAACAGTAACACTTGTTCAGAACGAAAGAAAGAACAGAGCCCCAGATTCTATGTTGTCCTGGAGAGCTTGCAGAGCACTGGGGAAAGGCAGGCAGAGAGTTCCCTGATAGCACCTTCTCTGTGCCTGTTCACATTGCTTCGCAGAATCGCTTTTGTGCAGAAAACACTAACACTTGTTCAGAACGAAAGAAAGCACAGAGCCCCAGATTTGCTGTTGTCCTGGAGAGCTTGCAGAGCACTGGGGAAAGGCAGGCAGAGAATTCCCTGCTAGCACCTTCTCTGTGCCTGGGAAGCAGAAGTGTTCACATTGCTTCGCAGAATCGCTTTTGTGCAGACAACACTAACAATTGTTCAGAAGGAAAGAAAGCACAGAGCCCCAGATTTTATGTTGTCCTGGAGAGCTTGCAGAGCACTGGGGAAAGGCAGGCAGAGAATTCCCTGATAGCACCTTCTCTGTGCCTGTTCACATTGCTTCGCAGAATCGCTTTTGTGCAGAAAACAGTAACACTTGTTCAGAAGGAAAGAAAGCACAGAGCCCCAGATTTTATGTTGTCCTGGAGAGCTTGCAGAGCACTGGGGAAAGGCAGGCAGAGAATTCCCTGATAGCACCTTCTCTGTGCCTGTTCACATTGCTTCGCAGAATCGCTTTTGTGCAGAAAACACTAACACTTGTTCAGAAGGAAAGAAAGCACAGAGCCCCAGATTTGCTGTTGTCCTGGAGAGCTTGCAGAGCACTGGGGAAAGGCAGGCAGAGAATTCCTTGCTAGCACCTTCTCTGTGCCTGGGAAGCAGAAGTGTTCACATTGCTTCGCAAGAATAGCTTTTGTGCAGAAAACAGTAACACTTGTTCAGAAGGAAAGAAAGCACAGAGCCCCAGATTTTATGTTGTCCTGGAGAGCTTGCAGAGCACTGGGGAAAGGCAGGCAGAGAATTCCTTGCTAGCACCTTCTCTGTGCCTGGGAAGCAGAAGTGTTCACATTGCTTCGCAGAATCGCTTTTGTGCAGAAAACTGTAACACTTGTTCATAACGAAAGAAAGCACAGAGCCCCAGATTCTATGTTGTCCTGGAGAGCTTGCAGAGCACTGGGGAAAGGCAGGCAGAGAATTCCTTGCTAGCACCTTCTCTGTGCCTGGGAAGCAGAAGTGTTCACATTGCTTCGCAAGAATCGCTTTTGTGCAGAAAACACTAACACTTGTTCAGAATGAAAGAAAGCACAGAGCCCCAGATTTTATGTTGTCCTGGAGAGCTTGCAGAGCACTGGGGAAAGGCAGGCAGAGAATTCCTTGCTAGCACCTTCTCTGTGCCTGGGAAGCAGAAGTGTTCACATTGCTTCGCAGAATCGCTTTTGTGCAGAAAACTGTAACACTTGTTCATAACGAAAGAAAGCACAGAGCCCCAGATTCTATGTTGTCCTGGAGAGCTTGCAGAGCACTGGGGAAAGGCAGGCAGAGAATTCCTTGCTAGCACCTTCTCTGTGCCTGGGAAGCAGAAGTGTTCACATTGCTTCGCAAGAATCGCTTTTGTGCAGAAAACACTAACACTTGTTCAGAATGAAAGAAAGCACAGAGCCCCAGATTTTATGTTGTCCTGGAGAGCTTGCAGAGCACTGGGGAAAGGCAGGCAGAGAATTCCTTGCTAGCACCTTCTCTGTGCCTGGGAAGCAGAAGTGTTCACATTGCTTCGCAAGAATCGCTTTTGTGCAGAAAACACTAACACTTGTTCAGAAGGAAAGAAAGCACAGAGCCCCAGATTTTATGTTGTCCTGGAGAGCTTGCAGAGCACTGGGGAAAGGCAGGCAGAGAATTCCTTGCTAGCACCTTCTCTGTGCCTGGGAAGCAGAAGTGTTCACATTGCTTCGCAGAATCGCTTTTGTGCAGAAAACTGTAACACTTGTTCATAACGAAAGAAAGCACAGAGCCCCAGATTCTATGTTGTCCTGGAGAGCTTGCAGAGCACTGGGGAAAGGCAGGCAGAGAATTCCTTGCTAGCACCTTCTCTGTGCCTGGGAAGCAGAAGTGTTCACATTGCTTCGCAAGAATCGCTTTTGTGCAGAAAACACTAACACTTGTTCAGAATGAAAGAAAGCACAGAGCCCCAGATTTTATGTTGTCCTGGAGAGCTTGCAGAGCACTGGGGAAAGGCAAACACAGAATTCCTTGCTAGCACCTTCTCTGTGCCTGGGAAGCAGAAGTGTTCACATTGCTTCGCAGAATCGCTTTTGTGCAGAAAACAGTAACACTTGTTCAGAACGAAAGAAAGCACAGAGCCCCAGATTCTATGTTGTCCTGGAGAGCTTGCAGAGCACTGGGGAAAGGCAGGCAGAGAATTCCCTGATAGCACCTTCTCTGTGCCTGGGAAGCAGAAGTGTTCACATTGCTTCGCAAGAATCGCTTTTGTGCAGAAAAGAGTAACACTTGTTCAGAACGAAAGAAAGCACAGAGCCCCAGATTCTATGTTGTCCTGGAGAGCTTGCAGAGCACTGGGGAAAGGCAGGCAGAGAATTCCCTGATAGCACCTTCTCTGTGCCTGTTCACATTGCTTCGCAGAATCGCTTTTGTGCAGAAAACAGTAACACTTGTTCAGAACGAAAGAAAGCACAGAGCCCCAGATTTGCTGTTGTCCTGGAGAGCTTGCAGAGCACTGGGGAAAGGCAGGCAGAGAATTCCCTGCTAGCACCTTCTCTGTGCCTGGGAAGCAGAAGTGTTCACATTGCTTCGCAGAATCGCTTTTGTGCAGAAAACACTAACACTTGTTCAGAACGAAAGAAAGCACAGAGCCCCAGATTTTATGTTGTCCTGGAGAGCTTGCAGAGCACTGGGGAAAGGCAGGCAGAGAATTCCCTGATAGCACCTTCTCTGTGCCTGTTCACATTGCTTCACAGAATCGCTTTTGTGCAGAAAACAGTAACACTTGTTCAGAAGGAAAGAAAGCACAGAGCCCCAGATTTTATGTTGTCTTGGAGAGCTTGCAGAGCACTGGGGAAAGGCAGGCAGAGAATTCCCTGATAGCACCTTCTCTGTGCCTGTTCACATTGCTTCGCAGAATCGCTTTTGTGCAGAAAACACTAACACTTGTTCAGAAGGAAAGAAAGCACAGAGCCCCAGATTTTATGTTGTCCTGGAGAGCTTGCAGAGCACTGGGGAAAGGCAGGCAGAGAATTCCTTGCTAGCACCTTCTCTGTGCCTGGGAAGCAGAAGTGTTCACATTGCTTCGCAAGAATCGCTTTTGTGCAGAAAACACTAACACTTGTTCAGAAGGAAAGAAAGCACAGAGCCCCAGATTTGCTGTTGTCCTGGAGAGCTTGCAGAGCACTGGGGAAAGGCAGGCAGAGAATTCCTTGCTAGCACCTTCTCTGTGCCTGGGAAGCAGAAGTGTTCACATTGCTTGGCAGAATCGCTTTTGTGCAGAAAACAGTAACACTTGTTCAGAACGAAAGACAGCACAGAGCCCCAGATTCTATGTTGTCCTGGAGAGCTTGCAGAGCACTGGGGAAAGGCAGGCAGAGAATTCCCTGATAGCACCTTCTCTGTGCCTGGGAAGCAGAAGTGTTCACATTGCTTCGCAAGAATCGCTTTTGTGCAGAAAACAGTAACACTTGTTCAGAACGAAAGAAAGCACAGAGCCCCAGATTCTATGTTGTCCTGGAGAGCTTGCAGAGCACTGGGGAAAGGGAAACAGAGAATTCCCTGATAGCACCTTCTCTGTGCCTGTTCACATTGCTTCGCAGAATCGCTTTTGTGCAGAAAACAGTAACACTTCTTCAGAACGAAAGAAAGAACAGAGCCCCAGATTTTATGTTGTCCTGGAGAGCTTGCAGAGCACTGGGGAAAGGCAGGCAGAGAATTCCCTGCTAGCACCTTCTCTGTGCCTGGGAAGCAGAAGTGTTCACATTGCTTCGCAAGAATCGCTTTTGTGCAGAAAACAGTAACACTTGTTCAGAACGAAAGAAAGCACAGAGCCCCAGATTCTATGTTGTCCTGGAGAGCTTGCAGAGCTCTGGGGAAAGGCAGGCAGAGAATTACCTGCTAGCACCTTCTCTGTGCCTGGGAAGCAGAAGTGTTCACATTGCTTCGCAAGAATCGCTTTTGTGCAGAAAACAGTAACACTTGTTCAGAAGGAAAGAAAGCACAGAGCCCCAGATTTTATGTTGTCCTGGAGAGCTTGCAGAGCACTGGGGAAAGGCAGGCAGAGAATTCCCTGATAGCACCTTCTCTGTGCCTGTTCACATTGCTTCGCAGAATCGCTTTTGTGCAGAAAACACTAACACTTGTTCAGAAGGAAAGAAAGCACAGAGCCCCAGATTTGCTGTTGTCCTGGAGAGCTTGCAGAGCACTGGGGAAAGGCAGGCAGAGAATTCCTTGCTAGCACCTTCTCTGTGCCTGGGAAGCAGAAGTGTTCACATTGCTTCGCAAGAATCGCTTTTGTGCAGAAAACACTAACACTTGTTCAGAAGGAAAGAAAGCACAGAGCCCCAGATTTTATGTTGTCCTGGAGAGCTTGCAGAGCACTGGGGAAAGGCAGGCAGAGAATTCCTTGCTAGCACCTTCTCTGTGCCTGGGAAGCAGAAGTGTTCACATTGCTTCGCAGAATCGCTTTTGTGCAGAAAACTGTAACACTTGTTCATAACGAAAGAAAGCACAGAGCCCCAGATTCTATGTTGTCCTGGAGAGCTTGCAGAGCACTGGGGAAAGGCAGGCAGAGAATTCCCTGCTAGCACCTTCTCTGTGCCTGGGAAGCAGAGGTGTTCACATTGCTTCGCAAGAATCGCTTTTGTGCAGAAAACAGTAACACTTGTTCAGAATGAAAGAAAGCACAGAGCCCCAGATTTTATGTTGTCCTGGAGAGCTTGCAGAGCACTGGGGAAAGGCAAACACAGAATTCCTTGCTAGCACCTTCTCTGTGCCTGGGAAGCAGAAGTGTTCACATTGCTTCGCAGAATCGCTTTTGTGCAGAAAACAGTAACACTTGTTCAGAACGAAAGAAAGCACAGAGCCCCAGATTCTATGTTGTTCTGGAGAGCTTGCAGAGCACTGGGGAAAGGCAGGCAGAGAATTCCCTGCTAGCACCTTCTCTGTGCCTGGGAAGCAGAAGTGTTCACATTGCTTGGCAGAATCGCTTTTGTGCAGAAAACAGTAACACTTGTTCAGAAGGAAAGAAAGCACAGAGCCCCAGATTCTATGTTGTCCTGGAGAGCTTGCAGAGCACTGGGGAAAGGCAGGCAGAGAATTCCCTGATAGCACCTTCTCTGTGCCTGGGAAGCAGAAGTGTTCACATTGCTTCGCAAGAATCGCTTTTGTGCAGAAAACAGTAACACTTGTTCAGAACGAAAGAAAGCACAGAGCCCCAGATTCTATGTTGTCCTGGAGAGCTTGCAGAGCACTGGGGAAAGGCAGGCAGAGAGTTCCCTGATAGCACCTTCTCTGTGCCTGTTCACATTGCTTCGCAGAATCGCTTTTGTGCAGAAAACAGTAACACTTGTTCAGAACGAAAGAAAGCACAGAGCCCCAGATTTTATGTTGTCCTGGAGAGCTTGCAGAGCACTGGGGAAAGGCAGGCAGAGAATTCCCTGCTAGCACCTTCTCTGTGCCTGGGAAGCAGAAGTGTTCACATTGCTTCGCAAGAATCGCTTTTGTGCAGAAAACAGTAACACTTGTTCAGAAGGAAAGAAAGCACAGAGCCCCAGATTTGCTGTTGTCCTGGAGAGCTTGCAGAGCACTGGGGAAAGGCAGGCAGAGAATTCCCTGCTAGCACCTTCTCTGTGCCTGTTCACATTGCTTCGCAGAATCGCTTTTGTGCAGAAAACAGTAACACTTGTTCAGAACGAAAGAAAGCACAGAGCCCCAGATTTGCTGTTGTCCTGGAGAGCTTGCAGAGCACTGGGGAAAGGCAGGCAGAGAATTCCCTGATAGCACCTTCTCTGTGCCTGTTCACATTGCTTCGCAGAATCGCTTTTGTGCAGAAAACAGTAACACTTGTTCAGAAGGAAAGAAAGCACAGAGCCCCAGATTTTATGTTGTCCTGGAGAGCTTGCAGAGCACTGGGGAAAGGCAGGCAGAGAATTCCCTGATAGCACCTTCTCTGTGCCTGTTCACATTGCTTCGCAAGAATCGCTTTTGTGCAGAAAACACTAACACTTGTTCAGAAGGAAAGAAAGCACAGAGCCCCAGATTTGCTGTTGTCCTGGAGAGCTTGCAGAGCACTGGGGAAAGGCAGGCAGAGAATTCCTTGCTAGCACCTTCTCTGTGCCTGGGAAGCAGAAGTGTTCACATTGCTTCGCAAGAATCGCTTTTGTGCAGAAAACACTAACACTTGTTCAGAAGGAAAGAAAGCACAGAGCCCCAGATTTTATGTTGTCCTGGAGAGCTTGCAGAGCACTGGGGAAAGGCAGGCAGAGAATTCCTTGCTAGCACCTTCTCTGTGCCTGGGAAGCAGAAGTGTTCACATTGCTTCGCAGAATCGCTTTTGTGCAGAAAACTGTAACACTTGTTCATAACGAAAGAAAGCACAGAGCCCCAGATTCTATGTTGTCCTGGAGAGCTTGCAGAGCACTGGGGAAAGGCAGGCAGAGAATTCCTTGCTAGCACCTTCTCTGTGCCTGGGAAGCAGAAGTGTTCACATTGCTTCGCAAGAATCGCTTTTGTGCAGAAAACACTAACACTTGTTCAGAATGACAGAAAGCACAGAGCCCCAGATTTTATGTTGTCCTGGAGAGCTTGCAGAGCACTGGGGAAAGGCAAACACAGAATTCCTTGCTAGCACCTTCTCTGTGCCTGGGAAGCAGAAGTGTTCACATTGCTTCGCAAGAATCGCTTTTGTGCAGAAAACACTAACACTTGTTCAGAACGAAAGAAAGCACAGAGCCCCAGATTCTATGTTGTCCTGGAGAGCTTGCAGAGCACTGGGGAAAGGCAGGCAGAGAGTTCCCTGATAGCACCTTCTCTGTGCCTGTTCACATTGCTTCGCAGAATCGCTTTTGTGCAGAAAATAGTAACACTTGTTCAGAAGGAAAGAAAGCACAGAGCCCCAGATTTTATGTTGTCCTGGAGAGCTTGCAGAGCACTGGGGAAAGGCAGGCAGAGAATTCCCTGATAGCACCTTCTCTGTGCCTGGGAAGCAGAAGTGTTCACATTGCTTCGCAAGAATCGCTTTTGTGCAGAAAACAGTAACACTTGTTCAGAAGGAAAGAAAGCACAGAGCCCCAGATTTTATGTTGTCCTGGAGAGCTTGCAGAGCACTGGGGAACGGCAGGCAGAGAATTCCCTGATAGCACCTTCTCTGTGCCTGTTCACATTGCTTCGCAGAATCGCTTTTGTGCAGAAAACAGTAACACTTGTTCAGAAGGAAAGAAAGCACAGAGCCCCAGATTTTATGTTGTCCTGGAGAGCTTGCAGAGCACTGGGGAACGGCAGGCAGAGAATTTCCTGCTAGCACCTTCTCTGTGCCTGGGAAGCAGAAGTGTTCACATTGCTTCGCAAGAATCGCTTTTGTGCAGAAAACAGTAACACTTGTTCTGAAGGAAAGAAAGCACAGAGCCCCAGATTCTATGTTGTCCTGGAGAGCTTGCAGAGCACTGGGGAAAGGCAGGCAGAGAATTCCCTGATAGCACCTTCTCTGTGCCTGGGAAGCAGAAGTGTTCACATTGCTTCGCAAGAATCGCTTTTGTGCAGAAACCAATAACACTTGTTCAGAAGGAAAGAAAGCACAGAGCCCCAGATTCTGTGTTGTCCTGGAGAGCTTGCAGAGCACTGGGGAAAGGCAGGCAGAGAATTCCTTGCTAGCACCTTCTCTGTGCCTGGGAAGCAGAAGTGTTCACATTGCTTCGCAAGAATCGCTTTTGTGCAGAAAACACTAACACTTGTTCAGAACGAAAGAAAGCACAGAGCCCCAGATTTTATGTTGTCCTGGAGAGCTTGCAGAGCACTGGGGAAAGGCAAACACAGAATTCCTTGCTAGCACCTTCTCTGTGCCTGGGAAGCAGAAGTGTTCACATTGCTTCGCAGAATCGCTTTTGTGCAGAAAACAGTAACACTTCTTCAGAACGAAAGAAAGAACAGAGCCCCAGATTTTATGTTGTCCTGGAGAGCTTGCAGAGCACTGGGGAAAGGCAGGCAGAGAATTCCCTGCTAGCACCTTCTCTGTGCCTGTTCACATTGCTTCGCAGAATCGCTTTTGTGCAGAAAACAGTAACACTTGTTCAGAATGAAAGAAAGCAAAGAGCCCCAGATATTATGTTGCCCTGGAGAGCTTGCAGAGCACTGGGGAACGGCAGGCAGAGAATTTCCTGCTAGCACCTTCTCTGTGCCTGGGAAGCAGAAGTGTTCACATTGCTTCGCAAGAATCGCTTTTGTGCAGAAAACACTAACACTTGTTCAGAACGAAAGAAAGCACAGAGCCCCAGATTTTATGTTGTCCTGGAGAGCTTGCAGAGCACTGGGGAAAGGCAGGCAGAGAATTCCCTAATAGCACCTTCTCTGTGCCTGGGAAGCAGAAGTGTTCACATTGCTTCGCAAGAATCGCTTTTGTGCAGAAAACAGTAACACTTGTTCAGAAGGAAAGAAAGCACAGAGCCCCAGATTTTATGTTGTCCTGGAGAGCTTGCACAGCACTGGGGAAAGGCAGGCAGAGAATTCCCTGCTAGCACCTTCTCTGTGCCTGTTCACATTGCTTCGCAGAATCGCTTTTGTGCAGAAAACAGTAACACTTGTTCAGAACGAAAGAAAGCACAGAGCCCCAGATTTTATGTTGTCCTGGAGAGCTTGCAGAGCACTGGGGAAAGGCAGGCAGAGAATTCCCTGCTAGCACCTTCTCTGTGCCTGTTCACATTGCTTCGCAGAATCGCTTTTGTGCAATAAACAGTAACACTTGTTCAGAAGGAAAGAAAGCACAGAGCCCCAGATTCTATGTTGTCCTGGAGAGCTTGCAGAGCACTGGGGAAAGGCAGGCAGAGAATTCCCTGCTAGCACCTTCTCTGTGCCTGGGAAGCAGAAGTGTTCACATTGCTTCGCAGAATCGCTTTTGTGCAGAAAACACTAACACTTGTTCAGAACGAAAGAAAGCACAGAGCCCCAGATTCTATGTTGTCCTGGAGAGCTTGCAGAGCACTGGGGAAAGGCAGGCAGAGAATTCCCTGCTAGCACCTTCTCTGTGCCTGTTCACATTGCTTCGCAGAATCGCTTTTGTGCAGAAAACAGTAACACTTGTTCAGAACGAAAGAAAGCACAGAGCCCCAGATTTGCTGTTGTCCTGGAGAGCTTGCAGAGCACTGGGGAAAGGCAGGCAGAGAATTCCCTGCTAGCACCTTCTCTGTGCCTGGGAAGCAGAAGTGTTCACATTGCTTCGCAGAATCGCTTTTGTGCAGAAAACACTAACACTTGTTCAGAAGGAAAGAAAGCACAGAGCCCCAGATTTTATGTTGTCCTGGAGAGCTTGCAGAGCACTGGGGAAAGGCAGGCAGAGAATTCCCTGATAGCACCTTCTCTGTGCCTGTTCACATTGCTTCGCAGAATCGCTTTTGTGCAGAAAACACTAACACTTGTTCAGAACGAAAGAAAGCACAGAGCCCCAGATTTTATGTTGTCCTGGAGAGCTTGCAGAGCACTGGGGAAAGGCAGGCAGAGAATTCCCTGCTAGCACCTTCTCTGTGCCTGGGAAGCAGAAGTGTTCACATTGCTTCGCAGAATCGCTTTTGTGCAGAAAACAGTAACACTTGTTCAGAAGGAAAGAAAGCACAGAGCCCCAGATATTATGTTGTCCTGGAGAGCTTGCAGAGCTCTGGAGAAAGGCAGGCAGAGAATTCCCTGCTAGCACCTTCTCTGTGCCTGGGAAGCAGGTGTGTTCACATTGCTTCGCAAGAAGCGCTTTTGTGCAGAAAACAGTAACACTTGTTCAGAACGAAAGAAAGCACAGAGCCCCAGATTCTATGTTGTCCTGGAGAGCTTGCAGAGCACTGGGGAAAGGCAGGCAGAGAATTCCCTGATAGCACCTTCTCTGTGCCTGTTCACATTGTTTCGCAGAATCGCTTTTGTGCAGAAAACAGTAACACTTGTTCAGAACGAAAGAAAGCACAGAGCCCCAGATTCTATGTTGTCCTGGAGAGCTTGCAGAGCACTGGGGAAAGGCAGGCAGAGAATTCCTTGCTAGCACCTTCTCTGTGCCTGGGAAGCAGAAGTGTTCACATTGCTTGGCAGAATCGCTTTTGTGCAGAAAACAGTAACACTTGTTCAGAACGAAAGAAAGCACAGAGCCCCAGATTCTATGTTGTCCTGGAGAGCTTGCAGAGCACTGGGGAAAGGCAGGCAGAGAATTTCTTGCTAGCACCTTCTCTGTGCCTGGGAAGCAGAAGTGTTCACATTGCTTCGCAAGAATCGCTTTTGTGCAGAAAACACTAACACTTGTTCAGAAGGAAAGAAAGCACAGAGCCCCAGATTTTATGTTGTCCTGGAGAGCTTGCAGAGCACTGGGGAAAGGCAGGCAGAGAATTCCCTGATAGCACCTTCTCTGTGCCTGGGAAGCAGAAGTGTTCACATTGCTTCGCAGAATCGCTTTTGTGCAGAAAACAGTAACACTTGTTCAGAACGAAAGAAAGCACAGAGCCCCAGATTCTATGTTGTCCTGGAGAGCTTGCAGAGCACTGGGGAAAGGCAGGCAGAGAATTCCCTGCTAGCACCTTCTCTGTGCCTGGGAAGCAGAAGTGTTCACATTGCTTCGCAAGAATCGCTTTTGTGCAGAAAACAGTAACACTTGTTCAGAACGAAAGAAAGCACAGAGCCCCAGATTCTATGTTGTCCTGGAGAGCTTGCAGAGCACTGGGGAAAGGCAGGCAGAGAATTCCCTGATAGAACCTTCTCTGTGCCTGGGAAGCAGAAGTGTTCAAATTGCTTCGCAAGAATCGCTTTTGTGCAGAAAACAGTAACACTTGTTCAGAACGAAAGAAAGAACAGAGCCCCAGATTTTATGTTGTCCTGGAGAGCTTGCACAGCACTGGGGAAAGGCAGGCAGAGAATTCCCTGATAGCACCTTCTCTGTGCCTGTTCACATTGCTTCGCAGAATCGCTTTTGTGCAGAAAACAGTAACACTTGTTCAGAATGAAAGAAAGCACAGAGCCCCAGATTTTATGTTGTCCTGGAGAGCTTGCAGAGCACTGGGGAAAGGCAGGCAGAGAATTCCTTGCTAGCACCTTCTCTGTGCCTGGGAAGCAGAAGTGTTCACATTGCTTCGCAAGAATCGCTTTTGTGCAGAAAACAGTAACACTTGTTCAGAAGGAAAGAAAGCACAGAGCCCCAGATTTTATGTTGTCCTGGAGAGCTTGCAGAGCACTGGGGAAAGGCAGGCAGAGAATTCCCTGCTAGCACCTTCTCTGTGCCTGTTCACATTGCTTCGCAGAATCGCTTTTGTGCAGAAACCACTAACACTTGTTCAGAAGGAAAGAAAGCACAGAGCCCCAGTTTCTGTGTTGTCCTGGAGAGCTTGCAGAGCACTGGGGAAAGGCAGGCAGAGAATGCCCTGCTAGCACCTTCTCTGTGCCTGGGAAGCAGAAGTGTTCACATTGCTTCGCAAGAATCGCTTTTGTGCAGAAAACACTAACACTTGTTCAGAACGAAAGAAAGCACAGAGCCCCAGATTCTATGTTGTTCTGGAGAGCTTGCAGAGCACTGGGGAAAGGCAGGCAGAGAATTCCCTGCTAGCACCTTCTCTGTGCCTGGGAAGCAGAAGTGTTCACATTGCTTGGCAGAATCGCTTTTGTGCAGAAAACAGTAACACTTGTTCAGAAGGAAAGAAAGCACAGAGCCCCAGATTCTATGTTGTCCTGGAGAGCTTGCAGAGCACTGGGGAAAGGCAGGCAGAGAATTCCCTGATAGCACCTTCTCTGTGCCTGGGAAGCAGAAGTGTTCACATTGCTTCGCAAGAATCGCTTTTGTGCAGAAAAGAGTAACACTTGTTCAGAACGAAAGAAAGCACAGAGCCCCAGATTCTATGTTGTCCTGGAGAGCTTGCAGAGCACTGGGGAAAGGCAGGCAGAGAATTCCCTGATAGCACCTTCTCTGTGCCTGTTCACATTGCTTCGCAGAATCGCTTTTGTGCAGAAAACAGTAACACTTGTTCAGAACGAAAGAAAGCACAGAGCCCCAGATTTGCTGTTGTCCTGGAGAGCTTGCAGAGCACTGGGGAAAGGCAGGCAGAGAATTCCCTGCTAGCACCTTCTCTGTGCCTGGGAAGCAGAAGTGTTCACATTGCTTCGCAGAATCGCTTTTGTGCAGAAAACAGTAACACTTGTTCAGAAGGAAAGAAAGCACAGAGCCCCAGATTTTATGTTGTCCTGGAGAGCTTGCAGAGCACTGGGGAAAGGCAGGCAGAGAATTCCCTGATAGCACCTTCTCTGTGCCTGTTCACATTGCTTCACAGAATCGCTTTTGTGCAGAAAACACTAACACTTGTTCAGAAGGAAAGAAAGCACAGAGCCCCAGATTTTATGTTGTCTTGGAGAGCTTGCAGAGCACTGGGGAAAGGCAGGCAGAGAATTCCCTGATAGCACCTTCTCTGTGCCTGTTCACATTGCTTCGCAGAATCGCTTTTGTGCAGAAAACACTAACACTTGTTCAGAAGGAAAGAAAGCACAGAGCCCCAGATTTTATGTTGTCCTGGAGAGCTTGCAGAGCACTGGGGAAAGGCAGGCAGAGAATTCCTTGCTAGCACCTTCTCTGTGCCTGGGAAGCAGAAGTGTTCACATTGCTTCGCAAGAATCGCTTTTGTGCAGAAAACACTAACACTTGTTCAGAAGGAAAGAAAGCACAGAGCCCCAGATTTGCTGTTGTCCTGGAGAGCTTGCAGAGCACTGGGGAAAGGCAGGCAGAGAATTCCTTGCTAGCACCTTCTCTGTGCCTGGGAAGCAGAAGTGTTCACATTGCTTCGCAAGAATCGCTTTTGTGCAGAAAACACTAACACTTGTTCAGAATGAAAGAAAGCACAGAGCCCCAGATTTTATGTTGTCCTGGAGAGCTTGCAGAGCACTGGGGAAAGGCAGGCAGAGAATTCCTTGCTAGCACCTTCTCTGTGCCTGGGAAGCAGAAGTGTTCACATTGCTTGGCAGAATCGCTTTTGTGCAGAAAACAGTAACACTTGTTCAGAACGAAAGAAAGCACAGAGCCCCAGATTCTATGTTGTCCTGGAGAGCTTGCAGAGCACTGGGGAAAGGCAGGCAGAGAATTCCCTGATAGCACCTTCTCTGTGCCTGGGAAGCAGAAGTGTTCACATTGCTTCGCAAGAATCGCTTTTGTGCAGAAAACAGTAACACTTGTTCAGAACGAAAGAAAGCACAGAGCCCCAGATTCTATGTTGTCCTGGAGAGCTTGCAGAGCACTGGGGAAAGGCAGGCAGAGAATTCCCTGATAGCACCTTCTCTGTGCCTGTTCACATTGCTTCACAGAATCGCTTTTGTGCAGAAAACAGTAACACTTGTTCAGAAGGAAAGAAAGCACAGAGCCCCAGATTTTATGTTGTCTTGGAGAGCTTGCAGAGCACTGGGGAAAGGCAGGCAGAGAATTCCCTGATAGCACCTTCTCTGTGCCTGTTCACATTGCTTCGCAGAATCGCTTTTGTGCAGAAAACACTAACACTTGTTCAGAAGGAAAGAAAGCACAGAGCCCCAGATTTTATGTTGTCCTGGAGAGCTTGCAGAGCACTGGGGAAAGGCAGGCAGAGAATTCCTTGCTAGCACCTTCTCTGTGCCTGGGAAGCAGAAGTGTTCACATTGCTTCGCAAGAATCGCTTTTGTGCAGAAAACACTAACACTTGTTCAGAAGGAAAGAAAGCACAGAGCCCCAGATTTGCTGTTGTCCTGGAGAGCTTGCAGAGCACTGGGGAAAGGCAGGCAGAGAATTCCTTGCTAGCACCTTCTCTGTGCCTGGGAAGCAGAAGTGTTCACATTGCTTCGCAAGAATCGCTTTTGTGCAGAAAACACTAACACTTGTTCAGAATGAAAGAAAGCACAGAGCCCCAGATTTTATGTTGTCCTGGAGAGCTTGCAGAGCACTGGGGAAAGGCAGGCAGAGAATTCCTTGCTAGCACCTTCTCTGTGCCTGGGAAGCAGAAGTGTTCACATTGCTTGGCAGAATCGCTTTTGTGCAGAAAACAGTAACACTTGTTCAGAACGAAAGAAAGCACAGAGCCCCAGATTCTATGTTGTCCTGGAGAGCTTGCAGAGCACTGGGGAAAGGCAGGCAGAGAATTCCCTGATAGCACCTTCTCTGTGCCTGGGAAGCAGAAGTGTTCACATTGCTTCGCAAGAATCGCTTTTGTGCAGAAAACAGTAACACTTGTTCAGAACGAAAGAAAGCACAGAGCCCCAGATTCTATGTTGTCCTGGAGAGCTTGCAGAGCACTGGGGAAAGGCAGGCAGAGAATTCCTTGCTAGCACCTTCTCTGTGCCTGGGAAGCAGAAGTGTTCACATTGCTTGGCAGAATCGCTTTTGTGCAGAAAACAGTAACACTTGTTCAGAACGAAAGAAAGCACAGAGCCCCAGATTCTATGTTGTCCTGGAGAGCTTGCAGAGCACTGGGGAAAGGCAGGCAGAGAATTCCCTGATAGCACCTTCTCTGTGCCTGGGAAGCAGAAGTGTTCACATTGCTTCGCAAGAATCGCTTTTGTGCAGAAAACAGTAACACTTGTTCAGAACGAAAGAAAGCACAGAGCCCCAGATTCTATGTTGTCCTGGAGAGCTTGCAGAGCACTGGGGAAAGGCAGGCAGAGAATTCCCTGATAGCACCTTCTCTGTGCCTGTTCACATTGCTTCACAGAATCGCTTTTGTGCAGAAAACAGTAACACTTGTTCAGAAGGAAAGAAAGCACAGAGCCCCAGATTTTATGTTGTCCTGGAGAGCTTGCAGAGCACTGGGGAAAGGCAGGCAGAGAATTCCCTGATAGCACCTTCTCTGTGCCTGTTCACATTGCTTCGCAGAATCGCTTTTGTGCAGAAAACACTAACACTTGTTCAGAAGGAAAGAAAGCACAGAGCCCCAGATTTTATGTTGTCCTGGAGAGCTTGCAGAGCACTGGGGAAAGGCAGGCAGAGAATTCCTTGCTAGCACCTTCTCTGTGCCTGGGAAGCAGAAGTGTTCACATTGCTTCGCAAGAATCGCTTTTGTGCAGAAAACACTAACACTTGTTCAGAAGGAAAGAAAGCACAGAGCCCCAGATTTGCTGTTGTCCTGGAGAGCTTGCAGAGCACTGGGGAAAGGCAGGCAGAGAATTCCTTGCTAGCACCTTCTCTGTGCCTGGGAAGCAGAAGTGTTCACATTGCTTGGCAGAATCGCTTTTGTGCAGAAAACAGTAACACTTGTTCAGAACGAAAGAAAGCACAGAGCCCCAGATTCTATGTTGTCCTGGAGAGCTTGCAGAGCACTGGGGAAAGGCAGGCAGAGAATTCCCTGATAGCACCTTCTCTGTGCCTGGGAAGCAGAAGTGTTCACATTGCTTCGCAAGAATCGCTTTTGTGCAGAAAACACTAACACTTGTTCAGAACGAAAGAAAGCACAGAGCCCCAGATTCTATGTTGTCCTGGAGAGCTTGCAGAGCACTGGGGAAAGGCAGGCAGAGAATTCCCTGATAGCACCTTCTCTGTGCCTGTTCACATTGCTTCGCAGAATCGCTTTTGTGCAGAAAACAGTAACACTTGTTCAGAAGGAAAGAAAGCACAGAGCCCCAGATTTTATGTTGTCTTGGAGAGCTTGCAGAGCACTGGGGAAAGGCAGGCAGAGAATTCCCTGATAGCACCTTCTCTGTGCCTGTTCACATTGCTTCGCAGAATCGCTTTTGTGCAGAAAACACTAACACTTGTTCAGAAGGAAAGAAAGCACAGAGCCCCAGATTTTATGTTGTCCTGGAGAGCTTGCAGAGCACTGGGGAAAGGCAGGCAGAGAATTCCTTGCTAGCACCTTCTCTGTGCCTGGGAAGCAGAAGTGTTCACATTGCTTCGCAAGAATCGCTTTTGTGCAGAAAACAGTAACACTTGTTCAGAAGGAAAGAAAGCACAGAGCCCCAGATTTGCTGTTGTCCTGGAGAGCTTGCAGAGCACTGGGGAAAGGCAGGCAGAGAATTCCTTGCTAGCACCTTCTCTGTGCCTGGGAAGCAGAAGTGTTCACATTGCTTCGCAAGAATCGCTTTTGTGCAGAAAACACTAACACTTGTTCAGAATGAAAGAAAGCACAGAGCCCCAGATTTTATGTTGTCCTGGAGAGCTTGCAGAGCACTGGGGAAAGGCAGGCAGAGAATTCCTTGCTAGCACCTTCTCTGTGCCTGGGAAGCAGAAGTGTTCACATTGCTTGGCAGAATCGCTTTTGTGCAGAAAACAGTAACACTTGTTCAGAACGAAAGAAAGCACAGAGCCCCAGATTCTATGTTGTCCTGGAGAGCTTGCAGAGCACTGGGGAAAGGCAGGCAGAGAATTCCCTGATAGCACCTTCTCTGTGCCTGGGAAGCAGAAGTGTTCACATTGCTTCGCAAGAATCGCTTTTGTGCAGAAAACAGTAACACTTGTTCAGAACGAAAGAAAGCACAGAGCCCCAGATTCTATGTTGTCCTGGAGAGCTTGCAGAGCACTGGGGAAAGGCAGGCAGAGAATTCCCTGCTAGCACCTTCTCTGTGCCTGGGAAGCAGAAGTGTTCACATTGCTTCGCAAGAATCGCTTTTGTGCAGAAAACAGTAACACTTGTTCAGAACGAAAGAAAGCACAGAGCCCCAGATTCTATGTTGTCCTGGAGAGCTTGCAGAGCACTGGGGAAAGGCAGGCAGAGAATTCCCTAATAGCACCTTCTCTGTGCCTGTTCACATTGCTTCGCAGAATCGCTTTTGTGCAGAAAACACTAACACTTCTTCAGAACGAAAGAAAGAACAGAGCCCCAGATTTTATGTTGTCCTGGAGAGCTTGCAGAGCACTGGGGAAAGGCAGGCAGAGAATTCCCTGCTAGCACCTTCTCTGTGCCTGGGAAGCAGAAGTGTTCACATTGCTTCGCAAGAATCGCTTTTGTGCAGAAAACAGTAACACTTGTTCAAAACGAAAGAAAGCACAGAGCCCCAGATTCTATGTTGTCCTGGAGAGCTTGCAGAGCACTGGGGAAAGGCAGGCAGAGAATTCCATGCTAGCACCTTCTCTGTGCCTGTTCACATTGCTTCGCAGAATCGCTTTTGTGCAGAAAACAGTAACACTTGTTCAGAATGAAAGAAAGCACAGAGCCCCAGATTTGCTGTTGTCCTGGAGAGCTTGCAGAGCACTGGGGAAAGGCAGGCAGAGAATTCCCTGATAGCACCTTCTCTGTGCCTGTTCACATTGCTTCGCAGAATCGCTTTTGTGCAGAAAACAGTAACACTTGTTCAGAAGGAAAGAAAGCACAGAGCTCCAGATTTTATGTTGTCCTGGAGAGCTTGCAGAGCACTGGGGAAAGGCAGGCAGAGAATTCCCTGATAGCACCTTCTCTGTGCCTGTTCACATTACTTCGCAAGAATCGCTTTTGTGCAGAAAACATTAACACTTGTTCAGAAGGAAAGAAAGCACAGAGCCCCAGATTTGCTGTTGTCCTGGAGAGCTTGCAGAGCACTGGGGAAAGGCAGGCAGAGAATTCCTTGCTAGCACCTTCTCTGTGCCTGGGAAGCAGAAGTGTTCACATTGCTTCGCAAGAATCGCTTTTGTGCAGAAAACACTAACACTTGTTCAGAAGGAAATAAAGCACAGAGCCCCAGATTTTATGTTGTCCTGGAGAGCTTGCAGAGCACTGGGGAAAGGCAGGCAGAGAATTCCTTGCTAGCACCTTCTCTGTGCCTGGGAAGCAGAAGTGTTCACATTGCTTCGCAGAATCGCTTTTGTGCAGAAAACTGTAACACTTGTTCATAACGAAAGAAAGCACAGAGCCCCAGATTCTATGTTGTCCTGGAGAGCTTGCAGAGCACTGGGGAAAGGCAGGCAGAGAATTCCTTGCTAGCACCTTCTCTGTGCCTGGGAAGCAGAAGTGTTCACATTGCTTCGCAAGAATCGCTTTTGTGCAGAAAACACTAACACTTGTTCAGAATGAAAGAAAGCACAGAGCCCCAGATTTTATGTTGTCCTGGAGAGCTTGCAGAGCACTGGGGAAAGGCAAACACAGAATTCCTTGCTAGCACCTTCTCTGTGCCTGGGAAGCAGAAGTGTTCACATTGCTTCGCAGAATCGCTTTTGTGCAGAAAACAGTAACACTTGTTCAGAACGAAAGAAAGCACAGAGCCCCAGATTCTATGTTGTTCTGGAGAGCTTGCAGAGCACTGGGGAAAGGCAGGCAGAGAATTTCCTCCTAGCACCTTCTCTGTGCCTGGGAAGCAGAAGTGTTCACATTGCTTCGCAAGAATCGCTTTTGTGCAGAAAACAGTAACACTTGTTCAGAACGAAAGAAAGCACAGAGCCCCAGATTCTATGTTGTCCTGGAGAGCTTGCAGAGCACTGGGGAAAGGCAGGCAGAGAGTTCCCTGATAGCACCTTCTCTGTGCCTGTTCACATTGCTTCGCAGAATCGCTTTTGTGCAGAAAATAGTAACACTTGTTCAGAAGGAAAGAAAGCACAGAGCCCCAGATTTGCTGTTGTCCTGGAGAGCTTGCAGAGCACTGGGGAAAGGCAGGCAGAGAATTCCCTGATAGCACCTTCTCTGTGCCTGGGAAGCAGAAGTGTTCACATTGCTTCGCAAGAATCGCTTTTGTGCAGAAAACAGTAACACTTGTTCAGAAGGAAAGAAAGCACAGAGCCCCAGATTTTATGTTGTCCTGGAGAGCTTGCAGAGCACTGGGGAACGGCAGGCAGAGAATTTCCTGCTAGCACCTTCTCTGTGCCTGGGAAGCAGAAGTGTTCACATTGCTTCGCAAGAATCGCTTTTGTGCAGAAAACAGTAACACTTGTTCTGAAGGAAAGAAAGCACAGAGCCCCAGATTCTATGTTGTCCTGGAGAGCTTGCAGAGCACTGGGGAAAGGCAGGCAGAGAATTCCCTGCTAGCACCTTCTCTGTGCCTGGGAAGCAGAAGTGTTCACATTGCTTCGCAAGAATCGCTTTTGTGCAGAAACCAATAACACTTGTTCAGAAGGAAAGAAAGCACAGAGCCCCAGATTCTATGTTGTCCTGGAGAGCTTGCAGAGCACTGGGGAAAGGCAGGCAGAGAATTCCCTGCTAGCACCTTCTCTGTGCCTGGGAAGCAGAAGTGTTCACATTGCTTCGCAAGAATCGCTTTTGTGCAGAAACCACTAACACTTGTTCAGAACGAAAGAAAGCACAGAGCCCCAGATTCTATGTTGTCCTGGAGAGCTTGCAGAGCACTGGGGAAAGGCAGGCAGAGAATTCCCTGCTAGCACCTTCTCTGTGCCTGGGAAGCAGAAGTGTTCACATTGCTTGGCAGAATAGCTTTTGTGCAGAAAACAGTAACACTTGTTCAGAACGAAAGAAAGCACAGAGCCCCAGATTCTATGTTGTCCTGGAGAGCTTGCAGAGCACTGGGGAAAGGCAGGCAGAGAATTCCTTGCTAGCACCTTCTCTGTGCCTGGGAAGCAGAAGTGTTCACATTGCTTCGCAAGAATCGCTTTTGTGCAGAAAACACTAACACTTGTTCAGAACGAAAGAAAGCACAGAGCCCCAGATTTTATGTTGTCCTGGAGAGCTTGCAGAGCACTGGGGAAAGGGAAACAGAGAATTCCTTGCTAGCACCTTCTCTGTGCCTGGGAAGCAGAAGTGTTCACATTGCTTCGCAGAATCGCTTTTGTGCAGAAAACAGTAACACTTCTTCAGAACGAAAGAAAGCACAGAGCCCCAGATTTTATGTTGTCCTGGAGAGCTTGCAGAGCACTGGGGAAAGGCAGGCAGAGAATTCCTTGCTAGCACCTTCTCTGTGCCTGTTCACATTGCTTCGCAAGAATCGCTTTTGTGCAGAAAACAGTAACACTTGTTCAGAATGAAAGAAAGCAAAGAGCCCCAGATATTATGTTGCCCTGGAGAGCTTGCAGAGCACTGGGGAAAGGCAGGCAGAGAATTCCCTGCTAGCACCTTCTCTGTGCCTGGGAAGCAGAAGTGTTCACATTGCTTCGCAAGAATCGCTTTTGTGCAGAAAACACTAACACTTGTTCAGGACGAAAGAAAGCACAGAGCCCCAGATTTTATGTTGTCCTGGAGAGCTTGCAGAGCACTGGGGAAAGGCAGGCAGAGAATTCCCTAATAGCACCTTCTCTGTGCCTGGGAAGCAGAAGTGTTCACATTGCTTCGCAAGAATTGCTTTTGTGCAGAAAACAGTAACACTTGTTCAGAAGGAAAGAAAGCACAGAGCCCCAGATTTTATGTTGTCCTGGAGAGCTTGCAGAGCACTGGGGAAAGGCAGGCAGAGAATTCCCTGATAGCACCTTCTCTGTGCCTGTTCACATTGCTTCGCAGAATCGCTTTTGTGCAGAAAACAGTAACACTTGTTCAGAACGAAAGAAAGCACAGAGCCCCAGATTTGCTGTTGTCCTGGAGAGCTTGCAGAGCACTGGGGAAAGGCAGGCAGAGAATTCCCTGCTAGCACCTTCTCTGTGCCTGTTCACATTGCTTCGCAGAATCGCTTTTGTGCAGAAAACAGTAACACTTGTTCAGAAGGAAAGAAAGCACAGAGCCCCAGATATTATGTTGTCCTGGAGAGCTTGCAGAGCTCTGGAGAAAGGCAGGCAGAGAATTCCCTGCTAGCACCTTCTCTGTGCCTGGGAAGCAGGTGTGTTCACATTGCTTCGCAGAATCGCTTTTGTGCAGAAAACACTAACACTTGTTCAGAACGAAAGAAAGCACAGAGCCCCAGATTCTATGTTGTCCTGGAGAGCTTGCAGAGCACTGGGGAAAGGCAGGCAGAGAATTCCGTGATAGCACCTTCTCTGTGCCTGTTCACATTGCTTCGCAGAATCGCTTTTGTGCAGAAAACAGTAACACTTGTTCAGAACGAAAGAAAGCACAGAGCCCCAGATTTGCTGTTGTCCTGGAGAGCTTGCAGAGCACTGGGGAAAGGCAGGCAGAGAATTCCCTGCTAGCACCTTCTCTGTGCCTGGGAAGCAGAAGTGTTCACATTGCTTCGCAGAATCGCTTTTGTGCAGAAAACACTAACACTTGTTCAGAAGGAAAGAAAGCACAGAGCCCCAGATTTTATGTTGTCCTGGAGAGCTTGCAGAGCACTGGGGAAAGGCAGGCAGAGAATTCCCTGATAGCACCTTCTCTGTGCCTGTTCACATTGCTTCGCAGAATCGCTTTTGTGCAGAAAACACTAACACTTGTTCAGAAGGAAAGAAAGCACAGAGCCCCAGATTTTATGTTGTCCTGGAGAGCTTGCAGAGCACTGGGGAAAGGCAGGCAGAGAATTCCCTGCTAGCACCTTCTCTGTGCCTGGGAAGCAGAAGTGTTCACATTGCTTCGCAGAATCGCTTTTGTGCAGAAAACAGTAACACTTGTTCAGAAGGAAAGAAAGCACAGAGCCCCAGATATTATGTTGTCCTGGAGAGCTTGCAGAGCTCTGGAGAAAGGCAGGCAGAGAATTCCCTGCTAGCACCTTCTCTGTGCCTGGGAAGCAGGTGTGTTCACATTGCTTCGCAAGAAGCGCTTTTGTGCAGAAAACAGTAACACTTGTTCAGAACGAAAGAAAGCACAGAGCCCCAGATTCTATGTTGTCCTGGAGAGCTTGCAGAGCACTGGGGAAAGGCAGGCAGAGAATTCCCTGATAGCACCTTCTCTGTGCCTGTTCACATTGCTTCGCAAGAAGCGCTTTTGTGCAGAAAACAGTAACACTTGTTCAGAACGAAAGAAAGCACAGAGCCCCAGATTCTATGTTGTCCTGGAGAGCTTGCAGAGCACTGGGGAAAGGCAGGCAGAGAATTCCCTGCTAGCACCTTCTCTGTGCCTGGGAAGCAGAAGTGTTCACATTGCTTCGCAAGAATCGCTTTTGTGCAGAAAACAGTAACACTTGTTCAGAACGAAAGAAAGCACAGAGCCCCAGATTCTATGTTGTCCTGGAGAGCTTGCAGAGCACTGGGGAAAGGCAGGCAGAGAATTCCTTGCTAGCACCTTCTCTGTGCCTGGGAAGCAGAAGTGTTCACATTGCTTCGCAGAATCGCTTTTGTGCAGAAAACAGTAACACTTGTTCAGAAGGAAAGAAAGCACAGAGCCCCAGATTCTATGTTGTCCTGGAGAGCTTGCAGAGCACTGGGGAAAGGCAGGCAGAGAATTTCTTGCTAGCACCTTCTCTGTGCCTGGGAAGCAGAAGTGTTCACATTGCTTCGCAAGAATCGCTTTTGTGCAGAAAACAGTAACACTTGTTCAGAAGGAAAGAAAGCACAGAGCCCCAGATTTTATGTTGTCCTGGAGAGCTTGCAGAGCACTGGGGAAAGGCAGGCAGAGAATTCCCTGATAGCACCTTCTCTGTGCCTGGGAAGCAGAAGTGTTCACATTGCTTGGCAGAATAGCTTTTGTGCAGAAAACAGTAACACTTGTTCAGAAGGAAAGAAAGCACAGAGCCCCAGATTCTATGTTGTCCTGGAGAGCTTGCAGAGCACTGGGGACAGGCAGGCAGAGAATTCCCTGCTAGCACCTTCTCTGTGCCTGTTCACATTGCTTCGCAAGAATCGCTTTTGTGCAGAAAACAGTAACACTTGTTCAGAACGAAAGAAAGCACAGAGCCCCAGATTCTATGTTGTCCTGGAGAGCTTGCAGAGCACTGGGGAAAGGCAGGCAGAGAATTCCCTGCTAGCACCTTCTCTGTGCCTGGGAAGCAGAAGTGTTCACATTGCTTCGCAAGAATCGCTTTTGTGCAGAAAACACTAACACTTGTTCAGAACGAAAGAAAGCACAGAGCCCCAGATTTTATGTTGTCCTGGAGAGCTTGCAGAGCACTGGGGAAAGGCAGGCAGAGAATTCCCTAATAGCACCTTCTCTGTGCCTGGGAAGCAGAAGTGTTCACATTGCTTCGCAAGAATCGCTTTTGTGCAGAAAACAGTAACACTTGTTCAGAAGGAAAGAAAGCACAGAGCCCCAGATTTTATGTTGTCCTGGAGAGCTTGCAGAGCACTGGGGAAAGGCAGGCAGAGAATTCCCTGATAGCACCTTCTCTGTGCCTGTTCACATTGCTTCGCAGAATCGCTTTTGTGCAGAAAACAGTAACACTTGTTCAGAACGAAAGAAAGCACAGAGCCCCAGATTTGCTGTTGCCCTGGAGAGCTTGCAGAGCACTGGGGAAAGGCAGGCAGAGAATTCCCTGCTAGCACCTTCTCTGTGCCTGTTCACATTGCTTCGCAGAATCGCTTTTGTGCAATAAACAGTAACACTTGTTCAGAACGAAAGAAAGCACAGAGCCCCAGATTTGCTGTTGTCCTGGAGAGCTTGCAGATCACTGGGGAAAGGCAGGCAGAGAATTCCCTGCTAGCACCTTCTCTGTGCCTGGGAAGCAGAAGTGTTCACATTGCTTCGCAGAATCGCTTTTGTGCAGAAAACACTAACACTTGTTCAGAACGAAAGAAAGCACAGAGCCCCAGATTCTATGTTGTCCTGGAGAGCTTGCAGAGCACTGGGGAAAGGCAGGCAGAGAATTCCCTGCTAGCACCTTCTCTGTGCCTGTTCACATTGCTTCGCAGAATCGCTTTTGTGCAGAAAACAGTAACACTTGTTCAGAACGAAAGAAAGCACAGAGCCCCAGATTTGCTGTTGTCCTGGAGAGCTTGCAGAGCACTGGGGAAAGGCAGGCAGAGAATTCCCTGCTAGCACCTTCTCTGTGCCTGGGAAGCAGAAGTGTTCACATTGCTTCGCAGAATCGCTTTTGTGCAGAAAACACTAACACTTGTTCAGAAGGAAAGAAAGCACAGAGCCCCAGATTTTATGTTGTCCTGGAGAGCTTGCAGAGCACTGGGGAAAGGCAGGCAGAGAATTCCCTGATAGCACCTTCTCTGTGCCTGGGAAGCAGAAGTGTTCACATTGCTTCGCAGAATCGCTTTTGTGCAGAAAACAGTAACACTTGTTCAGAAGGAAAGAAAGCACAGAGCCCCAGATATTATGTTGTCCTGGAGAGCTTGCAGAGCTCTGGAGAAAGGCAGGCAGAGAATTCCCTGCTAGCACCTTCTCTGTGCCTGGGAAGCAGGTGTGTTCACATTGCTTCGCAAGAAGCGCTTTTGTGCAGAAAACAGTAACACTTGTTCAGAACGAAAGAAAGCACAGAGCCCCAGATTCTATGTTGTCCTGGAGAGCTTGCAGAGCACTGGGGAAAGGCAGGCAGAGAATTCCCTGATAGCACCTTCTCTGTGCCTGTTCACATTGTTTCGCAGAATCGCTTTTGTGCAGAAAACAGTAACACTTGTTCAGAACGAAAGAAAGCACAGAGCCCCAGATTCTATGTTGTCCTGGAGAGCTTGCAGAGCACTGGGGAAAGGCAGGCAGAGAATTCCCTGCTAGCACCTTCTCTGTGCCTGGGAAGCAGAAGTGTTCACATTGCTTCGCAAGAATCGCTTTTGTGCAGAAAACAGTAACACTTGTTCAGAACGAAAGAAAGCACAGAGCCCCAGATTCTATGTTGTCCTGGAGAGCTTGCAGAGCACTGGGGAAAGGCAGGCAGAGAATTCCTTGCTAGCACCTTCTCTGTGCCTGGGAAGCAGAAGTGTTCACATTGCTTCGCAGAATCGCTTTTGTGCAGAAAACAGTAACACTTGTTCAGAAGGAAAGAAAGCACAGAGCCCCAGATTCTATGTTGTCCTGGAGAGCTTGCAGAGCACTGGGGAAAGGCAGGCAGAGAATTTCTTGCTAGCACCTTCTCTGTGCCTGGGAAGCAGAAGTGTTCACATTGCTTCGCAAGAATCGCTTTTGTGCAGAAAACACTAACACTTGTTCAGAAGGAAAGAAAGCACAGAGCCCCAGATTTTATGTTGTCCTGGAGAGCTTGCAGAGCACTGGGGAAAGGCAGGCAGAGAATTCCCTGATAGCACCTTCTCTGTGCCTGGGAAGCAGAAGTGTTCACATTGCTTCGCAGAATCGCTTTTGTGCAGAAAACAGTAACACTTGTTCAGAAGGAAAGAAAGCACAGAGCCCCAGATTCTATGTTGTCCTGGAGAGCTTGCAGAGCACTGGGGACAGGCAGGCAGAGAATTCCCTGCTAGCACCTTCTCTGTGCCTGTTCACATTGCTTCGCAGAATCGCTTTTGTGCAGAAAACAGTAACACTTGTTCAGAACGAAAGAAAGCACAGAGCCCCAGATTCTATGTTGTCCTGGAGAGCTTGCAGAGCACTGGGGAAAGGCAGGCAGAGAATTCCCTGCTAGCACCTTCTCTGTGCCTGGGAAGCAGAAGTGTTCACATTGCTTCGCAAGAATCGCTTTTGTGCAGAAAACAGTAACACTTGTTCAGAACGAAAGAAAGAACAGAGCCCCAGATTCTATGTTGTCCTGGAGAGCTTGCACAGCACTGGGGAAAGGCAGGCAGAGAATTCCCTGATAGCACCTTCTCTGTGCCTGTTCACATTGCTTCGCAGAATCGCTTTTGTGCAGAAAACAGTAACACTTGTTCAGAACGAAAGAAAGCACAGAGCCCCAGATTTTATGTTGTCCTGGAGAGCTTGCAGAGCACTGGGGAAAGGCAGGCAGAGAATTCCCTGCTAGCACCTTCTCTGTGCCTGGGAAGCAGAAGTGTTCACATTGCTTCGCAAGAATCGCTTTTGTGCAGAAAACTGTAACACTTGTTCAGAACGAAAGAAAGCACAGAGCCCCAGATTTTATGTTGTCCTGGAGAGCTTGCAGAGCACTGGGGAAAGGCAGGCAGAGAATTCCCTGCTAGCACCTTCTCTGTGCCTGTTCACATTGCTTCGCAGAATCGCTTTTGTGCAGAAACCACTAACACTTGTTCAGAAGGAAAGAAAGCACAGAGCCCCAGATTCTGTGTTGTCCTGGAGAGCTTGCAGAGCACTGGGGAAAGGCAGGCAGAGAATGCCCTGCTAGCACCTTCTCTGTGCCTGGGAAGCAGAAGTGTTCACATTGCTTCGCAAGAATCGCTTTTGTGCAGAAAACACTAACACTTGTTCAGAACGAAAGAAAGCACAGAGCCCCAGATTCTATGTTGTTCTGGAGAGCTTGCAGAGCACTGGGGAAAGGCAGGCAGAGAATTCCCTGCTAGCACCTTCTCTGTGCCTGGGAAGCAGAAGTGTTCACATTGCTTGGCAGAATCGCTTTTGTGCAGAAAACAGTAACACTTGTTCAGAAGGAAAGAAAGCACAGAGCCCCAGATTCTATGTTGTCCTGGAGAGCTTGCAGAGCACTGGGGAAAGGCAGGCAGAGAATTCCCTGATAGCACCTTCTCTGTGCCTGGGAAGCAGAAGTGTTCACATTGCTTCGCAAGAATCGCTTTTGTGCAGAAAACAGTAACACTTGTTCAGAACGAAAGAAAGCACAGAGCCCCAGATTCTATGTTGTCCTGGAGAGCTTGCAGAGCACTGGGGAAAGGCAGGCAGAGAATTCCCTGATAGCACCTTCTCTGTGCCTGTTCACATTGCTTCGCAGAATCGCTTTTGTGCAGAAAACAGTAACACTTGTTCAGAACGAAAGAAAGCACAGAGCCCCAGATTTGCTGTTGTCCTGGAGAGCTTGCAGAGCACTGGGGAAAGGCAGGCAGAGAATTCCCTGCTAGCACCTTCTCTGTGCCTGGGAAGCAGAAGTGTTCACATTGCTTCGCAGAATCGCTTTTGTGCAGAAAACAGTAACACTTGTTCAGAAGGAAAGAAAGCACAGAGCCCCAGATTCTATGTTGTCCTGGAGAGCTTGCAGAGCACTGGGGAAAGGCAGGCAGAGAATTCCCTGCTAGCACCTTCTCTGTGCCTGGGAAGCAGAAGTGTTCACATTGCTTCGCAAGAATCGCTTTTGTGCAGAAAACAGTAACACTTGTTCAGAACGAAAGAAAGCACAGAGCCCCAGATTCTATGTTGTCCTGGAGAGCTTGCAGAGCACTGGGGAAAGGCAGGCAGAGAATTCCCTGATAGCACCTTCTCTGTGCCTGTTCACATTGCTTCGCAAGAAGCGCTTTTGTGCAGAAAACAGTAACACTTGTTCAGAACGAAAGAAAGCACAGAGCCCCAGATTCTATGTTGTCCTGGAGAGCTTGCAGAGCACTGGGGAAAGGCAGGCAGAGAATTCCTTGCTAGCACCTTCTCTGTGCCTGGGAAGCAGAAGTGTTCACATTGCTTCGCAAGAATCGCTTTTGTGCAGAAAACACTAACACTTGTTCAGAAGGAAAGAAAGCACAGAGCCCCAGATTTTATGTTGTCCTGGAGAGCTTGCAGAGCACTGGGGAAAGGCAGGCAGAGAATTCCTTGCTAGCACCTTCTCTGTGCCTGGGAAGCAGAAGTGTTCACATTGCTTCGCAGAATCGCTTTTGTGCAGAAAACACTAACACTTGTTCAGAAGGAAAGAAAGCACAGAGCCCCAGATTTTATGTTGTCCTGGAGAGCTTGCAGAGCACTGGGGAAAGGCAGGCAGAGAATTCCTTGCTAGCACCTTCTCTGTGCCTGGGAAGCAGAAGTGTTCACATTGCTTCGCAAGAATCGCTTTTGTGCAGAAAACACTAACACTTGTTCAGAATGAAAGAAAGCACAGAGCCCCAGATTTTATGTTGTCCTGGAGAGCTTGCAGAGCACTGGGGAAAGGCAAACACAGAATTCCTTGCTAGCACCTTCTCTGTGCCTGGGAAGCAGAAGTGTTCACATTGCTTCGCAGAATCGCTTTTGTGCAGAAAACAGTAACACTTGTTCAGAACGAAAGAAAGCACAGAGCCCCAGATTCTATGTTGCCCTGGAGAGCTTGCAGAGCACTGGGGAAAGGCAGGCAGAGAATTTCCTCCTAGCACCTTCTCTGTGCCTGGGAAGCAGAAGTGTTCACATTGCTTCGCAAGAATCGCTTTTGTGCAGAAAACAGTAACACTTGTTCAGAACGAAAGAAAGCACAGAGCCCCAGATTCTATGTTGTCCTGGAGAGCTTGCAGAGCACTGGGGAAAGGCAGGCAGAGAGTTCCCTGATAGCACCTTCTCTGTGCCTGTTCACATTGCTTCGCAGAATCGCTTTTGTGCAGAAAACAGTAACACTTGTTCAGAAGGAAAGAAAGCACAGAGCCCCAGATTTTATGTTGTCCTGGAGAGCTTGCAGAGCACTGGGGAACGGCAGGCAGAGAATTTCCTGCTAGCACCTTCTCTGTGCCTGGGAAGCAGAAGTGTTCACATTGCTTCGCAAGAATCGCTTTTGTGCAGAAAACAGTAACACTTGTTCTGAAGGAAAGAAAGCACAGAGCCCCAGATTCTATGTTGTCCTGGAGAGCTTGCAGAGCACTGGGGAAAGGCAGGCAGAGAATTCCCTGATAGCACCTTCTCTGTGCCTGGGAAGCAGAAGTGTTCACATTGCTTCGCAAGAATCGCTTTTGTGCAGAAACCAATAACACTTGTTCAGAAGGAAAGAAAGCACAGAGCCCCAGATTCTGTGTTGTCCTGGAGAGCTTGCAGAGCACTGGGGAAAGGCAGGCAGAGAATTCCCTGCTAGCACCTTCTCTGTGCCTGGGAAGCAGAAGTGTTCACATTGCTTCGCAAGAATCGCTTTTGTGCAGAAAACAGTAACACTTGTTCAGAAGGAAAGAAAGCACAGAGCCCCAGATTTTATGTTGTCCTGGAGAGCTTGCAGAGCACTGGGGAAAGGCAGGCAGAGAATTCCCTGATAGCACCTTCTCTGTGCCTGTTCACATTGCTTCGCAGAATCGCTTTTGTGCAGAAAACAGTAACACTTGTTCAGAACGAAAGAAAGCACAGAGCCCCAGATTTGCTGTTGTCCTGGAGAGCTTGCAGAGCACTGGGGAAAGGCAGGCAGAGAATTCCCTGCTAGCACCTTCTCTGTGCCTGGGAAGCAGAAGTGTTCACATTGCTTCGCAGAATCGCTTTTGTGCAGAAAACACTAACACTTGTTCAGAAGGAAAGAAAGCACAGAGCCCCAGATTTTATGTTGTCCTGGAGAGCTTGCACAGCACTGGGGAAAGGCAGGCAGAGAATTCCCTGATAGCACCTTCTCTGTGCCTGTTCACATTGCTTCGCAGAATCGCTTTTGTGCAGAAAACACTAACACTTGTTCAGAAGGAAAGAAAGCACAGAGCCCCAGATTTTATGTTGTCCTGGAGAGCTTGCAGAGCACTGGGGAAAGGCAGGCAGAGAATTCCCTGCTAGCACCTTCTCTGTGCCTGGGAAGCAGAAGTGTTCACATTGCTTCGCAGAATCGCTTTTGTGCAGAAAACAGTAACACTTGTTCAGAAGGAAAGAAAGCACAGAGCCCCATATATTATTTTGTCCTGGAGAGCTTGCAGAGCTCTGGAGAAAGGCAGGCAGAGAATTCCCTGCTAGCACCTTCTCTGTGCCTGGGAAGCAGGTGTGTTCACATTGCTTCGCAAGAAGCGCTTTTGTGCAGAAAACAGTAACACTTGTTCAGAACGAAAGAAAGCACAGAGCCCCAGATTCTATGTTGTCCTGGAGAGCTTGCAGAGCACTGGGGAAAGGCAGGCAGAGAATTCCCTGATAGCACCTTCTCTGTGCCTGTTCACATTGTTTCGCAGAATCGCTTTTGTGCAGAAAACAGTAACACTTGTTCAGAACGAAAGAAAGCACAGAGCCCCAGATTCTATGTTGTCCTGGAGAGCTTGCAGAGCACTGGGGAAAGGCAGGCAGAGAATTCCCTGCTAGCACCTTCTCTGTGCCTGGGAAGCAGAAGTGTTCACATTGCTTCGCAAGAATCGCTTTTGTGCAGAAAACAGTAACACTTGTTCAGAACGAAAGAAAGCACAGAGCCCCAGATTCTATGTTGTCCTGGAGAGCTTGCACAGCACTGGGGAAAGGCAGGCAGAGAATTCCTTGCTAGCACCTTCTCTGTGCCTGGGAAGCAGAAGTGTTCACATTGCTTCGCAGAATCGCTTTTGTGCAGAAAACAGTAACACTTGTTCAGAAGGAAAGAAAGCACAGAGCCCCAGATTCTATGTTGTCCTGGAGAGCTTGCAGAGCACTGGGGAAAGGCAGGCAGAGAATTTCTTGCTAGCACCTTCTCTGTGCCTGGGAAGCAGAAGTGTTCACATTGCTTCGCAAGAATCGCTTTTGTGCAGAAAACACTAACACTTGTTCAGAAGGAAAGAAAGCACAGAGCCCCAGATTTTATGTTGTCCTGGAGAGCTTGCAGAGCACTGGGGAAAGGCAGGCAGAGAATTCCCTGATAGCACCTTCTCTGTGCCTGGGAAGCAGAAGTGTTCACATTGCTTCGCAGAATCGCTTTTGTGCAGAAAACAGTAACACTTGTTCAGAAGGAAAGAAAGCACAGAGCCCCAGATTCTATGTTGTCCTGGAGAGCTTGCAGAGCACTGGGGACAGGCAGGCAGAGAATTCCCTGCTAG